>NC_136249.1:21787500-22272500 GCF_053564925.1 Oryzias latipes
TCTTCTCTGTACAGTTCAAAAAAATTGCTTTAATTATTCCAGGAGCAAATAATCCAAATCAGATCATAGAAGCAGTACACATTGATAATAAGAAGCCACAATGTTCTACACTCACTAGTAGTCAACACTCCCTACCTGCCACTCATGCTTATCTAAGATGACTTGTCAACCAAGCCAGTGCACGTCGAGAGACAGCTTTGTGTGTGTGTTTGTGTGCACCGTGTCATCGTGCACATGCAGTTTTGTGGGTTTGCAAAGACTAGCGAGCTCCCATCTGTATCTAAGTGTGCATGCACATGTGCAGGGAGACAACGTTCCCACTATCTAAATGGATCGTGCTTGAGGAGTGTGCCACTATTTCTCAGAAGCTGCCATCAGCAGACAAACACAGACTTGACAGTGTGTGTGTGTGTTCGTGTTTGGTGTGTGATTGGGTGTTTGTGGCACTCAGCCGTCTTGTTTCACTCAAGGTTATGTCCTGCCTGAAGTTAGGAAGTGATGAGTGTCGCCACAGCAACAAAATGTGGTGGAGTCCAGGAGGCAAAAGGGCTGCCGTTATTTCTGGAGGCTTTTTTTTTTCTTCCTGTGGCGGCAAAGCCTTAAATGATGGGACAACGTGTCTGGATGAAAAAGCCAGGATGCGTTTATCACCAGCAAACAACTGCTTTGTGTCTCTGAGTTAAGCAGACGTTTAAAGCTTCGGTGGGTCAGAGGTCAAATGTCTGTTACAGAGACAAACAAAGGTCAAATGAGTGACATGCGATTACCCCTTCCCGATGTGACAACCCCTCCTTCCCCCAAAGTCCCTCTGTCCCCCAAAGTCCCTCTGTGCATCGAGGTACCTATAAGGACTGATCTAAAGACACAGAATATCAATTGATTAGCTTTTACTATGACAGTATTTTATTGTGATGCCCCAGCTAAATTGGAGCTTTTAGCCTGCTAATGCAGGAACTTTAGCTCCAGTCTTGACATTCTTTCAACTACCGTAACTCTTCAACCATTTACACAATTCTGGAGGACTCTGAAGCAGAGATATTCAACACTGCGTAGCAGTAAAGTGCTTATGCAATTGATGTAAATCAGTTGATTCTGTCACGGAGAAAAGCTGCTTTGCAGCGTTTTGTTAGATATGAATGTGTTGTTATTTAACTACAGTTAGTGAGAATTAAAACAGGTGATGGGTCACCTCTCTCTGCATGACACACTGACATTAGCCGCGTTTACATGGGCAAAAGTAATCGGAATGAACGCCTGATCGGAAAAAAAAAGGCGTCATGTAAACGCGCCGTTCGGAATACTCTGCCCCGGTCAGACTCATTCGGATCAGAATTTCTTTCCGATCGAGATAGGTGGGTTATACCGATTGTTTATCCGATCGTGGAGTATGTAAACGGTCATTCCGATCGTGTGTCACTGCTGCTCTGGTTTACGTCACGCATAGACGGTGTTTCGCTGTGAGAAAGCTTTGGAGCGCATACCGGACCGACCAGCTCTGCGGACGCCCCTTGAAAAGCGCCGCTCCGCTCTCGCCCCGCTCTCGCCCCGCTGGCTCTCCCCTCTCTTTCACCCCTCACGGGGGAGATTCGGAGGAGGAGCGCTTCGTGCCCCCTGACGCTCACTCGGTCCACTGGCACCCGAGTGAGCAGAGCAGCTGGATTAATAATTTTGTGTCGGGGGGGGCTTTTTTACGTGTGCGTTTTGTTGTTTTGTTATGTGTGGGAGAATTCAGACTGCGAGCCGTCCCGCCGCTCTGGGTTAGCGGCTGCAGGACTCAGGAGGAACCGTGTTCGAACAGAGCTCGGGCCGCTAACTCACAGAGTGGCTTTGGGGCGGTCTGTGTGAACTTTCAGAGCAGAATTAAATGTCGCTCAGTCCTTAGAAAGCTGCAGATTGCTGCGTTTCTCGCACGGTCCTGGATTTTGTGTCCATCCATCAGGCTAATGATGTTAGCCCGTGTTAGTCTGTCCTAAGCTTTCGTCCAGCTTAATTCTTCCACAAAAAAAGCACTGACCACACAGATTAAATATAACGATGAGCGAACAGGCAATTCATAATATTCATGACATTAATAAAAGCACGTTTGGAAGATCGTCTCGTATGTTACCGAGCTGCTGCATAAATGTCTGTGGAAGCGGTTTGTTTACAACGGGACCTATATCCGCATCCGGGTGATTTTACACTACTGCGCATGCCCAAATGATTCATTCCGAACGAGAGTATGAGCCATGGGAACGTTTGTTCTAATCGGAAAAAGGTTTTCTGTGCCCATGTGCACGGGTGAATTTTAACCCGACCATTGATCCGATCAAGATATTCTGCCCATGTAACCGCGGCTAGTGGTCAGGTGCTCTCATCCAGTGCTTGAATACCAAGGTTAAGGGTCAATAGCTTGACTGAGCTGTGCATGGATACACAGAGGGTGGTGATGTGCAGAAAAGAGGTCAAACAGCCTCTTTCTCTGTCCTTTTAAGTATTTCAAATGGGGGTGTAACGATTCATTTTAAAAACGTATCAGAATTTATGGTTGACTATACGATTCATAGTCAATCTTGGCTCAATTTAAACCACCCGACTTGATCCGATTCACTTGCCTAAAATCGATCCAGGATGTCTTTAGCCAAAAATTATTCAACCAGTGTGATTCAGAGACAAATACCTGGTACTGAACAGTGGAGCTGACGTTTTCCACATTCCTTGTATTTCTTGCAAGATAATCCAGTGTAAATTAAACATGTGAACAAACAAGTAAACAAGAATTAATGGCAAACCCATTCACATTTTAGTTTCTTACTCAGCCCACTGTTGTTTTTCCACATCAAAATAATCCAAAGGGAACATTATTAGAACATTCTACCACATTGTATGGTTAGTGTTTTCCCACATTGGACTGGAATGATGGCGTGATCTTTTTTTTTGCCGACATCACGTGTGTGTTGTTTGCTGTAATGCACTTTGTCGTTTTTACATTATAGTTAAATAAACTTACCACACCTCAATCCAAATAGTATTTTCCAAGATCAATTTATTTTATTTTAAAACAATTTTAAAACTGTATAGGTCAATTCAATCAACAACTTGCCTCAGACTGATGCATCTGGTTTGATCGTAAGAATATAAATTCATCGATTAAGGTGAATAGTTGTTACAGCCCTGATTTCAAATGACTTATTTCCAGTGAGAGCAGGCGGACTGTACTTTGCGCTTTTTCCATTTAGAACCAACATGTGCAAAGTGCAAATAACTTGAAAGAGTAGGGATCTCCATTATCAAAGTCTGTTCTTTTGTCTAGTCTCTAAACTTTCTGCACAGAGGAGATTTAAGAAGAAGGAATGTAAAGAAGGGCGCGCAGACAAGTGAGCAGCAGCTTGTTGCATTAGCATTCCGGCAGCAGAGTGGCTGTCTGTTTGCCTCTGGCAGCAGCCGAGAGAGGGGGACACACTCTGCATCCTCACACGGCTCGTCTATCTCTCCCTCTGTCACTGTCTATCTCTTCCTCTGTCTGTTTCTGCCTGTCTCTCTCTCCACGCCGCTCTCCTTGAGTTTATCTGCTGCGTTCCTCCGTCCACTCTGCTGCGGCTCACGCTGTTTTTCTCCACTCTGAACAATTTTCTCCGCGGTCGTCTTTTATCTCCCTATCACTCCATCTCGGGCTGTCATCGTTCCGTTTATCTTCCTCCCCACTAACTTCTGTTTCATCCCCCTTCCTTTCACCTTTCTGTTTTCTTGTTTAGGACCTCTGTGACCCCACCACCCTCACCCCATATGACAAAAGTTGAAGGGGAGTTGGGAAGATGGTGCTGGTCAGATTAAAAACCCAATCTAATGAAAATAGTGTTTTTAGTGTTTTTTACATTTTCTTGTAGCATTTTTCTCATGTTTGAGAACATATATAAAGACAATTAAGATTAAAATAGCCTTTTTGAGTGGTTTTTTTTTTTACTTGTCCTGTCCAACAGTTAAGCAAATAGATGAGAGCTGAAGACTTCTTGTGTTGAACATATTTTACTGTTACAACAGGGGTTATGAATCTTCTGACACACAATGTGAGTATTGGAATAAGCCCCTTTTGAAATTTAGGCTAAACTTTATCGATTATAGTAGTAACTGTTTTTTGTTGGACCGGACGGAAAAGGAGAGAAAGGAAGAACAGAGAGGGATGCTGTGGGGGTGGGGAGGGGTAAAATCATAAAGCATCATAAAGAAACAAGCAACAAGTTGCTGGAAGCTTAAAATCATTATTGTCAGGTGTAGATGTATTTAAATCTAAAAGGGGCGGGGCCTGTCCACACACACTCAAATGTTACAAACTTACCTGTTGGCTCCAAAAATCTTCACATATAAATATGTACACAACACAACTATCGTTCACACACACATACTTATTTATTCTGACTAACACATGTGACGCATTTCATTCAGTCACGCAAACTATTTGTTCAGTGAGCATGTTCTGATGAACTTCTGCCACTCTGCAAAACAATGACCTAAAAAAACGTCACAGATTTTTTTTTTTTTTCTGGCTAAAAACGACATCATCATAATTAAAAGACCACTGGGAACACTGGGAAACGGTCAATCAGTCACACCAATTTAAACCCTGTCACACAGGCCAGTGTCACAGTTCCTCTAGGTCGCCATGGTGACTTTAATCAAGCTTTATCATACCGTGCGTGCAGATACATTAAAGACAGTTTAGTAAATTGCATTCGATTCCTATTTAATTATTCATCATATGTGTAAACGGTTGCATATTTCCATCAATAACTAAACAGAATTTCGGCATAAATGCAATGTTAGCAAAGAAAAATAGAGAACAGCATAAAGCAAACACAATATTTCATCTTGTCCCAGACTCCACAGTGGTCCAGATTAAAGCAGGTCATTCACTGTCTTATCTTAACTTGAGAATGACGGCAAATGGGAAAATGTACTGTGTGGTCCATAGGTAATAAGACCCTGATTACATTGGCTTTGTTCTGTTCTCTAAATTGGATTTCAAACAAGGCTTGAGTCCTGACCTTCAGGTCGGAGCTTTCAAAGGTCTTTGTGTCAAACCAACAGTCGGGGAATTGTAACCTTTTATATAACTGTATAGCAGGATCAGCTGATCTCTTAAATATTTTCCTGACTGAGGCAGTTTGTTCAGCCAATCCTGACTTTCATTTGAAAAGAGTGGACTGAAGCTAAAAGTGCCCGGAAACAATCTGAATATTAACGTGGACACAGCACTGATAGGCTCCAGGGGTTGGAACCAACACCAACTACCAATACCATCTGCACCTAATGCACATCAAAACAAATGTGTCGATTATTTCCTGTGGAAGTCCAGACCGGCTGAACATTGATGCGCCTCAATTCCCTAGAACAAACCGCCATCCTTTCTTCTCACACCAAAGATAATTATTTTGATTAAAACATTTGTTCACCAAGACCATCTGTAGTCTTCTATGTATTGTTGCCAGATTTGCTAATTTTTTTGAACACACTTTGTTCAAATATGCAGATAATGACTTTTACACCAGAACAAAGAGAAAGAAAGAGAACAAGTGGCATCTCAGCAAAAGTGAAAGTATCAACAGGAGTCTTTTAGAAACATTTTTCCCAGGACAAGAAAAACATTTAGATGAAAAAATTTGACAATAATTAACAAACAGAGAAGAAAAACCGGCTGGGTAGCTCGGTTGGTAAGGTGGGAAGCTACCATGCAGGAAACCAGGGTTCGATTCCCGGAGGGGAATGAGCAATGGTACTGGGGGCAATTACCATATCAATGGCGAGCAGTTAACATCACCCAGTGAGGGTCCTTAGGCAAGACCCTTAACGCTACCGCCTCCCGAGCGCGGTTTCGGCTGCAGCTCATCGCTCCCCAAGGGGATGGGTCAAATGCGGAGAAAGAATTTCCCTTCGTGGGATAAAATACAGTGTATAAAAAAAAAAAAAAAAAAAAAATGTTGCAATGAGTGCGCCAATTATGAGTAGATAAACTGCCCACAGAGGTAAACAACACTGTCCCATTGCAAGTACACACATTGCAAAAATGTATCCATCAGGCCAACTCTGTGACATTTCTGGTGTTAAGAAGGTACATCAGCGCTTCAACTAAATCATTCATGAATGATTCCTGTTACTTACCTTTATTTGGAATCACGACACGGCATGAAACTGTTAATAAATTCCTGTTTTATTTGTTTGGAATCAATAATGGAAGAGTGTCCTTTCTATCTTTCTAGTTGAAGGTGTGGAAGGGCTTTGGTTCCACAGGCCAGTGACAAATGACATAAAATGATCCTGAAATGAAGTGGTCCTTCTTCAACAATGGGCCTACTTTTACAACCTCTCAAAGTGTTGACACTACACTTTTAGCCATCTTTTCTATGGCATTAGACCTGGCTGGAAATGTGTAATACAGATTAAAGAATCCCACATTGTGAGGCAGAAACTCAGACTGGTCACTGACATGACTGACAAGAGCAGGATGAACACTGCCTCTTGTCAAATGACAGATGGGATAAGCTCCAGTCCCCCTGTGACACTGAGCAGGTCTGTGAAAATGAATGGGTAGGTGATGGATGGATGGAAGGACAGACGGACGCACAAAAAGATGAATTTTCGTATAAGAGAGACGGATGATTAGTTCGACTGCTTGATTTGTTAGAATGTTCATTCAACATGACTGTAAGCACTTTAATTAAACAGGTAAACAACTCCATTCAGATTGTAATTGTTTCATTTAAAATCCACTTTTCTAAATGAAGCCTAATGCAGCCCTGTTCTAAACTAGATGTCACCAGAGAGCTTAAACAGGAGAAAAGTAGAGAAAAGATGCAACTTACATGAGAAGATCTCTCTAAACACCCAGGCGTACTGTCAAAATTCTCTTTTGCCTGAATAAGTGGTTCCTAACACAACTCAGTGTTTCAGAGAAAATGGTTCAATAAAACGAAAAAATCCAATGATCAGCATTTAAAAGGACCAACTGATGTCAAAGTTCTAAGGAGAATGGACAGCCATTAGTTTAAAATGATGAAAAGACAACATCAGCTCAAGCAAGTGCTTTTCACAACTGGAATGTGCAGAAAACCATCAGATGTCAACCTTGAAGCAGACGAGTAACAGTCTTGGTGCTGCTCCAGTCAGCTAAGAACAGCAGAGCGAGGCCAGAATTTACAAAGACTCAGCAACATGCAACAAGGTTGTACATCCTTCTCGCGTGTGGCTGAGCCCTTTTTGCCCTGACAAAAAAGGCAGAATATACCTCAACTGAGTATAATGTAAACATAAAAAATCTGCAAGAAATATATCCATAAACATATCTAAAATCCCACTCTGAACATCTTTTGATCTATTGTAAAAGCATGCCTAGTAGTCTTTTGTGCTGTTTTTAGGCAAAATCAAAAAAAACCTGTGTGGTTTTCTAGGACATAGTTTCTGCAAAGAAGCAATAGTTCATTAGAAATTTGCTTCTGAGTTGTGGTTAAGACCCTTAGCACAGGGAAACCTCACCCCCCTTCCCTGTTCCGTTGTTGAGAGCTCTCTGTTTACACTCTATCACTATTCCCTCACAACCCCAAACTAACATTTTCTGGTATAACAAAAATGGCGGGCTATATTGAACTATATAGTTTTGAGCCAGATTCCAGCTCGGACGAAAAAAATGAAGACGAACGAGGATTTAGCCGCCTACAAGTGGATGCATCAGAATGGAGCTTGTGGCTTGCAGTTGCATTTTCTACATCACTACTACAAGCTTTTTCAAACTGCCTTTTTATGTCTGCTCCTAATTCACAACAATTTGAACAAAAACATATTCAGAAATGCAAATTTAAGCTTAATTTTCTTAATATATATCCTCCATCATCAGAAAAATGCAACAGGAACATTTTTAAAAACACCAAAAACACAATTTTCATTGGAGTGGGTCTTTAATTCCACTAAAAAAACAAGTCAAATCTGAAGGCAAAGAAGGTCCAACCTGTTACTTGCAAAGAGTACCTAAACAGTTTTGTTTCTTGATCTTTTGAAGCCTAAAGGAACTGCAGCGTACTAAGAAAAGATACACATTTTTGAGGGTCCAGTTTCAGCCTCTAAGAATGCAACTTAATACAAACACACTCTCCATACAGCTAATACTTTCCCTAACACTCTGACGATTACTGAGCTTTATCAAATGTAATTAGATTGTAAAAGCTTAGCTGTAAATCAGGAGCCGTTCAGGGTTTGAGCTCAGGCCAAGCCATCTCTCTACTGTAGCCACAGAGAAAAATGCATTTAAACAAATTAATAGTCCATTAAATAAATACAATCCTCAGCCAGCTAATAGTGCCCTAAAAGCATAATAGCATTAGACCAGGCTAGACACCAATTTGGCTCATGGGAAATTGTTTTAGCAGTGGGAAAAGCGTGTTTCTTCCTTTGCATCCATGTGGTGCAGGTTTTTTCCCCCTAAAGTGCTGTGAGTGATGCTTTGATCTGACCTGGAAATGATCAATTCCTCCTTTTTCCCCCTCCCTTTTATCTTTTACCTACATTGTCACTGAAACTCATCCTTCTCATTTAAAAAGTACTGTATCTGGCTTGTCTCAATTCATCTCACTCCCCCCCTCTGTTTGCCCTTCTGCTTTTCCTCTCCCTGCATCCCTGCATCCATCTTGTTCCTGCCCTCCCCCTTCCCCTCAGGCCCAGTCACCATTCTGGTATTCCCAAAGTCATCTGCAATCAGACATCTTCAATGGATTAATTACACTGTCCTCTCGCAGCTTGATTGAGCATCTAACATCTACAGCCCACCTCCTCAGACCCAGCTGCTCCCTGCTCACCTCCACCCACTTATGGGTCTCCAATCCTTTTTTTTATCTCTGTTATCATCTTGCTTTCATGCACCAATCCTTCCTTCCTCTTTTTCCTCCTTTCCAGAATTTCAACTTTATCCCCCAGTTCTCTCACTTCCCTTAGACAAACAGTGAAGGTCTTCTCCTCTAAATACTGGGATCAGCGTAAAGGAAGAAGAAAACAGAGATCGGTTTGGTTAAGAGAAATGATATAATACAGAAAAAGGGTGCATTCAGGTTGGTAACTCACAAAATGAGGTGAAGATGTAGAGCGAACAAAAGCTCTTATCTAAATGAACATGTATAGACCATAATGGGATTTGTAAATGAAATCATTATTGACAGCTGGACTTTAATCAGATCCACACAACAGAGTTCAGAGGGAAAATTTAACAAACTTCTCTGAGGAGGGAGTCTGCACTACAGGCCAGTCATTAGTTATTATCAGCAAAACAGCAACGCGCAGTCTCTTTTTTCACTCCACCTTCCAACACACAAGACCGCTCCACATCAATCATGGATCCCAGCGCAGAACCCCAAAAGGAGAGCTCTGCTTAGAGTCACTCTAAAAATCGTGATGGATGACAACTTCTGAAAGTAATCCCTCTGGGTGCCAGCATCATTTAACTGAAGGCATCAACCTGTTCCAGCCAATACCACTCCTCTGGTTCCCCAGCATGAAAGCGCTGGACTCTTCCCCTTAAATGTCTGACATGGTTCCGGAAAAAAAAAAGAAACGTTCTGAAGGATACATATGAATACTGCCACAAAAGAACCCAAAGTTTCTGATTATGACTCTGTACCCCCCTCCTGCTCACTACCACCACCTCCGTCAGGTCTACGGAGACTGAGAGACGAGGCTGCGAGGAGGTTAAGTTGACCTCAGGCGCTCACGCTTTGGAGCAGCTTACCCTGGAGTGTGAGATGACAAAACATTTAGTCCGATCTCACTTGCAGCTCGCTGACAGCCTGAAACAAAAGAACAGCCTCAGAGGAATTTAAAATCATTGAATGAATGTCAATTAATTTCAGAGGGAGGAGTTGAATTGATTAGAATATAAAACAATCTTTCTTGAAAGCAAAAGGGAATTGATGTCCAAGGCCTTCAAACATGGAGAGTGGGAAGACAGAGAAACGACAAAATGAAAAGAAAGACGGATGATGTGGTGTGTGTTTGTGCGTGTGCCTGACGCCATGCACACTCGACTGTGTGTCTGGGCGTGCTTTTGTGTGTGAGCGCACAGTTGCGTTGCACGCTTGACTGCCAGGGTGTGTGTAAAGTAATTAACATGATAGCCTCCCTCTCAGCCTGATAGCCTGTTCCCTGCAGCGAGGTCGTTCGGCAGACATCAACAGACACCTGGGCTGCGTCTCAGACACAACCCTGCAATGCATCACTAATGCAAAAACAAACAAACACAAACAGAGCTGAGCTACAAATGGGCTGATACCAATAATAAGGAGAGCCTATATGGTTTTGGAGGACTTACAAAGCATCCTTATCTTTCGGGAAAAGGCGGGAAAGCTGAGCAGTGCAACCAGCGTTCATTCATGTGCGCCACACAACCGCACGTTAAAGAAACTATCAACAAACATAAAAAAAAGCCAGAAGCACAAACTTGTAACACAGCTGCCCAGTCAAAACTTGTATTTTTTTTATTTAAAATATAAAGTTTTAAAGGCAACAGCAGCACATTTATGCATTTGTGAAGTTTCTTAACTTTTCTAGAACCCAAACGAAGCTTTAAGTTCTTTAAAGACCCAATAAAAATTAATTTTTCTGTGCGTTTTTAACATGTTTTTGTGGCATTTTTCTGATGATGAAGACATTTATAAAATATTACCGTAAAATATTACTATTGCCGTTCTGCAGAAACTATGTCCTAGAAAACAAATAATAATAGAAAGAACACTGGGAACACTTTTGCAACAGATCAAACATTGATTGGAGAGGGACTTTGAGACATTGTCTGTCAGATGCTATATTTCCATATATAAATGTGATCTTACAAAACTTTGCTCTATTTGGATTAAACACACCTGCATAATTTACTCAGAAATGAAGAAACTGAAAAATCTAAAACACTGAAATAAATTCAGTTTTGTGCAAAAATAATGATTTATCCAGTAGACTGCTTTGCAGGACTATACAAAAACTTTGCTTTATCTCTGTATCTATGATTGAAACTGTCAAACATCCACATACTGGCACCATCTAAACACACTTACGCACACAAAACCCTAAATACTCCATCTTTGGACTACATTCAATACATTTATTTTGGTCCTGCAAGCTGAGAACCAAAGAAAAACAAAGCCAGAAAAAAGATAACCTCTTGTGTTGATGTAATGAGACCACTAGTGACTGACACAAGGCTGACTATATCCATCCTTCTCCTCCCCAACAATCTATTGTTTGCCTTCTCTTCATCCTTTATAACCCCCAGACCTTCACTCTGGTCCTATAATCCTAAAACTGTGGCTTTGTGCAGACCCCACAACACCCCTTTCAATCCCACACTGCCCTCATTTGCTGAAGGATTAGAGGGAGGGCACTGAGGTCAAAGTTTAGCCACCGCCGGGGACCCCGAAGAAAAAGAAATGCACACGGCCCGGCAACCACAGGAGCCAGGAATACACACAAACGCACACCTATTAGCATTGTGTGAACGTATGACACTGCTTTGGTGCACACAATCTAAGTAGCAAAACAGCATTATGTATTCACACACTGTAGGTGTGCAGACAGGACCCTAACCCCCAGACACCCACGGAAACAGAGACATAAATTTGCATGAGCATGTGCAGAACTAAATAAATTGACCTTAACACTCCAACTCCAACACACAAACACAATTTTGTGCAACTTAAAAAGAAAAGAGAAAAAAAAGGGTTAAAAAAACACTGGTCCAGAGGAAGAGGAAGGTTGATGATTAGTGGAAACAAAGTGCACCTTTGAAAGAAGCCTAAGTACGGGAGAAAGACAAAGTTAGCGAGGAGAAGAAAAGTGATTGTCAGGGAGAAAGGAAGCATCACTGAAAACTTCTAAAGAGCGCCCTGCTCTGAGTTTTAAACGCTCCCGTCTCTCCATCACTCCCCCTCTCTTCCCACTTTCTTCTCATCCCTTTCATGAATTAAAAGCACGGACGGTCTGTGGGGAGAAGCATAGTTAATTCTGATCAGATCTCCTCCTCCCCCTTCTTTGGCTCCCACCCCACCCTCCTCTTCTCCTCCCTGGACAACGGTTGCCGTGCAGCCTGACAGACAGAGATGGGATCTGACAGTAAACAGGCGTGTGGATGCCCGGCTCGTGATTGACATGTAGGCAGGTCGGAGGGGGCCCGCCCCCCTCCTAATCCTGCCCTGTCAGCTCTAATTGGGGAGGTGGGGCTCTGTGTCACCAAGGTGACTGATTGACAGGACCCCAGCTTTGCATAGATATGAGGGAAAGGTGCAGAGGTTCACGCATGGCATAACACTGTTAACACTACCTTACTACTAATAGAGATATGCGTGTGTGTTTGCAGGTGTGTGACTGCTGTGCGCTCATGCACCTTCGCATTCAGCAACACCCAGTTGCAGGTGAACATCTACACAACATGGCTGAGCGAACAAATAAACCCCACAACAATAACAGTGAACAAAATTGACATGCATGCAAGATGTCTTAACACGGGCTGCATCTACAAGCACACACAAACCCACAGCATCCCCTGACGTGGTGTGATGAAGAGCAGCGGATGTCACTGCTACAAGTGCAGAGACTTGGCAAGCATGGTGAAGAAGTCCAAATGTCTACACCATGCCAAGGCTGGCAAACAAGAAGAGAGCAGCGATTAGACAGTTTCGACAAAGGTGCCCCGCTCCTTATCTGTACACTTGGTAATGCACTAAATAAAAGTGCAAATGAGAAAGGAAAAGGAGGTTTTCAAAGTGTAGTGAGGCAGCAGCTTGGGTGTCAAGTTCCTATAAAAAGAAACCAGGATCTTAAAGGGAAAAATAAAATCATGGAGCACTGATGCCTGCCTCTAAAGGATAGACAGATCCAGAGGTTACATGACCCAATGATGCTGAGCTGGTTTTCCAGTCAGTTTTTGGCATCCTGGTCACCAGACACTGCCCCTTCATAAAAATGGCTAAACAGGCTGGTTCATAAAAACCTTGCAATTGTTGGAACCTGCCCTATAAAGAGGTTCTAAAACTGAGGATTTATCAGGTAGTAAGTCAATCAGAAGACTTCTTTCTGTTTTTACCAACTTCAACATACCGGTAGTTAAATTAAAAAAGAAAATGTAAAAGAAAAATGAAAATGTAACATCCACATGCCTCAAGTCTCAGTTTTCACAAATATTGAAGCCATTATTTAACCTTAGTTCTAACTTTGTTTGTCTGTTTTCTGTAAACAGGTTTCATAAAAAGCAACGGGACACGCAGTCACATGGGTTTTTAAATGTGACTCACTCCGGAAGTCTGCTCCGCATTGGACTCCCATGTTCAACTCTTAAGATTGTTTTTGGCTTCTAAGGGTACTTTTACATCTGACCCAACCAGACCTTTTTAGGTCATCCAAGCCTTAACCTTCACTTATTTTGTTGCTGTTTTGGTTATTATGTGTGTAAGTTGTTTGCATGGCATTACCAGGCTTCATGGGATGTGTTCATGGATAAAAGGCACATCTAAACCCAAATGACCAGGTTATTATGGCACAGCCCTATCATTTACACCAGGGGTGTCCAAATCCTGGCCTCAAGGGCCAGCCTCCTGCTGGGTTTCCAGAAACCCTACCTTATCTGTTGCTGGTTTCCTGGATCAGGTGTGTTCAGCAAAGAAGAAGCTTCAATGGCAGGTTGGTTGGAAAACATTCAGGACACCAGCCCTCAAGCATGGAATTGGACAACCCTGGTCTACACCATCCTGTGTCCAGGTTGCCGCTCTGATTATGTTTGACTCATGCACGAATAAATAATAATAAAATGACATAAATCTTTGGAATAAATCTAGGTTAAGTCCAGGATTATGGCATGACCTGCTGACCAAACCAAAAATGGAGGAAACTTCAATGGAAGCTTGAAGAAAGCACAAGGAAGCTCCAGGTGGAACTATGATCACTTCCCACAAACTGGTCATGTTGCTGAAATAGAGACTTGAAATGCCAATTACTTTGTTCCAATGACTGCAAGAAAGACTTTAAAAGAAAAACCAAGAAAATTTTCTGATGTTAGGAGGAATCATTTGTTCTGTTTCACACCAACCTCTGACACAAGGCCAGTGTTCGGAAATGTATACAGCAGCTGGTGGGCCATCGAGTAAAATCATGTAAGATCCTAGTTATTGTATTCCCTGGAGAAACTGTGGATCTACAGCTCAGAGAAAAAGTATATTTCACCAGAAGAGGAGAGCATGCCAACTTCATCCTTTTCTGTGCAACACCATGACCAAGAGCACAGAAGCAGAGACAGGTGTTTGTCAAAAGTCTTTTGACAAAAGGCACCAAAGGCTATCCAAAGACTTCCACAGGGAAAGCCTTTGGTGCATCCTGAGAGCGTGCAGAATACTGACATAACATAACCTTGATCATCAATAACTTCTTTTTTGTGCCAGTTTCATGCGTAGGGAGCGGTGACAGTGGCTCCTTAGAGAGCACGGGGCTGGGGCAGGGCTGTGTGATGTCCGCTGTGCTTTTTAACCTTGTCATCAAGTGTGCTATGCTGTAACAAGTCAAGGGGCATCAGATGGTCCTTCCTCACACTGCAATAGATTTATTTTTGTTTTCATGATAGAGTCTTATTGCCCATTGAGACATTCTAGAGATGGGGTGATATCAATTTGCCATTCAGGCTGCATCGGAACAGTGATGTCAGTCAATGTGAAAAATGAGTCGCCATCTCTCAAGTAAACTCAACAAAACAAAGACTGTCTTCTGGAGCGTAGACTGCTTATGGATGCACAGCGCAGTGAGTGGAAGCCATTACAGAGCTGCGTTATGTCTGAATTCAACAAACAACGAGCGTCCAAAAGCCTCTGGAGAACAACAGGCATCATGCACTGCCTTGAACAGGTAAATCCCATCTGCCCCTACGGACAGAGAACACTGACAACCTGCAGATGCACTGGTGCTAAAGGTCAACTGGCAACAAAATTACCAAGTAAGCGAAGCTCCATCATAAAGCCTAAGAGCTTCACATGAAGAAGATCAACACAAGAACACGTTGTGTTTTCCACCACTGGCAAAACTGAGAACACAGAAGAAGCTAATGTTTATTTTTATTTATTTTTTTTTGGAGGGAGTTGCACCAAGCTGATGAAGATAAAATTTAGGAAATTACTGTGATTAAGTTGGATCCTCGGGGACGCACTTTTTAATTTCTTTCTTAGCAAAAATATAGAGAACATCTATGGTGATGCTGCTGAAATAATTGGCTCAAAATGCTAGCCTTGTGGTTGCAGTGGAGGAATCTTAAGAGGAGTGATTAACATTCACTTTCTGCTTCTGATCTTTTTCTGTACATGACAACAACATATCCAGCCGATGCTGTGGACAATTCAGGTGAAGTGTGGAAACCACTTCACCTGAATTGTGCCAAACTTTGCAATGTGTGATTTGTCATTCGGGGGTGGTGGTGGTGGGGGGGGGGGGGGGGGGGTACATCAAACTTCTCATTAAACCTAAACTTACAGAGGAGTTTTACTTTCATCTGCTCCCATCTAGCATGTTTTATGCAGCAGGACAGCTTGTCTGGCTATTAAAGCATTTTCTGATGCATTATTTGTAATTATGTCTAATAAATTGGTAAAAGTTGGCTGCCTCCTGTCACTATTATGGGCCTAAATGAAACAGTGAGGAACATTAGTGTAAATATTACCAGCAAGCTGCTATATAAACGGGGAGCAGTCTTTATTTTAGCAGTTTTGTTAAGAAATAAATGGTATATTCGTTATTAGTTTAATAAATCCTACTTCTGTGAAAGGTTTAAATATTCCATTTCTTTTCTGGTCTGTATTAGAAAGCTTGTGTTATGGCCATAGTTGTAAAATTTTGTTTCAACATACTGTCCACCTTACTGCGCACCATCAAACTTTTTAATAACAGATGGAAATAAGAGCGACAAAAACTTGACAACGTACTTATTCAGCCCACGTTTCTTTAAATTACAGTTTCTTTGTGAAATGCAAAACCAACCTTAAAAATTTATTTGCTCAGAACATTTCACTCAAAGCTCTAGTTTTACCTTTTTACTCCTATATTTCTTCTTCCAGGGTTTATTTAGAGACATAACATTGGAGTGCACGTGTGCACATTGAACGTATGCGTGCAAGTGTCTGTTTTGATTGGCAGCTGCCACTGACCTGTGCCAGTCAGAGTGCCATACTGCGGGGCGGTGGGGTCGATCGCTACGGAGATGACCTCCGCCCTCATCTACATCCTGCCTTCATTAGCCGAGCCAGGCAAGGAGAATAACAACCCAATAAATTAATAAAGAGTAAGAGGGAGAGCAGAGAGAAGGGGAGAGGTGGGAGGGAGCCAACAAGAAGAGAGCAAGGGTAAAAACAGGAGGAAGGGGTGAAGGAAGGAGGCTCGGGAGAAGGAAAGGTATGACAGGAGGAGCGGTGCAGTGAAGTATGGTAGGCAGGGAGGGAAGAAAAAGAGGGAAAGGCTACAAGAACACATAGATGCTTGAAGGCTCGGAGTGTGTGACCAGCTCAGATAGAAAAAAGAAGCTAATGAATGAGCAGAACAGGAAGCCTTGAGACGATGGCGGGGCTGGGGAAATTGAAAGTGTTTAGTCCTATTGGAGATTAAAGCTACATCTGTTAGAAATTGACTATGCAGTGAATCCTAATCTACTCTAATTTATTTTATCCAGTAACAATTATTACTAAACGCATCTCCAGGGTTGATTTATAAATCTGTCAGGAGGCCTTGTCTTAAAAGGTGCTGATGCATTAGCATCTGTACTGGCTGGGAAAGTCCAGAACACACACACATGTTCTCCATTTGCTTGGAGGGAAAACCTGTTAATGAGTCCAAATCTTCCTGATTCTCCAATTTCTCATTCATGACAGACATGAGGGATGAGAAAAAAATGTTAATAAACTATGAGGTTTAATCAACTGTTTTTACTGGGCACATAACTTGCTCACAAATGCACAGAAATGGTGGTGGTGGGGGGGGGGGGCACCTCTTGAAAACCTCCACTCTTGCAGTAAAAGACAAACAGCAGAGTCCAGCGAAAGCTTGGCTCGTAAATAAATTATGAACAAGTATGTTGCGCAGGATAGACTGTTGGTTAGGAGCTTTCCCAGAAGGACCCCAGTAATGATGCTTTCTCATCTTCCAGCAGAGCTCTATAGCATAAATCATGATCCATTGCTGTGTCTTCATCAGCATTATAGATGGATACAGCACCTATCCTTACACAGAGAGCTTGGCGTTCTTCATTTCTTCTTTTTTTTCCAGTGCACCTCAGTTTTCAGCAGTTAATGCATATTTCAGTCTTATTTGGTGTTGTACACAGCAGCACTGTTCTTCCCTCAGTATTTTTTGTTTTTTGTTTGATCGCCTCCACCTTTGCAGTCAGATACAGCACCAACTTCTGCTTAAACTGGACAGGCATGACTTAATCTACAAAGATATCAGCTTAATAAGATTTTCTGTTAAAGCACATTTATGCTCTTTTTTTCTTCTTTTTTTCAGTACAACACGTGACCTCTGTTTTTGTAGCTGTTCTTGTGTAAAATTGTGAACGCATGCACCTTTTTTGGGAAAAAACAAAGAGCAGTTAATGACAGTCACACACAAAAGGTGTAAAAAGATAATGAAGGAACAATTTACGAAGCAACAAAAATGTGTTTTGTAACACTAGTAAGGCAATGACACATCGGTTAGTAACTATCAGGAAAATGCCTCTCAAAGTAACTGTTTGTTATTTACATAAAGATGAACAAGCTCAGGGAGCATTCAGCAACAATCCAGTGAAAAATAGAAACAACTGTCAGTCAGAAAAATGTAAAGGACCTTTTTTTCAAAGTTGAGTACACTGAGAATCTAAATAAGGGTAAATAAAGAAAACATAGTGAGATGTCTAGTAGACTGACGAGGAGCAGTGAGGAGGTGCAGATGATGTAAGGTCAACAGACAAGCTATGTGGTACCCCCCCCTCCTCCTTAAAAGAAGCTGCTGTTGTAGCTCTGTGACTGTTCAGACAGTTTGTTCTGCTGTAGTCAAACTGGATTCTACATCAGTCATAATAAATGATGGATGACAAATGTGACAGAAGTGGTTAAAAAATCTTTAATGCATAACAATTGTGGAATGCTGACAAGATCACAACTAGATATTTCTCAAAAAGAAAAGAAAACCAACAGTTCCGCTTGAATAAAAAATGATGATGATGATGATGTCTGGTACTAACAGTTGCATCACTAGCATGTTGTCAAAAGACACCAGTTTAAAAATGTCTTTATGTCTTTCAAATGTTTAAAGTGGATATCCCTTCAAGTGATCCGTCCTCAACATCAAATACTTCTGTAGCCTTTGATCAGTAAATAGCCTGACTGAGAATGATGAAGACCTTCAAATCAGTCATTCTGAACCGGAATGCAAGTTTGAGCTGGAGACCAGCATAAACAATATATCTTTGCTTCTTAAAGATTATTAAAAACGTTTACAGACACTACAGTAGACCTATCATCACTTCAGTGATTTTTTTTTAGATACGCATCTTGGCATGACACTAAATATAATCAAAAATCAGAATCTAAATTTACTGTGTTTCTGTGTATGACTTCACAAATGGTATTTGGTTGAAAACCACTTCAGTTTGACAAATCCCACCTCCCCCTCCCACCGCTAATGATAAATGGTGTATATTTAAATTGTGCTTTACTACCTTCCTACAGTCCCAGTCCTATTCACCCACGTGCACACACATTCATACACAGTCCATTCCTTTACAATGGTGCCAACTGTGTAAGAGAATTGGATCTAGTAACTCCCCCCTCCCCCATTACGATCCAAACAAGGCCGGATACAGGCATGGGCAAGGGGGGGGCAACGCCCTCTCAAAAGGTGATGGCCCACAAAAATCCAAAATTAACTAAAGAAATAAAAATTACAAAGCAATAAAGCCCACAAAAAACAAACAAAACAACACAAAAAATTAAAGACAAAAAACACAAGGATGGACAAACATAAAAAAAGATGCCTGAAGCCTCAATAGGACAAATCAGTGACCTGCTTGTGCCTGTCCCAAGCCCAGTAAACATAGTGTCAGGAAGAGCATACTTATGAAACACTTAATATATCAAAGGAGAAGATGGATTCAAGGAGATATTAACTGATTTCTAAGTATTTTAGGGGCTTGGAGGGATATTACACCCCAAACTCTAAGCACATCCAAAAAGCCTGTGTTTAAAGGATTAGATGCAACGGAGAGTTTAGCCGTGACCCCAGCATAGAACCAGAGTCACATTGGATGCAGCTGTCAGGAACTGGAGTATAGGAGGCAAAATGCAGGAAACTGGGCCTGGAGGCAGAAACGTAAAAATTTAATAAATAAACCTAAACAGGACAAAACTGTGCAGAAACCAATAGCAGATGACATGACAACGCAGAACTGAAAACCAGACACTTTTACTCACTGAAGACAATGAACAGAAATGAGGACAGCTGTAAATGACCAACATGAACCTGAAGTGACTGATAGAGACACAACATGACCAAAAACACCACTAACCACTAAACTGCAAACTCCTCACTGCAACAGTATGATAACATTAAATATCATTAAAAATGGCAGCATTCTGGGGATGAAACTTGTAGGATGTCTGTGTTTAAAATACCACCATCTGTATTAAACTTGATTTATGTTGATCATGCATCACATTGTGCCATGATAAATAGCCTCCAGTGATATGATGAAGTGAGTGAACTCATGTTGACAATAATTCATTTAGTAAAATTGTGCAATTCTATCACTTTCACCTATAGTAACTGAGTATTTATCTATTAGCAGTTTATTTTACTAAATTTTCGTTTTTGTTTAAAGGAGCAAACATAATGTTTTTGCTGCCCTTCTCTGACTTTGAGCCCCTGCCTCTCTAAAATCTTGTGCACATCCCTGCTTAACACAGAAGGGTTGGAAGAAAACGGACCACGCTTTGCTGGCTCTGGAGAATTTAGAGTCCTTAATGCTGATGTGGACGGTAAAGAAAATCCTCACATGCACTGATGGATACTGTGCTGAAGCATAAGAAACAAATGACTGTTTGGATGCAAAGATTTAAAAAAAAGAAAAGAAAAAACTTTTCTGTCAGAACTTAAAGAATGATATAAATGTGAAAACTGAGAGAGAGGAAAATGGGATGTTGGCTTCCCTTGAAGTTCGCCTTTACTTTGACAATATCTGCTATTAAACTCCAGACAAAGGAAACTTATGCGTTTGAGTAATTTTTTCTACCAATCTGGGTAGTTAGAGTGTAGTTTACTATGTGAACCAGTGTGAGTTCTGACAGCAGGTACTCTGTGCTCTCTCATATAATAACATGCCTCAGAGACTTTTGAGCGTAACTTGTGTCAAATTTACATTTGCACGGCAGCTTGAACCTGTGTAGACACATTGAAAATAATGAACAGCTCGCGCAGGCGCTTCAGCAGAAATGCAACGAGGCGTTCAACACCCCTCCACTTTAATTCTTTGTTTTCTACCTCATCAAACGATGAATCCCATTTGAAAACAACATGAAACGATGTGTAGTGTAACGTGACTCTGAATGGCAGGATTCTGTTCTTCAGGGCAACTTGACTTTAAAGGAGACGCTCGTCTGAGTAGATTCTTTGGTTTAAAACTGAGAAACCTGAATGACTCAAAATCATGATAGACATATGTATGTCTCATCATTCGTCCAACACGATGTATATTTTCATGGTTTATTGTAAATAAATGTCTTTTTCTAAAGAAAAGGCCTGCTTCAGGTGTGGCTGGAACGTGTTTTAACCAATATCTGGCCACAAATGAGTTAGTATCTTTAGCAAAATCCAGTTTGCATTTTGACAAGAACAACAGCTCAGCTTTGCAGTTACAACCTTTATTAATAAATCTTGTAGATTCCACTAAA
This sequence comes from Oryzias latipes, assembly GCF_053564925.1. Taxonomy (NCBI): domain Eukaryota; kingdom Metazoa; phylum Chordata; class Actinopteri; order Beloniformes; family Adrianichthyidae; genus Oryzias; species Oryzias latipes. The sequence goes on from NC_136249.1 coordinate 21,808,449, forward strand.
CAGTTGTAACTCCTTTGGGAGAAGATAGCTGAATAAGTTAGTATAAAATCTACACAGAGCCATAAGAAGAAAACATCTAGTGACTTTTAGTGATATTGTTATCAAACTGGCATTGGCAATAGGCAACCTCTCCACATTCAAATGCAACTTTGTTCCTCAATATCCGACCAAGAAAAGAGCCCAATTTCCGTGTGCACAAACTTCAAGTCTACCTCTTAAAGTTGCAATAAAGAGGTTGTTAAATTAAAATATTTTGTTTTAGCTTTTAAGCTTTCAGGAACAATTCTTCTATAGAATGGAAATGTCTTTTGTTAGGGCCATAAAGTCACTAACATTTAGAAAATTCACTGTGACTTCCTGAAAATGATCCTCAGTGTAATAGATGTTGTGTTTTTTGAGACAAAGAAAAGAATTATTGTAGTTTTATTGGACTGCTAATCACTATAATCTCATTTTTTAAATAAACAAAGATCTGGTTAAAATGCAAAAATCACTAATATACACATATATAAGTCAGTTATTGAGGCTCCTTGGACGTCTGTTTAGTTGGTTACTATGACCAACAGCTTGTCTTTGTTCTGTTTGCAGATGTAGCTGCTTATATTAAAAAAAAGTTATTTTCTATTATAAATGTAATCCTAAACATAGATATATAGAGATGAAGCAGCTGATAGAACCAGGAAAAAAGCTAGAATGGAGCTAATCCTTCATACCATTTTTGCTGTGTTTGGAAAAAAAAAAGAGATCTGATTCATGTTGTTTTCTGTTTCCTAACAGTTACAGTGCTATTTTTGAAATCTTTTTGTCGTTTCATGCACGTTTTGATGTCAAAACAACAAGATAAAGCAGATGATCGAGTATGCAATGAAGCAGAAATTAGTTTAATTGGAAGAATTCCAATTGTCTTATTTGGGATTTTCAAAAGTAGATGACTGCAACAGTCTGATGAACGGGTTTCAGATTCTTTTGTTACATTATCAACTAAATCATAACTCAGTAAAATCACAAATCAGAAACTGATTTTTGATGTGACTTAATGGACTGATTGTAGGTGGCACTGATTTAAAGCAAAGATTTCAAGTCCTCATTTTTATATACAAACAGTAGCTTCCCTGTACGCGATTTTTTTAAAGTTGCTTTCCCCAAATATTCATTCCCTGATAATAAAGAAAGTGTATTTTTCTCCTAGCATTAGTCTTTGTCATTAATTCCATTAGTGTTTGACTCAATGCCAGTTTCTTTTAAACCTATAGGTAGAACCGTAGTTACAAAACAATGAAATTCCTTTTTTTGACGCATCGTTGTGTTTGAAAAGAGCAGAAACAAAGATTGTGCTAGTTAATTTTAAATATTGACATGTTGCCTGTCCCACAGCAGCTGTAGTGCTCAATGCAACACCATTAGAACAGCAAGACCTGCCTGCTAAGGAGGCACAGGTAACAAGCCAGGCCCTGTTTTCTGCGCCGGCTGAGCAGGATGGAGGAGTGTGAGCACCGGGGAGCCGGGCCTGCTGCGCTGAGGAGGAAATTCTCAGGACGATCGATGAAAAGGATTAAGACCGGCTTTGGGGCTCAGAGGCCTGGATCTGAGCAGTATTCTCAGTGGGGCCCATGGGATAGTGGGAGAGGAAAGCGGGAGGGAAGAGAAGAGAAGGGCCAGGGGAGCAGGGAAAGAGGGCTAACCTGGAATTGTCAAGAGGCTGAGAGACCGTCATCCAGGCTGGGAATAGAGGAGCAGTCAGGGTCCCAGTTGACATCATGAATGGCACTAAAACTCTTGCCACCCACTCAGATAAACACCGTTTTTGCCAGCCTGATTGGACGAGATGGAAAACACAGAAAAGTAAGAACAAATTTTAACATAACAAAAATAGAAAAGAAAAAAAACACTGACAAACAAGGATGAAGTAGGTTATCTTGTGCCCTTGCACTCAATCTTTTATTTTCTCCAGGCCAAATCGGTATTTGTCTTCTAACTTGATGAGCGCTGTGCACAACAAAAGGCTCCACTCCGTCTGCCTCCGATGCTTCAAGATTGGTCAGCCCATTCACCAGCTTGCCGCTTTCCCCGGGGTACAGACGGCTGGATCCATGATTCATTTTGCAATAAGGAAAAAAAAAGGGGGGGGAGAGAGAGTGCATGCGAGAGAAGAAACAGCAAAGACCACTGGGAAATTATACGGTGAAGCAGCGTGGTGGATCTGGAATTAAACGGCATAATTAATCAAGCAAAAAAACAAGCACGTTGCTCATACATTTATTATTTGCATTTTTTCTTCCACTTCAGAAGATGTAATCAGCAAATATACATTGAAGCTCTTGATGCTTCTCACAGGGACCTGAAGGGTGAGGATCTGTTTTGACCCTTCAGCTGTGAAGTGGCTCAGATTCTGCACCGCGCCTTGTTTTCCTTGACGATCACCTCCACCAAATGTGCTGCACCTCTAACACCATCTCCACAACAAATTCACATCATGCTGTTGTCTCTGCATCCTGTAAATGACGCCTTCTTCAAAATTGGTTTCACAATTTGGAGCTCTCTGTGGATTTGTTCTGCATTATGCATTGTGCTTGTGTGGGTGTGTGTGTATGTTTGTGTGTGCGTACTTGACCTCATGGAGAAAATATAGCCTCCCACACTTGGATACTCCAGCAAAGAGGCTGGCCAAACAGGAAGTGCTGAAAAAAACCATCTCAATGAAACTTTGGAAAGCGACAACCTGACTGTGGGTCACATGGGCTGCATGTCCTCCAATAGAAATCACTGGAAAAAATATATACTCATTATACAAGCATGGACTTTTGTTTAAGTTTGAAAAAAACTAGCTTTTAAGTCGTGCTTTACTATTCACCTCTGACCAGTTTTGATGTAAGTTTGAGGACATTTTTAATGGAGGGAGGGGTTGCATTTATGTCATGTTCTGAAGCCTAAAAAACCTAGATATTTGTTTATAATCAATGATATCCTCTGAACAATTACTAGTGGCTGGATAGCTTAGTTGGCTGTGTGACTGCTGCATGGGAAACCAGGGTGCGTTTCCCAGAGGGCGCAATGAGCCTCGCCAAGTCTGTCTCTCCCTGTGCCAGTCCCTAGATAAAATACAGTATAGTAATCGGCGTCAAACCTCTGCCAAACCACCTGTGCGACTGGGTCGCTGTGGTGACCCCTGAAGGGATATGCCGAAAGGTGAACAACAATCCTCTGATCGATTACTGCAATCGGTGAGAGCTTCCAGACATCACTCCCGTCTGTCACATTCCAGGTTTAATTGGAATTTTGAGAAAACTTGTTGCAGGAAAGTTATTTTCACTTTTATGTTAAATAAATTCTATCTTTCTGCAAGATTTCTTTTTCTGTTTTTTTTAAATAAAAAAACACTGCAACCCTATTTTTAGACCATAAAAGCTGTCCTCTTGGTGTTACCTCCTGGTACCTTTTATTTATGACTTCATGTTTTGTCTTTTTGCCTTTGGAATTAATATGTTTGGTTTTTTTTTTTGGTTCATTTTAATGGTTAAAAGCGGCCTTCCAGGTGTCTCCTAATTATTACTTCCAATGGTTTGCTCCTTATAATACTTTTTAAAACTTCTGTTTTAAAATATGCCTACTTTTGAAACATGATTGTTTAAATGAAAACAATCCAGCAGCTCACGTTTGTATTCAGCAGTTTCAGCCAGGTCTCTGTGTTGTTGTTTTTTGGCATAAATAATCAAGTTGTTTTCATGATGAAAGCATGTGGCCCTCAAATTGACACTCCCTTTTACCCCTAACATGGCAGACTTCACCATAAACGTTCAAAAATACATATTCGCAGCAGTTTGAAACCTATCACCTTCTGGCTGGTCAATACAGCCCGCTGCTGATGCGCTGTCATCAATCGAGGTATCAATATGGAAATAGCACGGTGACCCAGACATTAATCAATTGGGCTCCTTAGGGAGGGGGGGGGGGGTGTAGCACCTAAAATCATCAATGAGACGGATTGGCCCGGACTCAGGCTCGGACAGTCTGTATTGATAAGAGCATTTCCACCTGTAGCGGAGAGACAGGTCGCATCTGAATTCAATAGCCGCCGCCGCGCGGCTGCGCGCTCCGAGCCCAGAAAGACACGCTTGAGCGCAAATACGTGCCTCGACTCATCATAAGAGCCGTCTCTTCTTCTCCGCGCACGTTTCTCCTCCTCCTCCTCCTTTTCCTGTGTCTCCCAGAACTTTAAGGCCAAGCCTTCACCAAAGAAGCCTCTAATACGGAGCATCACTAACTTCAAATTAAGTCCTTTTGTTCTAATTCGGAGGCTTACTTCCCCGAGCCCCTGGAATTCAGTCAAACCCATTTCCTCCTCCGACTTCAAACTGTGAGAGTGGAAGTGGAGCTCAGCGTAGGAAAGGAAAATCTTCAGATGCTCGTTTCTCGCGTTCATCCGGCTTTGAGCGCGGGATTAAAGTGTCGTCGCACCGCTGACATCCAAGCCTTGACCCAATCAATTAGGTCCAAGCCGCGCGCTCGCTCCATCCTCCAGAGCGCGCGGCTCCTTTTGCGCAGGTACCGCGGGGCAAGTCAGCCGCCTAGTGGCGTGCTTGCAGACGCACAGGAGAAATGTGCGTTGCACGGGGAAAATGACAGTGCGGTTCAATCTTAGGGGGTAAATGGTGAGCATGAAGACGTCAAACTTCATGCCAGTCCTGCTTATTTGATTAATTGTCATTTTTGAGTGTAGTGACTGTTTTCAATCCCACACTTGCCATCAGGCAAAGTCGATGATCCTCACATTCCTACCAAGCCTCTGGCTGCCCTCTCCCTCATGATGCTCCGTAAAGGTTGGAGTTCAAGGGTCATGTTCCTGCGTGCACACAGGCCTGCCCTTTTCATCCCCAATCAGCTGCCCCCCCCCCCCTTTCATGGGCCAGAATGGAGGGATGCACCACAAAGGTCATGGACATGGATTTCCTTTGCTTTGACTCTATGAAAAGGTCAGAGGAGGGCACCATGAAATGGCAGTGAAGCCTTCACACCGGCCTCATAGGCACCGGGGTCCCCTGAAGCATTGCGAAATGGCACAGAGCAAGCCCCTCCGGAGGACACCCGGGGGTCCAGTCCCTCTGAGCAGGATTCTCCATAACAAATAAGAGCAAATGCAAATGTGAACAACCCTTCGGCTCTCATTCGTGGATGCATCAGATCAGACATTGGAATTTTTTTGACCTCCCAATCTGTTCCTTTCAATAAACCGAAGTTTCTTTGATGCCTCACATAAACACCATCAAGTGAATGGATTGATTTAATGCCTGCATGTCTGAGCCACCTTTTGCACACGATTCATTTAACTTTAGTTTTACAAAGCAATTTTTTTTCTCCAATTATTGAGTCTGGAAGTTATCCATGACATTTCTAACTATTGAGGGATTCATTAACGGTGGAATTACTTCAAATGAAAAAAAAGGATAATTACTGCTGCAGGTAATAAAAGATGTAAACAACACATTTGGGATGACTCACTTTTTAACGATCAACACTGTTTAAACTAAAATCTTAGACATTTCCTGCTTTAAACTAACGAAAACTCCTGCAGAATTTACTTTCACAGGTCAGAAAACGAGGCTTCCAAATTCTCATGGATACATTTTTAAAGTGTAGTTAAATAAATCCATCAATGTAGAAACACATTTTCTGTCTTTTTTCCATTTTTTTTATAATTAGGTGAAGGCCCAAGACACAAAAAGTTTTTGACCCCTCATCAAAGTAGAGATCTTTGTCAATTTGTATTAATTCATAGAATATTGGGGGCTGCATAGTCGTGTAGTGAGAAGGCTGTGGTTCAAATCCCAGCTGGGACCTTTCTGTGACGTTTGTTCTCCTCGTCCATGTGCGGGTTTTCTACAGGCACTCTGGATTCCTCCAATAAGCTAAAAACATGGTTTGTTGGTCAATTGGTGTCCATGAATTGTCCCTCGGTGTGCATGTGAGCATGTGGTCCTACAGACTGGCGACCTGTTCAGAGTGTACACTGCCTTTGCCCAACAGCAGCTGGGTTTGCTCCAGGAACCTCGTGACCCAAACAAAAGATACAGCAGGTTCTGTAGAAGGAAAGATGGATAGAGTATTGGGTATGAGACGTAACAAAAAGGTTATTTTTCCAGATCATTTCTAGTCAAGTGTGAAATAAAGACAAAAAGCTCAGCCATTTACAAGATTTGATTTATTAACTATAATACAGATCACATAAGGCCTTGCTGTATACACCATTTCCATCAAGACAAATTATACATGAAGAACTGTTCTTTTTTCTTTTTTACTTTACAGTACTTCATTATTTCACCCCCACTTATGTTTTTTTTTAGAAGCTCTTAAATAGTGAGAGTGTTGGAGCCCTCTTCCTTTATTCAAGAAGAAATCATGCACTATACTGGGCCATTCTCTCATTTGTTCACAAAAAAAAATATATTTAAAATGCTGTGAATTCTTTTTTATAATTAAGATAACGCATAAAAAACAGATTTCAATCACCGCTGACTAAAGGGAAAGTGTGTTAGACCCCATGTCATACTGATCAACCAACAACCATCAATTTGAATGTACTTCTGCTTTTTTTCTTATTTAACTTAACAGACATCGGTCACCATCGTTGCAAGGAAAAACAAAACAGAAGGGTTGCAGCCAATGAACAAAAGTCACATTTGTAAATTTGTTGTTTGTTTTTTTTAAGTTACAACTTTGCTGCTTCACCCCCCCCCCCCCCCCCATCTCCCCCCCAGTGCATTTCTCCACAGTCTTTGGCTGCCTCACAGTCAGGTCAGTGTCAGCACACACATACACTGGCCAGCGTTCCTAAACAAGTACCAGTGGTTACCCCTCCTACCTCCCCGTCTCCCAAATAATGATCCCATTCAACCCCCACCATCCCCCCAGCACGCACACACTTTCTGAGCATCAGTGTGTGTGTTTGTGTAATCTGGATGAGCCAACAGATGCACAAGAGGGTAATGACCAGGAGAGCTGGTTCCTCCATTCAATGTTAGATGTTTGTTTGGGATAACTGCTGTCTGGACATCTTTCAAAAAACATCCTGATATTGTGTTGGCTCACAAGTAAAACAGACACACACCATTCCTGAGTCTCACACACAAAAACATAGTCCCCAATGAGGGAAAAAAGGACTGCATGGACTGATCAGTTGAATATTCTTTTGGACATTTTGGCCACTGAGTTGAGACACACAGATGTAATTAAGCATTGAGGGGGGGGGGGGGGGGGGGGGCACCTGCTGCACATCTTCACATGCTCACGTCCACAGCCTCTTCCATCAAGCTCACAAGACCCAAAGACACGTGCAAACACGCACAAACCTGCTTTTATCTGGGTTTGAGGTCCTCCTTCAGCCGCATCCTCTGGTTTCTACGGCAACAGCAGGATGGGCCGAGGAATTCCGTGATGCTTCTCTCCAGTCATGCAGATGGATGAATGGACTGTCTGTTCCCTTTGCTGCCTCTCTCTGACCCGACTGGCTCTTTTGCACAGGAAATGAGTAAAGGGGGGTTGGGGGGGCTTTTGTGCGTCATTTTCTGTGTCCATCCAGACTCCATTCATGATTCATAGTGGTTACCTGTTCTTCCCAAAGGTAAAATGCCTAATGAGACCTCCAGCTCTCACTTTAGATTCCAATTATTAACAACATTATCTCAGAAATTATCTGTATAATTATGAAGAGGATTTTTTTCTGTGACTGGAATACACCAAATATGCTCATTTGATTTCCACGAGTAAGTAAGAATTTGAAACTAAAGACAGTGAGAGATTTTAATCAACTGGCTTGCTTTGCAACTAAACAATGGATGTGAAAATCTTCCTCTGAGCTGTTCTTTTGCCCATCCCAGCACACCTTATTCCACTTTTTGCACAGGTCCAAATACCCTTCACAGCTGCAGCCTTTAGCAAGAAAACCACAGTGTGCAACGCCCATGCAGAAATCAAAGTCATCCCCATTTCCCTCCTGCAGATGTCAGTGGTGGACTCCGAAAGAAAAGCTGGGCTGTCAAAGCAGCTTTTCACGTCCATGACAGATCCAATTTAAAAAATGTGCCCTCAAAGTGCTCAGAAAAGTGCTTTTGTGAACATGGTCCTCACTGCGAAAAATAACCGCAGCTCCACTTGTAAAACCGGCACAGCATGAAATAAAGAAACATGGCAGGTAATCATCCAACACTAGAATTATCCCCACTATCTATCCAACACAGGAAAAGGCCGATTAAACCAAAAGGCGTGGATGCAGGTGCGCACACACACACTTAAACACACCATGAAATTGCACACTCACTGACAGAAAGGCCCAAACAAAACACTCTAAAAAAAAAAAAAAAGGAACAAAAAGAATAAAAACACAGCAGGAAGGTGGGGAAGTGGTGGATGAAGATTTCGATTGAGTTAAAAATTCACATTTTGTTTTGCTCTAAGTGTTTACGAGGGACACAGTGAAGTTTACACGACGGGGAAGAGCATCCAAAGCACTTGCAGTCTTTCTTCAATTTGCTGCCCAGCAGATAAGGTCAATTCAAGTGTTTTTTTTTTCCTTTTCTTTCTGTGCTTGGCTAAGTTGCATGGCAAAAGTGGACATTTCCTGTGTGTCTGTATAAAGGACTAACAAATAGGATTGTGTTAGCTGTTTGCACAGAATATCCTGTTGGGTGGGTAGTAGCAGGACGTTCTTGAACGAGTTTTCTACACATGAAATAAAACCAACAAACCCAAAACAAATGTGTTCAAGACGCGCTCATTGATCCACTTCGTCCCGACCGCAGCCCCTCCAAAGTGTTCAAGGCAAAGCGGCTGGTGGAGGTTAATGTCCACTCGGTCCGTCTGTGAGCTGAAGCAGTCCTATATAAGAGTTCACATTCCCTAGATATTTGTTTCTCCTCGAGTTCCTTTAACAGCTACTGGTGATGCATTTCTCCTCTGTTAGTGTTTCTGTGTAGGTTTCACTATGAGGCAAAAGATGAAGTGAGGCTCTGGAACAAAGTCTAAAGTTGTGGGTTCTTCAAAGTTGGTCTGAGATATACGCCCATATTTTTGCAGTCCCTCATAAATGCCCAGTCTTCTCCCAAACATGTGAGCCTGTGCATACTGCATCTTTCCCAATCTCAACTTCACTTCTCACCGCTTCAGATTTGAATTCTTCCTCAGTTTGGTCTTTCCAACCCATGAATCAGTTTAAATGACATCATCTGCCAGCTTGACCCCACCACCCTCTCTGTTTTTCTTGATCCCTGGTTCACAGTGTGTGTTGTTCCGTTGGGGGGTGATGGTGGTGCAAAGAGGCTGGTAGCAGTGTTGGGATTGGGGACTGGGGGGCAGCAGGAGGGGAATGGGACGGGGACTGGTGCTGATGATGGTGGTGGTGGTGGAGGTGATGATGATGATGATGCAGAGGTGGACCGTAATGGGGAATCACTGGGGGGGTGGAAGGCCGAACATATGGTGCTGGGGACAGAGCCGGTGAAGATGAGAGGCCTCCAGACATGCAGGAGTAGGCCGAAGTCCCACCCCCAGACGGGGTGGAGGAGGGGGAACCGGGGAGAGCGTCAGCAAGGGGCTGATTGTAGAAGAAGAAGGCGCACTGGCAGATGAAACTCTCAATGACTGTCTGGTAGGTGCGAGTGGCAGTCAGAGCGTCCATGGTGGTGAAATCTGGCCTCATGAGTGTGGGCCAGAAACAGATGGACAAGTTCTCGCTGGTCATCAAGTTGGTCCTGCTGTGCTGGCTGACCCTAGCAAGCAAAGACACCAAACAAATGACATTCACGTCTGAAAGTTGTTGACATCGAGTTTTTGTTGGCATTCCAAGAATGTCTTTGGCCAAAGAAAGCATTCACTCAGCTGTCACTGCACTGCACGTCATCCGAGAAAGAAGGACAGGCAGGTGAGATCGTTCAAAAACACACAACAAGTGCATTTAAAAACAGTACAAAATACAAAAAAGGAACGTGGCTGTGTGGAAATCAAGGCTTTCAACCAGACAGGTTATGATTTTCTATGGCAAGAAATGGAGTAAATCCAAACATCAGGTCCACTAGGATCCCTTTTGAGACCAACAGCCTTTAATTTGATAGTCGTACTTAGTCCCGAGACGAAAGGATCTGTTATGTTGAATGGTTCTTCACAAATCAGCCTCAAAGATGCATTCCCTTTGTTGAGTTGCCATGTTTAAATGACCCATCAGATCTATCGCGGTCAACTGAGCGACTGTTTAGGTATTTTGCAAAAGGAAAGACAGGAAATGTAAACAGACCCCAAAAAAAGGTTAGAGTTGATGAAGACTATGATGAGCACCCTGCTTCATCATCGCCAGACTAGAGACTAGTGTCTCAGAAAAAAGATTTTTGTATTAAAATATCTAAAATAAATCATTTTTTTCTGTCCCCAGTTCTTCTGAGAAGTGTTGGGATAAAAAACTCAAACTGAGGTCACAATCAGTTATTACTATGAAATGAATCATTTTTCTCACTGATATTTAGATCCAGCAGCCATGAATGTGGCTTTACACAGATCACGAGTGAATCCGAGTTTGATTTGGCTTCATCACCAGCAGGTGGTTTGACTTGGTGCTGCCGCCTCTGGCCCCGCCCCTTTACTCACTTGTTCAAGTGGCTGATGACATATTTGAAGAGCTCGTAGTTCTCCCTGGGGAAGCGCCACAGAATATCCCTCATGGTCTGAAAGCGCTGCTCCCTATCATTGATCTCTGAAAGATGGTGGAGAGAGACAAGAGGTTAGAGGCCAGAGGAAAACGAGACGAAGGAAAAAAAAATAAGAAGAAAGAAAAGGAATAGGAGGGGGGTGACACAGCTCACCACGGCTGAACAGTTTTTCTCATGATGAACATGTTTTTTTTTTTTACACTAAAACACACATTTCTAAAGGACTTGAAATGACACTTTCAAGAGGAGGAACTCCCAACAGAGACCGCACACATTCCAGTGGAGGAACATACCATGCATCCACCCTTAACAGTCTCCTAAAGATTACAGCAAAGCCTTACAAACACACGTACAGAGGGCGTGTTGAGGCTGATGCCAAAGAGGAATGAGTCAGAAAAGCTGACGTCACCAGGCAACACGCTCCATCCCCCTGTGTGTGTGAGCGCAAGAGTGAGAACAGCAGATGTTCTCCTGCACATCACAAACATGATTTACAAGCAGAGAATCGGAGTTTGTATTCCCACAATGAGGTCAGTGTGGATCAGAAACAGATTTGAGGCAGGATAACTTTACACAGCCGCAGTTCCTCCCGCTGCACATCCATCATCGCTCATCAAAAGCTAACTTTGTACAGCTTATTTAAAGGTAACATCACTGTGGCGATGCACACCAGAATCAGCACCGGGTTCTCCCTTTTCTTATTGCTTTACAGAGTAATCCTAAAAATTCTAAACCACATCTGCAATTTTCTACAGACTGTTTTACGCCCTTCTCCCTTTTTCATGCGTCTCCTCCATTGTGGCGGACTGCAGGAGCTTTATCGGGTCTCTGTCACGGATGAAGGGTCTCGCTGGGCCCGCTGAAAAACACACACTCGCACGCACGCCAGCCGAGCTCGCTGAGTGACAGCAGCCCGGCGGAAAGGAGTAAATCTCTGTGGCACTGTGCAAGACTAAGCTACGCTTTAAATCTCCATTCCGGCAGATTACAGGACACAAAGAGGAAAAAGAGAGGAGGGAGCGAGCGGGAGCAGCCTCCTTGATCTAACCTACGACAATTTCCTCATGACTTTATCTAGACATCATTGCACCTGCATCCCTCCATCACCATCTGCAGTCATTCCCACATCCTTCAAAAGTCCCTCCATGCTTTTCCACTCTCTTCTGATTCCATAACAAGTGGCAAATCCAATTTTCCCCACGGAGGGAATTGGATTGTAGCAGCTTGGCTTATTAGTTTAAAGAAAAGTTACAACGAAGGAAAATGTTTGGAAGACAAAATGAAACTCCTAGTGAGGAGTTCCTCCCTGATCCATGCTTCATTCCCAACAAACTCACTGAAAGCCTCCACCAGGTCTGCCTGCAGATTGTAGGGCACCAGAGGTTGAGGGAGCTCGGAGAAGAAGGCCTTCATTGCTCCAGCAACAGTATTGATTGTGTAGTCTTTCTCCACCAGGTCCAGATTGTGGTCTGGCCAGAGAAAGAGACATTAGGAGAAATTCACAACAAATACATGAATACTTCAGCTGGTTTGTAACATTTATAAATGCTTTATCAGGAAATAACTTTTAGGACATCCCAATAAAACTGCATAAAAAAATTCTTCTTTTTTTTTTCATTTCAAATGGAAAAGTTGTTTAACAACCTGTTTTTTCCCCCAGACTTTTTCTATAAATAAATGACTTATCTGAATAGCTTGGTTAATAAACAAACAGAATAAAATAAATAAATAAAGCAGTAGAAAATGCCTAAAGAGTAAATCAGCAACTACTGTAAGGAAACTAAAAAAATAAAGTTTTTTTTCTCTCACTTTTTTTTTTTTTACAACAAAGATAAAGGTGCTAAAAAGAGAGCGAAAGCTCAAGAGTTTGTTTTTTTGGTTGAGGACAAGTGTGTTCAATGTGACAGCATTCAGGCTCAGTGCTTTCTCCTATAATAAGTCATCCATTCTTCAGAAAGGTTTCCGCTGAAGCTCTGAAGACACCTGTGCTGCAGTTTCACCTGTAATTGTCTTGCTCCCATGAGCCTGAAGTAGAGGATGATTAAACACAGGACTTCAAGTCTGATTATCTGAGCTGGACTCTGCTTCAGCCGAGCAGGTGAGCACTCACAGACACGCATGAAGGCCACCTCAACCTACCATACACCTCTTCATTACCCAGACCAATCTGGAACCAATTAATAGCCTGCATCAGACCGACACATGCACAAGTCAGGCTTTTACTCCTCTGATCTTCTTTGGAGTATTCTCAAAATGAAGGCTGAAGGTTCTTAGGGGAGCACTTTGCATTTCTGTTTATCAGAGTGCCATGTCTCGATGTGTGTGCACAGCTTCTGTGGATAAAGAATAATCAAACTAACTGACTTTCTCTCCACTGATTAATCTTAAAGCCGCCGTCATGCTGGCACAGACAGTCCTGATCCTGGAGCCTGATCTTTTGAACTCTGCTCTTTAAATTACAGCTCTGCCAATTTCAATTCTAAAAAATAAAAAATAAAAAAACAGAACGCCTCAATTCAACAATGCGTAAATGGTTCTTGGATCTTTAACTTTAACTTTAAGTGACAAAAAAAGACAAATGCTAAACTGGATATCATGCACATTTTCTTTGCTCACCTGGTCTAACTCATCTAAAGTGGTTTTACTACCCTAAACCCTGTATTTTTGCCATCTGAGTGATAAATGTGTCAAAATTGTTTTAAACTTTAACAAAGATCTGCACAGAGCGTGACGATGTACACCAGATCAGGTTGATCACAGAGCTATTCTGTTAAGCAGAAAGTGAAAGCCAACCCTCATTGGAGCGGAAAGCCCTTTTGACAATTCAGGAAAGTCCAGACTCCTAAAGACAATCACTAAAAAGGCATTTTCTACCCTCTTCTGATGCATGAGTGACCCACCTTGGTCAAATTGCCGCTGCAAGCTCTCCATTTCTGCCTTGTTCCCGCAGACTCTGTAGATGCCCTCCGTGCTCAGCCCTGAGAGAAACAGGAAAAGAAAGGCTCTCAACCTCAGTGTTTTGGGTTTTTTTTCTTCCAGCTGCTTTTTGGGAACAACACAATATAAGGTAATTATAAATTCTGTTAGGTCACATCATGTATACACAGCACAACACACCAAAACAGTGCTGTGAACAGCACAAATGGACTCCGATAGGAAGAAAAAGCAGAGCTATTTCAGGCTGTTGCCGCACCTCCACTTTCCTGTCACACTATTAACAATATTACCAAACCCATAAAGAAGTCCTGCAGACCTGCTAAAAGCATTCAGTGATTCACGAGTGCCCGAGACTAAAAAAGTGAGGTATTTTTTCCTTTGGGGAGAGCAAACACCCCCCTTATTTTAGGAAAGCAAAGTCAATATTTTGGTATAATTTTTCAAAAAAGCAAAAAGGAAAAAAATAAAATAAAAGTCTCTAATATTTGTAGTTGAGCTGAACTCTAGATTGTATGTAGATCCAGAGTACATTCATAAAAGATGACAAAGTAGAATCTAAAATGAATGAAATCCACTCAAAGAAAATGAAAACACCTAATGAGAACAATAATCAATTAGTATTTTTTTTAATATACTGCAAGTTCTTTAGCTGGTTATTGCTTAAAAACCATTTAAGACTTTTAAGAAGACTAAAAAAAAAGAACTAAACCAGAAGTTTGCAATCTGAATAACAAGAAGTTTAGTTAAAGAAGTCCAATAATGTACAGGCCACGTCCCCCTTGACATGACCCAGCTCACAAACTATGCAGGTATGAACCTGGTTAGTCCTCAGATGACCGATCATCTGAGACTTCAGGGGCTGCAAGTAACTGCAACTTTTCTGGTGGGGGTCCCAAGTCTGGGCAAATGCAGAGAGTTGGGTCAGAATGGGCATCTTTCTAAAAACTGAGTGGGAATTGCTGTGCTAAAGGGAAAACACTTCAAGTTCACTTTTACTTAATAAAATGTCTTTAATCTTTTCACTTTCATGACAAAAACCCCACAAGAAACCAATTATGGTAGTATTTAGTAAACATGTTTGGCATAAAACACATAAAAGCTGATTGATAAGTCAGACTATGCCAAAGTCGCACTCAAAGAAAAAAACTTGCAGCATTTTTTGACATCAATATTTTCCTCCTCTCATAGAAAGATAACCACTTGCACCTCCCATCAATTGAAACCTTTATCCTCTCACATTTTGGAGGCAACTGCAGGAGGCAAAGAGAAATCAAAAGGGAGCGAGTGAGGGTGATAGGGAGTGGCAGAAAAAGAAGACAAGAAAGGGAGAGGCAGGGAGGAAATGAGAAAGCTCTCAGTCATGGCATACAACATCGATCTACTCCTTCCACCAATCAATTACCCACAAAAGTGGTCGGCCAGACACTGGGAGAACAGGGATGGGTGGGTGGATAGTGAAAGGGAGTATTGAGGTGGGGAGTGTAAATGATAGGACTGGAGGATGACAAAATCAGCAAGGAAACATGACATCTCGAATGGATTAAGATAAACTGAGGATAGAATAATGTAAATCAAAGAATGAGGACAGATGTGAATAAACTGGAAAATAATGTAGCCAAGAAAGGAAAGAGACATAAACTAACAGGAAAGACAAAAAAAAAAGTGGACTGATAAAAAAGCTAAGCTCGTTAGCTTCTGCACCACACACACATTCAAGCTGTTAATGTAATAAAAAAAAGTCTCAGTTTTAAAAAGCCCTGAAGAAGTTCAAAATGCAGCAGCAAAGTCGAGTGTAGCTGTTTCTGCAGTCAGTGACTGTGTTGCTGCCTGACAACACCAGCTGATCCCACATCAGCTCAGACCCCAGCCTCCTTCTGGGTTCAACAGCCCAGAGGCTGATTTCACAGTTCACCATGGAGACAGCCAGTCGCTGGGTGCTGCCCTTTTCGTCGCTATGGAGGCTCCTACTACCGGCAGATATGTCTGCGCATGCTAACACACATTCATCTCCTCCTCAGCCACGAGTGGTGCGCCCAGCGACTTCCATGGTATGAAAAAACCTGAGCTGACAGGAGATAACAGCAGTCACTTTGGATCGATTTTATACGGCTGCTTTTCTCCAAGCTCACAATGCATGAAAATAACACAAAATGCCACATCCACTCCTATTATTCTCAAAAGCAAAAGGGAAGGAGCTATGAAGCACAAACAAGCAAGACAACAGAGAGAGCATGCTACAAAAGAGGCAACTAGAAAAGCCCACTCAAAACATTTGACGGAGTCGAAATAATCCTGCAAAAATATATGTGATTAGGGTTTACTGTAACATTTACATGGGAATTAAAGCAGCAGTCGCGCTTGCAGGAGATAAGAAAAAAGAATGTAGGTCAAAGCAGCAGATCCAGGGTCAGTCTGTCAGAGCCTATTGCTATCAGGTCAGATCAGTGATAAATTTGTGGCGCTATGGTTTGCGGTGTTAGCGCCGTATGGTAATTTCCTGAGATGGCTATTATGCTCAGAGATCACAACCACCGATATTAGATAACAAAAATCAGACTTATGGCAACAACAATCACAGCTAAGTGGCTAATTGTGCCTCATTTCCCCTTCCAGCCCCATAAATACCCTTTGAGAGTGTGCCGCGTGCGTTGGGGTCGTTTGTGAACGCGTCAGCTACACATATACCATTGTTGCTCAGATGTTTGTGTGAGGTCGTGATTTTAACACATATACAAGCTTCAAAATAAGGCCGGAAAGAGCTAAACACACATGGAAAACAGATGAAACCACACTCTCGGCCCACCTTTTGGGGGGCAGAACACTACCTGGCAGGCCCCTAGGCTACAACACATCCAGACACATGCATGCTCAGCATGCTGGGGAGAGGAAAGAGAGAGAGAGAAAAAAGAGGCAGCACACAACGGGAAAAAGGAGAGACAAAAAAGGAAGATTTAGAAAGGTGACCAAAAGGAAAGTGGAAGAATTAAAAAACGGGTTGGGAAGCAAATTGCAGGAATCAAACATGACAAGGGAAGATGGAGAGAGGAAGACGGGTGGATTAAGAGAAAAACAAGGACACTACTCGAAAGATTGGATAAGCAAGCAATGATAAAACGAGGGAAATCCATTTGTAGGAGCCACTAATACACCCTCATGGGTATGCAGCAGGGTGTGTGCACAATGAACACTAAACCAGACTTTCTGCTTTGTCCAGAAGCAACTGCTTTAACAGTTCCAGTTAACATCTGAACAGGGAGAGGCCAAACCTCATGCCTTGTTATCTGAAGCTTTGCCCCTATGCTCCCACACGCAGGAAGGAGGTGGATGTTTTGTAAGGCCACAGTAATCCACAAATGCAGAGTCTTTAATCGGGACAGAGATTACAGCGGAATGCACTGGCATGTCAGTACGCAACAGCCATGCCGTGGCAAAAAAAAAAAGGCACACATTCAACTTGCGTTATGAAACATAATGAAATTAAATGTTTTGCCATTAGTGTGTACATTAAACCAAAGACATGTTCCTCTAATGGATAGAGGGTATGTAAAATCCTAGCCCAGCCAAGAATAATGAATGTGTGCAACAGACTCTATTAAGGCATTAAAGCTCTCCTCTGGTTTGGTGTGACAGCTGGTGGTATAATGAGAAGCAAGCAGGCAGTCATAGGGCACTGGGGCACCAGAGCAGCCTGGCAGGGGGCCTGGGATCTTGGCAACTGGCTAGCAAGGTTAGAGGAGGCTATCTAAGCACATCTGTGTCCTCACAGAGAAATGGAGTTAGATAATTGAGATACTGACGCATATACTCGATGCACAACATTGTTGTGAGCATACATTCCAGCTAGTCTGTGACAAACAAATCTGTTGTTCCGTTTTGGCGTCATCTCCTGCGAATTTGGAAAAAGGAGGATTTTAAAGCGTTTTTACCACCTGATAAGTGAACAAGACACTAGTTAGACTCGATAAAGATATTAGATCAACTTAGTGCTCCGCACTTTTGTTGGTATAAGATAATAAAGACTGATCACTTTCTCATATTTCAACATGGACATAAAGAACTAATTAGGAATGTAGATGAATTAGGAGCGATAAGAGTAAGCAAGAATCTGACCTAAGTAAAAGATTAAGATAAGAAAAAAAATGCATAGCAAAGGAGATATGTATTCAGTGTAAACAAAAAGTCATTTGCAGCCCACATAGAGACTAACTAAAAAAAAAAAAACTCTTCACTGTGGATTCCATAAACTCTGCACATAAAAAACAAAAACAAAGCCAGCGCTTACCTGTTGTTTCGATGAAGCGGATGCACTTCTCAATAAAGACTGGGATCGGTCTCTCAGGGGTGACCACAGAGGCCAGTGGCATGCCGAAGTAATTGCTCTCAATGGGCTTTGAGATAGAATGCCTAGGTCTAGGTCGTGCTGGTTTCTGAAGGAAAAAGAAATACAAGAGCATTCAGGGATCTAGAATATTATCCAAGACTGCCTTTTCAGATAAATATTCAATTCCAAAAGAATGAAACCATTTTTTAAGAATCTGCTTTTATGTTTCCTGAACAAAAAGACAAACACGCCCTCATGCACACTCATTCAACATTCCTATAAAGTTAAACTGATCAGTGCTCATACGTTCCTGTCTTGAACCCTGTTTTGCGTCTCAGTGAGATCTACATCAGGACTCTCATTGTACTTTGTCTCTTCTTTGTTACCTTTGACATTCTCAGTTGTTTGTGGTCTTCTGTACAGCAGTACAGCATCAAACCCTCCAATCTACTGTTTAACTACCTTCAAGCTCATTTTATTTTCCAGCAAGTAGGCCTCTTTTACACACGAACTGTCTCTGTCTGCCTTTCCAGAAACCTTAAAGCATCAGCAGTAATTGTACTGTGCTTTAATGACATTCAGTGGGAATGATTTGAAGATCCCAGAGGCCTGGATCTCTAGTAAGTCTGTCGACCTCCCCCTGCAGCGCTGCTCTGGCAGACTGGGAGGTAAATCAGGGATGCATGGCTGGATGGACAATGACTGTGGTTGCAGCGCAGGCCTGACAGACAGGGGAGCACCAGAGAGGTGCTCTTTGAGAGGGGGAAGAGAAAAAAAACACCAGCCTGCCCTCTGCTCCAGATAACAGCCACACTGCAATCCTCTAGTCTAGTGCAAAGACTTAACAGCACATACAGGCACAGGCACATCAGCCAAAAAGCCCTTTGTTTTCCATTTGATTTAAACAGTTAAACCTAATATCATTTTGGACTATGCTTTACATACTTTCTTTCACAAGGCCGGTTACTAACTAAATACTCACTTTCATTGGTACAGTGTGTGTGACGTAAAAACATGTCAAGAATGCATTTGTATTACCAGATGTATACAAAAACACAACATAAAGAAAATAGAAACTTTTATAAATGGAGGACAAAAGGATCATCCTGGCAATGACTGGATCACCTGTCTGATTCCAACCACAGTACAGTGGATTTCCTCTGGACCGGTTTTCTCTAATCTCTCCCTTTTGTTTCCCTCAATTTTTTTTACTCCCTACCACTCCTTTCATAGCTGACTAAGGCAGGATATCTTGCCACAGCTAAAACAACAAGCTTGTCTCTACCACTAAAGACACAAAACAAATTCTTATTAAAAGGCATAACAGTGAGCATGTCCACAGACTGGAAGCTGTAGCTCCTGCCAGAGTCCTGCCAAAATCTTTATTTCCGTTGCCTTATTTTTATTTTTTTTTTACAGCTGTGTTTTCACCGTTGCCTCAGCTGCCCCCTCCCTTTTATTTATTGCAAGAGGACACTAGACTGAGTAGGTGACTGAAGAATTTAAAACATTCTTGTTGCTGCCTGAGGAGGCTTCAAACAAAAGCTGCATGAGACGAAGAGGAAATGTTTTCAGGCCCTCATAGATAAAAGGCGACTGGGGCAAAGACTGAATTCAAAATGGGTCCAGTATAAAGCATTTGTATCAAAATAGTTTTTATTTTGTAAAATTTAGAATGACAAACTGTTATCAAGGTGTCTATTGAGAAAATAGTTTGAAAAGATTCCTCCCAGGTGACTAAATAAATATTTACAGGGATTTTTAGGGTTTAGCAAATAACAACTAGTTGATGCAATTCTACCATTTGACTAAAAGTAAAACAATTAAAGTTATATGTATAAGAACTATCAATGGTTTGTTGTTAAGTTAAAGCAGGCCTGCCCAATCCTAGAGATCTACGACCCTGCCTGTTTTCCAGCTCTCCCTGCACTTCATACAGCCGATTACCTGGATCAGATGTGTACAGTCAATCAGAACTTGGAAACAACCGAGTCAGCTAATCAGCAGCTCAGCAGGAAGTTAGGGCTGGAAAACAGGTAGATCTCCAGGAATGGGATTGGGCAGTTCCAAGTCAGAGGCTTTAAGAACACTAAAAGTTGGCTAAGATCCATTCCTCTGTTATCAAATTTCTTGGGAATTTATTTAAAAATATGTCAAATATAGTCACATTTGACAATGCCACGTGATCCTTATTTGATCTAACTTTTATCTAGTCCAGGGTTAGAAGACTGTGGCAGATAAAAGTCAAACCCTTCTGGGACTTGTCTGCTTGCTAAGATAATACTTGAACCAAGCTATCAACTGCATTCGATATTCTATCTGACAAGAAAATTATGTCACCATTTTGTTTTGTAGTCATCCTTTTTCCCCCAAACACCAGACAACATAAAAACAAAGGACAGCAAGGAGACAATATATAAACAATCTTCATGAAGGTACTAGAACCATCACTGACCGTGTGAAAACATTTACCATACACATTAGTTTCTACACTCCTGGCAGCCATGGAAATTATCAGAGACGTGCAAGTGCAATAGATGCAGCTGCATTTCCTGTTTAGCTGGTACTTCTCTACCACACCATGTGTGTGAATGCACAACATACCAGGCTGATAAAGCTAACAGTGAAAGGTCAAGTATCAGCACATCACGGGTGAGACGTGGTGACGGAAAGGAGCAGGACACATGGAAGCAGAAGCTAAGAGAAGGGTGAGATACCTGTATGTAGAGAGAAAACCAAAAACAACCACAAACGAAGAGCACAGGAAAGAGAGGCCCGCAGAGAGCATAAAAAGAATGTGATGGGAATGTAAGAGGCAGAAAGTATGAATCAGCAAGATGAGCAGACAAAACACAAAGGACAGGAGAGAATGAAAGGAAGGAAGCGAAGAAAGCCAAACTGACAAGGACGAATTGGAGGTCCTGGGAACACACTGACAAGCTTTTGCACATACTTCAATGTAGTGCCTCAAAAGTAAACAGAAAACTACTCAGACTTTGCCGAAAGCTGTCACTGCTGTTTATCACTAAAAAACTTCATTTTAGACAATTATACGGTTTAATGTTCATTTTAACCTTTTTTTTGGGGGGGGAGGGGGGGGGGGGGGGGATTTTTTTTCCACGTGTGCAGCATCAAGTGCACTGTGGGTCTGTTACTATTCATTAGAGCCGGATGTTTTCTAGTATTGGGGAATACAGACAGAACCCTGTCCATCTAACAATCTAGCTAGTTGTAAATTTTATGAGAAGATCCTAAACAGTGCAACTTATTTTTTTAGGACTCAGCCTCAAAGAAACTAGAAATATTTAGACAGTAGTAAATAATACAAAATGTAGAATCATGGCTGTACAAATAGATACTTTGTGTCCGAATTCCCACCCTAACCCCTAACTACTAAAAAACTGTCTAGTGCGGCACTATGTAGTGCGCTAAATTTTAAAAGCGATATGACGTCATCGATTTCACGAAGTTAAAATCAAAATAATACAAGAGTTTTGTGATGATTATTTATGAGTCCACCATCTTCTGAATATAAAAATGTTGATGATTTATTAAAAAATTACATTTAAATAAAGTTTTTTGGCAAAAATTGTTCCAATGCATGCATTGTGGTCTATATTCGCAGATCTAGTGAGCATCGATGCACACTGGTCTTTCGCAAAGACTTCTGGGAAATTTCTCGAGCACTTGACTTGGGAATTGTAGATTTGGACAGCACTACAAAATGGTGAACACACTATAGAGTGCACTACGTAGGGGTTAGGGTGGGAATTCGGACATAGCGATAGGTTTTACTTCAACTGCAATAGAACCAAAAATATCATGAAAAAAAAGTGAGCAATTTGCTGAAATCTCACAATACTTGAATTATTAATAATATAAATATTTTTTCTTGCAACTAACTCCTCTCTCAAGTTGCTAAAAACCTCAAAAATCCCACAGGAATAGTATTTTTCATGCTATTATGAAGAGATTTTAACATGTATTGAAAAAATGTATGCTCCTAAGTCAAATGAGAAGGATTTCCCAACTTCAAAATCAAATTTCTTAAAAATAATAATGTGCTTTTAGAAGCTTAACATTGTGTGGATAAATCCTAATAGCACATGCATCCTTTACATGCCCAAACACTAACCTTTGGATTTCGTCGAAGGCTCATGAGAATATTTCTTCTCTTGGGATCTTCACTTTCTTCAACGGAGTTGTCCTTCTGAGCTCCTCCCTCATCAAGGCTAATCTTGGATTGACCTCCCATCTCATCATCACTTCCCATGGAGAAGTTTGCCCTAAAACTGCTGAACCTCCCAAGTCGTTTAGATCTGTCTCTGTATAGCTTTGGCTTTACCCCAATGGCAGGTAAATTTCTCCTACGCTCCAGAGAGCTGGTGTCCACATCACTGTCTGATCCATTGCCCCCAACACTTCCATTTGTGTGGCCTTTGGCATTGCGAACTGTGATGATCTTGCCCTGTGTGTTGTCGTGAGGGACAGAGTAAATATTCTCTTCCTCTGCTGTTCGAGGTTTGTTCACAGCATCCATGGGCTCAGCATAGTCAGAAGGATCATAGCCACCATCACTACTTGGAGCCCCAGAGACAGCTTGGGACATGGTACGTCGGTTGCCTCCTTGCTGATCCACAAAGGGACTGAGATTGACCTTACGGACAGGCCTGGGCTTTACTTGCGGAGGAGCCTTGCTGTTCAGTTTGTTCTCAAAGGTGTTGAGCTCAGAAATAACAGAAAAGGTGTAGTTTGAATCGAGATCGGGCATCTTAAAGCCTCCTAAATGGGAGCTGAGACTGCCATCCTCCCTGAGTGGAAGACAGGGTGGTGATGGATCAATATCATCTTCGGAGTCTATAATGTTAACTGGACTGGGTGAGCTACAGCGAGGGCTGATGCTCTCATTGTTAAATGACTCGGCCGCATTGTCATACATGTGCGTGGCCTCGACAATAGTGCGCTTCTCTATCACTTCTTTAAAGAAGTTTTGGAAAAGGTCTATCTTATGAAGCCCCCCAACTACACCACCATGTCCACATATCACTGTGTTAAACCGGGCATCTATTTCACGTGCAAGCTCCTCTCCTTCACTTACTTGCTCCTTGGCTGATTCAGAGTCTGACAACTCCATTTGACTCTCTGCTACTGCCAACAACTGTACTGGGATGATGTCTTGGACCTCACAGAGAAAAGCACACAATGTCTCCATAGAGGCCTTGCGGCGAGCAGAGTAAACAGCAATGAAGCCATGGACCAGTCCACTTTTGCGAAGGGAGAATGAGGAATGGAATGACAGCAGTGACAGCTCTATGTTCTGCCTCTGGCCTCCTATGTTGAGATTAAGAAAAATAGATGTGCCACTGCTCAAACTGGACATGGGACGACAGTGCTGGGGCAAAAGGAAGGGAGCAAGGAGTTGATCAATATCATATGTGTCTCCACACATCAGGCACATGACAATTCTTGGATCTGTCTCAAGAATTGGCTGGGAATGAGAGTCTCTCAAGATAGATGATGGAGGAGGTAACAGAGGGGAGCTACTCCTAGTGTTTCTCCTTGTTTCTAAGAGAGTCCTCAGCATCTGGCTAATCTGCTTCTCACTGATGTTGCGACCATAGCCCATCCCAGGAGAAGCAGGGTCTAGGTATACACATTGAAGCTTTGCAGCTACCTGTTGCCCTTGTTGTATAAGACTTTGAGCCGTTTCTCCTCCAATGTCTCCTATAGAACCCACCCCCCGCTTGGTAACCAGAAGGAGATGTAGTGGGAGTTGAGATAAGGTGTTTTCTTTTTCCCTTCTACTTATAGTTGACTCTCTGAGCCTCTCTAAACTCTCAACAACATAAGACAGAGATTCCTTTGAATTGTACAAACAAAGGCAGCCATGAGGTGTGAAGGTGGGAACGCTGAAGGAATTGACTGGCAAGCGCACATTGCCTTCTATAGGCCGAAAGACTAACTCATACTTAATGCCATCTATGATGTATCGGTCATCACTGTTGCACAGAGTCCTTATTTCATTTGCCATTTCCCTGGCCAGCCCATCTTTTCCTAGAAGGACAAGATTGATCCGCTCTGTCCTTCCCCCATCCAGTCTTGCACTATCTGATGATGGGTAGCGAGTTGGGAATCTGGAGGCCAATATCTGCTCTATCTTACTGTCCACACAATGAGGACTGTTCGGGCAGGTATCTTTTGTCGGATGATACACAAAGTGGATGTGCTTTAGTACCAAGGCATCCCTTTCTGCTTGAAGCTTCTGGAGGGCTTTAAATCTCTGCTCATCACACAACCGAGACTGAATGGCTTCCATTTTTTCTTTACTTGGTTTTGCATCCACTTCTAACTCATAAAAGAGCTCAGAGTATTCAAGGAGCAACTCCTGAAAGTCTTCTTTGGCCCTATCTATGATTTCCTTCTGGTGTTTGTTGTAGATATCCAAGTATTCATTTTCACTAAGCCACTGGTAGAACTCTTCATTCATGATGAAACTTCGAGCCTCTTCCCATGGCTTCCCTGGTGTAATGAAAGGAGAGATACTTAGCTTTTCCTTAAACTCCCATCTCATCTCAGCTCGTTTGCGCTCATTTCTTAGTTGTTCCAGGTGCGTCTCATAGATAACTTGAGCTGCTGGAGTCTCCAAGAGGTCCTGAGGAATTCTATTATCATCCATGTTATCGATGTGTGCGGTGATCTCCCATGGTGTATCATCTAGCACTACAAACCACTGAGAGAAGTTTCTTTTTGTTTCTAGAACTTTCTGAACTCCAGACCAACTCAAGTGGTCAATCTCATCCAACTCCGGCAATAATGCAGACAGGGCTTGTGGTAGAGTACTAAGGTAGTGCTTTCTTCGCATCTCTATGTGCTCTTGTTTCAGTCTATGCACATGCTGTTGGAACAGCTTCTTGGCTTTAGGTGTTCCCTCAAGAAAAACGTAGTCCTTGTAATCCGTAGCTGTTTGCATTCGGCTGCTGACAGAAGGCCAAGTCTCATTGTGGCTCCTTACATGTCGGTTGACAAGCAACTCATAGCGATCTTTGGCTGTGGCAATCTGCTGACTTTGCTGCTTCAGCGCCTCAAAGTAAGGGATAATCTTGGGTTTTCCTTTACTCTTGTCTATTAGCTGAATCAGTGTGAGAAAAGCTAAATCAACATTGACATTAGAGCGTGCTGATGTTTCTACCACCTGTAGGTTCTTCTTTGTGAGGGCAAAAGTGTGGGCATCTTTAATATAGCGTTCAACTCCTTCATCACATTTGGTGAGAACCATAACCACAGGTTTCTTAGTTTTGGCAAGCTGATTATATAGATTGCCAACAAACTTCATTTGATCCTCAAAGCTTCGGTTCATACCTCTACTAACATCCACACAAAGTAAGAAACCATCCACCATAAGCTTGCCTTCAGGCATCTGTTTTTGTTCAAAGTCCTGCTCCAGCCCTAGCTGATCGGTGCAGAAATACATCAGTTTTTCAGCTGAAGCCAGCTTATTAGAAGCTGCTCTTTTGATGTACGGCTGGAGGGCTGTGCTACGGTGTGGCTGGAATGTCTGGTCATCGATGAACTCTGTCTGCTCCACCACATTCATGCGGCATTCTAGCCCCTCCTCCAATGTTCTGCTTGGTTCTCCCCAAAACAAAAAGTGGTCATTGTTCACCACACGGCCACCAAAGTCACTGGTGCTTAAAACAGAAGTGTGGTCCAGGTAGAAGTCATCTGCACTCGGCCGTACAAAACGGTTACACAGGCAGGACTTCCCAACACCACATTGGCCTTTTTCTTTCTCCGTGCCAGACAGCCCAACCACAACCAAGTTGTAGATAGGTGCCCGAGCATCTTGTTTTTTGGCCATCATCGTCGTTGATGAAGACTCATCCTGACATGCTGGTGCTTTACTTTATGGAGAGGGAAAAAATTCCAAGAGGTTTCCATGCAAGGGCAGCTCACTGGGCGGGTCTGGCCCTGCATAATAGATAAAAAGAGAAAGAATTGAAATTAGCAAATGTGAGTTTATAGAAGCAAAATCCTTGAGGTATATGTGTTTCATGAAAACTCAAATCAGCTTTCAAAAAGCGCAAATGTTAACCAGTACTATTAAGGACTTCAGAAAGAGTCAAGATGACACTGCAGTGATAGCAATGGTGTCTTCCGAGTTCATTCCTATGATTGTTGATATTTTGTGCGTTTTGGCTGATTAGCTGACATTTAAAGTATAGTCAACTCATTTGCAAAGTAAAATAAAAGTAGTGCAAGAGATTCATAATTGTAGGAAAAATACAGAAGTGTACGATTGAGGAAAAAAGCATATTAAGATACTAAGCCCTTGGTAACCTAAAATGAGATACAGACACACACACGCACGGTCGCAAAAAGTGTTCCAGAACTAAAGTTACTAATTGGCCAACTAGGGAAAATCATTTGCATTTTCTAAGTTCACATAGGCTGTCAGCTGACTATCATATCTCAATCTCAGCCATGTTTTTCTGCTTTCTTGCCCAGCACATCAAAGTTGGCTAATGTTCCATCGCTAACAGCTTAAATATTTTACCAAAATAGACAGTATAAATCAAGGCAGTACAAGCAACACAAAGGCATACATACCAAACAAACAAGAAGTCTTAGCTGACAGCCAGCCTTTTTTGACGACACAATTTGCAGGACATCAAAATCTTCCAAATCTGTAAAACAGAAAACATAATTAGAGTTTGTGACCGACTCCCCAAAAGCCCTGTGTGCAAGCCAAAAAAGAGTTTCAGTCTATAGAATTAGCTAAATACATGCATCTGTTGGCTTTTCATGTTCTTTTTTTGCATTATGAGAGTATTGATATACTTGCTTCTAAGGTCATGTTATTATTAGAAAATATTTGCACTATAGTATTGACCAAATAAAAACCATACAGGGGGGCAATTTATTATCTAAATATTTACCGGTATATCATCTAAACATGACTAAAAAAGCTACAAAGAAACAGCTTTATGTATGTTGCTATGGTCCCAGAACAACTGAAAATGCATTCAGCCAATGAATCATAACTTAATATGTGCTGAACAAACGATCTAAATGACAAATTTGATGTAGCTTGGTAAACTCGACAGCAAGCAGAAGAGTATATTTGGATAGCCCTCCAATGTACAGGGTTTTTTTTAAGGACTAACTTATCACACAAGGATTATATTGGCAAAAACCTCTTCAAGTTCTGTGCTCTTAGAAACACTACTGACATTATCACTTTTGAACTCACTTAAACATTTCTGTGAGCATTGTTCTCTATCTAAAGGGCATGTCATTACAAGAAGCAAACAAACTTAAGGTTTTATTCGTGAAAGTATTTCCCTCTGTCATAAGCAATGTGGGGATTTAAGACAAAGGCAACAAGCTATGAAGACAAAGAGAAAGCTGCAGATATAGAACAAAATGCACACTAAAACTAAGTGACCACAATCATTTGATTTTTTTTCATTAAAATGCAACAGCCCTTGCTAGTCTGGTCTGTTTAGCTCTGTGCTACAGCTTCCCTGCAGGATAGTTATGCAAACCGCCTCCCAGTCCACCCTGGGGCCTGGTCCTGGTGTGCACGTGTGTCTGGATACCATTGCCATTAAGCTTTGGCCTGCAAAGGACTAAGGAAGAGAAAAGTTGAGGCTTTTAATCTGCCTTTGACCTTGAAACTAAACTAAATAAAATAAAACATAGAGCACGTGGAGGTCTAGAAGGTAGTGAGAGTCAAAGGGTAGAAAACTGAAGAATGGGGCACAATTTACTTTGATGATAATCGTAGACCAACTTTAGAAGGGCAGGACATTGTCAGGTCACTTTTGGATGGATTAAAGTTTAGTGTCTAACCAGTTTAAGCACTATGGTCTTGTGCAATCACTAAAAGGACTGTAAATAATTTTCCCCGTGTGCACATCTCAGTTTTACTTCTGATTTGACTTCCTCTCTTCCATAAGTATGAAGCAAACGTTTTGTTTACACTTTTAAAAAGACTATTTAGATCGGGCTTAACAGTCACTATCTAGGTCACAGCCCATCACAAGGGCAAAAGAAACCAGGCAAGATAGGGAATATCTGTGGGGGTGGGGGGTAGGTGGGTTGAGTGAGGTCTAGAGCCAGATCTTTGGCAACAGTTTGAGAAGTTCATCATCACACATGTTGCAAAAGGGCAGCAGGGGAGAGGCTGTTTTTAAAGCCCCTTAGTGCAGAACATGTCGCCTTAGCAGGGTAGCTGCATTCTTGCAATACAAGGAAAAACAAGCATTTGCAAGATAGCATTACCTTAAACCAAGGAGTCTATGTCAGCCATATTCAAATAAATGTATTAAAGGGGAAAGTCTGGCTTTTTAGAAAGGCATTAAGTTGCATAGAATTATAAAAGTCTAAAAAAAAAAGAACAGTAACAAGAAGAAGGGTAATAAAACAGTCACAAAGCACTTCACTAAAAGGAATGATAGGGACAAAATGTCTTCCCCTCTATTCTTTGAGGTAAAAAAATATCCAAGTGCAATACTTTAGGTTTAAAACTGTTGTATAGATAGGTTCAGATTTGCATATGTGATGTGGAGTTGTATGTCCACTCTGATTTCCATTTGTTTTTTAAAACTTAAAATTTACCATCATCATGCAGAATTCCCATGAAATTACAACTCTCTTTCAACACACTCCAATCTACAATCCTTTCTGAGACTTGCACTCCAGTATTTTTAAAGTTCTTGGATAAAGAGTTGAGTTTTAAGGTGCTAATGACACATGGAGACAGAATAATTTTATGCTTTTGTATGTTGTCACAGACAGAATAAGAAAAATGGGGCTGCAAAATTCCAAAATATGAAAATCCAAGTGGTGCAGAGCAAATTTGGTACACAAACTGTGAAGCATCTACAGAAAAAATGATGATGCAGCCACCTGTCTTTTGCATACATGGCAGAGAATATTAAAACTCTGCAGATTAGCCATGTTTTCAGCATCCTCTTACTAGCAAACTCACAAGTAAGGATACTGTATTGTATGATCCAGCGATGACATTTCCATATGAAATAAAAGCAGCTGCTCTTTCGAATGTAGTCAAATGTATTAAAAAACATTGATACAATAAAATAGTATATTTAAACAATAGTATATTTTCTTAATTCTACTGGTTTTCAGTTTACATTATGTTTTAGTAAACTAGGAATAATTCCTTCTTAAAACATGTTGTACGAATCCTTCAACTGGCAGGATTACACACAGATCATAGCTTGACGTTCAGTTTCCTCATTTGGGGCCTGTAGATATAAAGTAACATCTACTAGGACGGCAACAAGTGAAAAAAAAAAAAAACAACGGAGAGTGATGAAAAACAATGCTGGACATCAGGAGGAAAAAAGCCAGAGTGTGACAAAAGCATAAACCTAAAAGCTCCAAGATACCCCCATATACTACAGAGAAAGCTGACATCACAATCTTATCTGACAGACTATAATGTAAAATCAAGTCCTTGCTGGAAGTCTAAACAAAGGTCACATGTTAGTCATTTCAAGTTTTCAATCTTTTCCATAAAAACCTAATCGTGCTTATACAGAGAGGTTTCATAGATTAGAAAAAGGAACTCCAAAGGTCATCAGCTTCCAAAATGAAAGCAAACAACATTATAGGTGACAGAGCAGTGTCTTAGCATGTACAGCTTAGCAGACTGAATTTGAAGTCATTTTTTGTTTCAGTTTGTGAAGAATCACTGTATAATGACTAAGGGTGTGATGCTATTCGTCAGTAAAATGTGCATGTTAAATGTGGAGACACTTCCTTCTGTATTTTCCTCTTCAACAGACGATGCAGTGTAAACAACAACTGTTACTTTACATGCCTGGCCAAAGAGACAGACAAGCATGGGTTATCCTCTGGCACAAAAGCTCATCTGTGGACCTTCACTCTCTTTGCTTCTTAATTCCCACTGCCAGGGATGAACTGAATTGCTCATCATGCCCTTTAATTCCACTGGCTCTTGTGTAATTCAGAGAGCACTTTTTTTTTGCTGTCCAAGTGTCTGCATGTCTGCTGTGTTGCATCAGTCAGTTTTACCTCTGTGTCGGCTGCTGCATGGATTGTTGAGTTTTTTTCATTCGAATGGTTTTAAAGTTGATCAGAATTGCCAAAATAGTCACAAAAACAAACTTTTTTCCCCCCACAGATATTTTTTAAATGGAAACTAATTTATCAAGTGAACAAAGTGCAGATTTCCTTTTCCAAATTCTTTGTAGGACAACTGCATTTTAAATTAGCTTTTTTTTTTTTTACATCTAATACACTTGAATATTTCAAAATGGAAAAATAGATGACAAAATCAAATCAGAATTCTAATGCCAAAACAGGAATACTTTGGAATGAATAATAAATTATTTTCATTGATGTTAAACACCACAGTTTAAGTAGTACAAGTCACATTACAACATGTTTAAGTAAACATTTAGTTAAGCTTTTAATATGTACATAGTTTAGCTGTGAAGATAAAATATTTTACAAAAGTATCTTTTGATGCCACTCTGATCTGATATAAATACTATTGGCATTAATAAATTGGGGAATTTTACAAGGAAAATCTTCACAATTACCAACCTTGAGCTAAAATCCCACAAATGTTAGCTGGTTTAATTAAAATACATTGGACTCCTGCTGTAATAATTTGTGTAAACACTCAAGACATCCAGTACAGGTATTATCTGCCTTCCAGCCAAACTAGAATGCTAGCACAAACAAAGAGCTAAATAACAGATAGGTGCATGCAAATTCAGCCTACAGTCCTACAAGTGGTTTAGGGGCAGGTTTGGAGAAGACTATAAGTTAGAGCTTAATAAATATGCCAATATTTTGTTGAGGGAGAATGGCTGATCTGTCTTTAGCATCACATCATAATCTTCCACCAGCATGAGGCCTTCCTTAGCTGCTGGGGCAGTTGGTTTGAAACTGGCGGGTGTGCAAGTGCGGTTCATTTCAGCCAGACATCCTCTATTAACCCTTGTGCTATCTTAGACACTTTAACATTGGGAGAGGGATCATCTAGACCCCTACTAGACAGTGCGCTGAACCTTTTTTCTTCAACGATTTGTGATCTTCACTGGTGTCCATGGATTACATGAACTCTTTCCCCCTTTATCCACCTTTGTCATGGTAGGGAGAACACGTCAATGTAAGAGTGGGGTCATCTAAGATAGCACAAGGGCTATCATGCTAAATTGGCTGTATCTTAGATATTTGCCAACATATGTAATACTGATGTCTATAGCTTGTTGCCCTGGTAAAAATAAAAACTGGTTTGGGTGCATCATTTGTTTTAAAAAATTCAATCAGGCCATGTAAAAGTCTTTATCCATGAAAGAAAAATAAATATTACTTAGGCTTGTGTAACTTCTTCCAAAGAAGAGCAGATGGTGAACACAACTTTCTTTTTTTCA
Source organism: Oryzias latipes (assembly GCF_053564925.1). NCBI lineage: Eukaryota > Metazoa > Chordata > Actinopteri > Beloniformes > Adrianichthyidae > Oryzias > Oryzias latipes. The sequence goes on from NC_136249.1 coordinate 21,839,828, forward strand.
GTCCCTGAATAACCTCTTAGCAAGCTCTGCACCCTGACGTTCAAGAGGAAAGTATTCTTATCCTAAGAGAATATCTGATAATAGAAATCATTTATTTAACATTTCAAGGATTTATTTGGCTAAATAATCAACTCTGACCAAAACCCATTTAAAACTACAATTCGGCTGGCATTATAAATTAAATTTGTAGCATCAATCACAGAAAGTGAGTGCCAAGCTAAAGTCAGGACACAGTGTTAATTGGAAAAGGTTGTTGCTTGCTGCCACATGACTTGCATCTCTTTCTCCTCCACTAAATCTGTGTAGCATAAAGTCCCTGCAAACCTGCAAATGACTGTTGCTGGAAGATTCCCTTTTAAAAGTCGGTTTCTAATAAGACATAACTGATTACCACACATTCAGACGTGGATGCACTTAGAAGGAAGAACCATACTTTGTCTGACATTTTAATTACACTCCAAATAAATACTTTGCTAGTTAAGCGCCATTTATCTTTGTGCAGAGGTGTAAAAAGTACTCAAAAATTTTACTCAAGTGAAAGTACAAGTACTTAGGGAAAATTTTACTCAATTAAAAGTAAAAGTATCTGGCTAGAATCTTACTTGAGTAAAAGTAAAAAAGTACTCCATTAAAATTGTACTTGAGTATTAAGGAAGTAAAAGTAAAAGCAAGAAAGAAAACTAGAGATTCTTGTTTAAGCTTTTAATCTCAAAAAACATTAAATGAAATGCATACAAGGTTTTATCCTGCTTTAGAACTGTTTGTATTTAATTATCAAACTATAAGACAGACAATCTAATGCCAGTACACGCTACTCAAAGTTGTAAAACCTCAGATTTAACTTCAGTAGAAGCTGATTCTCAAAATTGTTAGTGTCAAGCCTAGCTCTTTTGGGGCTGAAAAGCAATCCTGCAGTGCTGAAAAGCCTCTCACAGGCAGCCGATGCGGGAAGAGGTGTATTAGTCTTGATAGAGAGGCTGCAAATAGCAGGAAACGTGAGCAGAGACTCCCTGGTGTCTGAAACACAGGCCAGATATCCATCCAACTCTTTGCTGGCTTCATGTGTTGTCGGTTTCAAAGAAGCGAAAAAATCTTCATCATCAGATGAACTGTTGGCCAATTCCTTCTTGTGGTCCAAAGGCTCCAGATGCACTCTGATGTAGTCCATGCCTACAAGCACAGTGAGCAGACACAAAGAAAAGTTTGGTTGAGGGGCTTCTGACTGGGAACAAATTTTATGGATTTTGTCATTAACTACATTTACGTGCAGTCATCTACATCTAAAATCATGCAAATCCCTTATTTTAGCATAAAATCTAACTGCATTTCCAAACCACATATGATACATATGAGTTTGGTTTCAAGAAACACTGAGGGATAACTACAACCTGCTGCAAGAATACTTTACATCAATATTCATATTGAGATCACAGCCAAAGATGGGATATAACATTCCTAAAAAGTGCAAAAATAAATAAATAAAAGAATAATTTTGGTATGGCTCAAAGGTTGCCCAGATTAGAATTCGTCAAGTGTATGTTGCTTGCATTCATTTACCTCGTTTTATGATGGTTTCATCATTTGTCCAAGAGGTCCGAAATTTAGGGAGAAGGATGGCAGCTGCTATGATCTCAGGATCTTCAAACATATGCTTGAATCGTGTTTGGATTCCTTGTTGTAGGGCATCCACAAGTGGGTCACAGTACCTGAGAGAATGGTGGAGTCGCTGAAGTTTCAAGCTTAACTGATGGACACTAGGCAGCAGCCACCCCAGCTGTGTATTCGTTTCCGCTTGCAAGATGTCGAGTACTTTTGCAACTGGACGCATTGTGTTGGCCCACTCTGTCAAGAACAGCATTTCTGCTGGATTAAACCTACAGGAGAAATCAGCATAATCAAAGAGTATTAAACAAAAACAACCCACATTTGTTTACATCGATAGAGGGGAAAAACACTTACATTGGAACCTCAAGAGAGGTGCATATATTCCGAAGTGCGCCTTCTCCTGCTTCTTTGCAAATTTGAAGAATTCTGTCAACAGCCATAAAAGTTGAATTCCACCGCGTTTGGTTTGGCCTTAAAAGCTGAAGCCGGCTTTCTGATTCAACAGCTTCAGCTGCTAGAGCCGATCGGCTGCTTTTATTCCATAAAGCTTGGCATTTGCCAAAGACAGATCTGTAGAGTTTCTTGTAGTGTTCATTTGAGAGAGCTTTTTGGGCATCAACGCTTGAGACTAGGTTAAGTAAGTGACAGGCACACTTTTGATGTTTTGGTAGCTGGAATTCGAAGCCATCGTCTTGGTCCAGGACTCGTGAGGCATCTTGGAATTCCACACCATCACTTCCCTCACCACAGCCTTCAGAATCAGTGTCATCACTTTCACACCTTCTTGCCTCAGTCTCGATATCATTGTTTTCCACACCAAAAACTCTGAAAGCCTTCATAAAGTTGGAACCACTGTCTGTGGTTGTGCAAACAACCTTGTCACGTATTTCATACTCTGAGTGGATATCATTCATGGCACTGGCCAGTACCTCAAAAGTATGAGAGCCCATTAATCTTTTGCAGGCAAGTGCAGCGGAATGTCTTTCAAGACTTCCAGGGTTGATCCAGTGAGCAGTTACACCAATGAATGACTTTCTACGTGCAGTCCAACAATCCGTTGTGGTTGCAATCCATTCAACTTCACTCATGGCAGCAGTCACTTTCTGTTTCATGATCAGAGCAGCTTCAGCTATCTTGGAGCGTAAAGTAGGCCTTGTAATGACAGAAATGCCAGGCTGCAGTGTACTAATCAGCTCTTTAAATGATGGCAGATCAACAGTGCTGAAAGGATGAAGTCCTTGAATGATGTACCTTAATATAGCTTTGTTCACAGTGACTGGAGACACATGTTTGACTGGGAAAACTGAGTCAACTTTCAGTTGCTTACTGCTGGAAGCATGGGTGGAGGTCCCGATCTTTCTCTTCTGTGCTGTCAATTTAGAGTAGTTTTTGAGGTAATTTGGGTGCATTCTCTGTAAAAACAACAAATAAATATTTATATTGTATGCAATAAATGTAACAATTACACATACACTCTCTGATTACAGCATTAAAGGGTTAGTTCACCCAAAAATGAAAAGATGTCATTAATGACTCACCCTCATGTCGTTCCAAGCCCGTAACACCTCCGTTCATCTTCGGAACACAGTTTAAGATATTTTAGATTTAGTCCGAGAGCTTTCTGTCCCTCCACTGAAAATGTATGTACGGTATACTGTCCATGTCCATTGTAGCGTCACTGCGAAGTCGTGAACGCGGATTGACAACAGACCCGGAAGAGAATACAATGCCGAATAAAGTCGTAGGTTTTGTTATTTTTGGACCAAAATGTATTCGATGCTTCAAAAAATTCTAACTAACCCACTGATGTCACATGGACTACTTTGATGTTTTTATTACCTTTCTGGACATGGACAGTATACCGTACATACATTCTCAATGGAGGCACAGAAAGCTCTCGGACTAAATCTAAAATATCTTAAACTGTGTTCTGAAGATGAACGGAGGTCTTACGGGCTTGGAACGACATGAGGGCGAGTCATTAATGACATTATTTTCATTTTTGGGTGAACTAACCCTTTAATAAAACTGACATTTGCAGCCAATTGCACACTTTATAATGTTAAATACTTGTTGATTTTAGAAATACAGTAGCATTTAGTGACAATCAAACATTAATTTTATTTCTGATTATATTGACAAAAACACAGGACTGTAAGGCTGACATGACAGGGTGAATTGATTTCATTACATTAGTTTTGATGGTAACACTTTTACAATAAGGTTCGTTAGTTAACTACATTAGTTAACATGAACTAATAATGAACTGCACGTATACATGTTAATTTCAACATTTACTAATACTTTATATCTTGTTAACATTAGTTAATGCACTGTGAACTAACATGAACAAACAATGAACATCTGTATTTCTATTAACTAACGTTAACAAAGATTAACAGATACAGTAACAAATGTATTGCTCATGGTTATTTAATGTTAGTTAATACATGAACTAATCAACCTCATTGTAAAGTGTTACCGTTTTGACAATACAACATGTTTGGAAAAAAATTTCTCGCTTGGTTTTCTTGTGTTTTGCATGAATTCAAACACAATGAGAGCACGGAATGATAATGATTATTCAAAGCTGCAATAGGCGCCAAATTTCCCGTGGACCTAACGTTACCAATTACAAATGCATTTTAGCATTTTATTACGTGAGCCTTATATTGTCAATCGCATGCATTAGTGAAAATAGGCCTACTACACATATAAAAGGCGCGCCATCAACGTCAAAACATGCACACCCAAAAAAAAAAAAAAAAAAAAAAAAAAAAAAAAAACTATCAGTAAAACAAAATACTTAATGTACTTACCTCAATATGCTTCCTTAGGTTTGATGGCGAACTTTTGAAGGCCGATATTTCTTTATTAAGCGGGAGACAGAGGACACATTTCATCTTGAATGAATCTTTATTTACACCACTTAAAGAAAAGAATTCGCGAAGATACGGCCACGGGTGCTCTTGATCCTGTGGCTGATTTTGGACTGTGCTGCTCGCAGCTGCTGATGAATCACATACTTCCTCCATTTTCTTCCACTGATTGACTGTTATAATTTCCCTAATTTCCAGGTCAAGGTGCTGTGCATTGTGGTAATAGATGTGACATGACGTCACTTCCAAAGGACCAATGAACATGTCTGACCAATTTCATATAATGTGAAAACGATTTTCATAGGCAGAATAAATAACATTTAAATTAAACTGGGCATCAGCGCAATTCAATTGGTTTGGTAATAGCAAGGGAAAATAGAATGAAGTGATCTCCAAAAAATAAGTACTTTTTGACTGTAAATAAAATTGTAAGGAGTAAAAAGTACTTTTTTTTCTAAAAAAATGTAATTAAGTAAAAGTAAAAGTATTGATTTTTAATTGTACTCAAGTAAAGTAAAAATCCCCAAAAATAATACTTAAGTACAGTAATCAAGTAAAATTACTCAAGTACTTTACACCTCTGTCTTTGTGTAACATGACTTTTAATATTCGCAGAGCCATGATTAAACTGCAGTGATCACTAGAACGTTCAATTCCGACTTTATTATAGAAAACATAAAAACGTCAACGTGTCACGGTGAAGCCACTTGTGCTCACTTCCCAGAGTTTAAGGATAATATGACTAAGCTGTCTCCATATGGACTTGTAACCTGCAGGCTTTGTGTACAATTATCTGCTATGATCTCTTCAGGGAGCTCTTACATCAACCAGAGATCACCCAAACTGTTACTAGGTGACAGATGGTGTTCACGCACACGAAATAAGGATCTAACACACACCATATGCTCTACCAAAGAAACAGCACATTCGCATCATGAAATATAAACACTCTTTTTTCTGCCCTTTGAATAAAAAAGAAAAGTCTAAATAAAATGTTTTCCCGCATTCTGTCGAGAAAGGTTCATGCATCGCTGAATTCTGAAGCCAATTAAAACTGAAAATGACAGAAATAGAGACGAACTGAAATAGAAGAAGACATTAACCGGTTGCTGCAGTGTTAACAGTAAAAACACTGTGGATGCCAGCAGTGACAGTACATCGCTGTGACACTGCGAATGCCACTCACTATGTGGTCTGTTCTTGTCATGTTCTCATGTGTGGAGTCGAGGTGCTAATGGGCAAGCCTGGGTGGCAGCTTCCATGTAGCATTACAGCATCTAGCCAACAGCCAAACAAGAAACAAGTCAATATGCATCACCTCCAATCACATCACCAGTCAATTCTCATAGTCCAAGCCCTGCTCTTTGAAAGGCTAATAAAGCTGCCAGCACTAATAAAACAGATATGCACGGACAATAGACTGAATGCTGCTTTAGACAGGCCCTATAATTGCAGGCACAATTCTGCCTTAAACAACAGTTGAGAACAGAAAAATCCCAATACTTGGTTTGTATGTGTAATTATTTTTTTCTTTTGTACCTACAAACTGACTGAGCTATTGACTGTGAGAAATGGCTCATTGTTAGAGGAAAGAAAACAGAGATTGGAAAGCTAAAAATGGTTTATATCGACGCAGAAGCTGAATCTTTTTATTTTTTTATTTTTGGAGAACTTCAAGGAAAAATAAATTACTTTTCACCAGTTAGTGTAACCTCTCAAGAACCTGAGTGTTCCATACAATAATAAAATAAGAGACGACATGAAGCAAAGAATAGAAAGTTTGTTCAAAGCACACATAGAACAGGAGGCAGGACCGTGCGTGATCATTTCGGAGGCAATAAAATAATACAAAGAAGTGAAACACATTTCCAACTAAATGAGAATAAAAAAAGTTTGTGATCTGGTAGAATGGAAGAAGTTATCACAAAGAGCTTCTGGTAAGTGCTCAGCATTTGTGGTTGGCTAATGGTGCATAGGCTGGGTTCCTCTATAATCACTTATCTGAATTTTTAGGTTGCTCCAGCATCAACATAAAATATATAACTCTTACTGACAATCATAAACAGCCACTTTCAATCCATCCACGCTCTACCCATGAGCCACAGTTGTCTCCTCTTGCATTCAAGCATTCATTTAGGTCATTTTGACTCTCCTCTTTACATTTTTCTGCCCTGACTTCCACTGAGTCACCCATTAAGAAACCCCATCATCTAAAAGCAAAGCAGCATTAGGCTGCATGTCTGAAGAGCAGTACACTCTCACTGAGGGAGACCATCACTTGAGAGACTCATGCTCAGGAGCTCTAAATGACCATGTGAGGTGGTTGAAAGACAGGTGCACAGCAGGCTGGCACGAGAGAAACACTGAGGGTACAGAATGCAGTAGAGGTCTACTGCCAGAGACTGGTCAGTCACTGAGAAGAGAGGAGAAAAAAAGGTGATGAGACAATTGACAAAAAACCTAAACAGTGGCAATTAAAGATAATGGCTTTTTTTTGGTTGTCATTGCATTTGGATGTTGCCAAATAGGCTGATGGTCGCATAACTTGTTTTGTTTCCCTGGTTTCTACTCCTAATTTATCCATTCACTTCAAGGTGAAGTTCCAGTCTAATAAAAAATGTACTAAAAAGAGCCCAGATATTTTAACAAAGACAAATTTAAGAGTTTTCTCTGCACGATAAATATCTAACACTCGTGCTGGGATTTTTGAATAAAACTGCTTCACATGAGCACATGTATAGAAAAACATGTTAAAGAAATAGTGCCAATGGTTTTATCATATTATGCACACACACAAAACTGCTTCTCCAGTTTGTAGGAAGACATGGGAATGGTGAGTGGGAGGGCACCTGGGATTCATCTATAGGCAGAGTCGAAGAAGCAGACAAGCTCTGCAGCAGCCTGTCCAGAGGTTACAAGGGTTATGCTCAGTCATCCATTTTAGATCTGCAGATACTCATGCACCATTACAAAAAAAAGTCTCTGCTACTCTGTGGTCATATGCCTGGACTTGCAACTGTATCAAGATCCCAAGGGAAGATATTTGTGCCAAGGTTCAGTGTCTTACTGTCCACTAATATGATGCTTCTGCCCAGGGCTTGGCCTAAAACGGAGATTAAATATATTGTGACAACTTTTTCTCGATAAAAGAATGAGTCTACCACGATAGACTTATTTTTGAAGGGTCCGAAATGAACACTCGCCTAGCTTATTCAAAGGATGTTGACAAAAATGATTGTCACCATTTGTTTGTTCCGTAAAACTTGAAAACATTAGCATTTATTTGTACGGTTAATGTTTTGTTTTTAAATGGAACTGATCAAGTAGTTAAGCGGTCCATTTTATTTATGTTCTCTCTTGAAACTTGAAAGCTTTTGCTTTAATCATGTTCCTTTAGTGCATCTGTTATGTTTAAAGTATGATAGGAAATAAATATTTAAATCTAAACAACCTGCTGATGATTATGGATTTCTCTTATGAGCAAAGAGTTCAAATATGGTTATTTGGGTTATATCACAAACAATCTATATCGCCCAGCCCTACTTCTGCCTCCTTTTGAGAATGAATAGAACTTATTTAGCTGTAGATTATTTGTGAATTTTATTTTTAAAAACCTTTACTTGTTTTTCTCCACCATCTTAAACAAATCTACTAATATGTTAATACTTGAAGTTAATTTGAGTTACAGCTTGCCTTTATGATAAAAAAAAACAGTACTCCCCACAAATACAGAATGGAAGTTATATTTATTAATCCAATTCAGACAGGAGGTAGCTAGTTCCAGCCTGGATTGTTGGTAGAACAAACTGCAATGTAAATGTGAAATCTTTGCAAATAATAAATTTACTAACTCTATAAAAGCATGAAGTATTGTTTAATGTTAACTTTTAAAAGTAAAATGCTAGATTGCGCTGTTACAGGGAACCTACATTCAAGCATGTGACCAGGTGAGGCTCCAACAGAAATATGTACTAAATCCTATTAAAATCACTGAAAAATATGTAGTTTCGTCATTTGAAATGAGTGTGTTCTGTTAGAATCAAAGCTGATGCTTTCTTGACATTCCTATTACATAACTGTACCTAAAAAAAAAAAAAAAGATTCTGTGTTTGCTTTCAGACTGACTGCAGTATATGCTAGTATACACCATAACTGTCTTTTATATTGTCTCCATCAACTGTAAACCTATGTTGTGTTTCAATCTCTTTGCACAACGTGCCTTCAATCCAGCCACTGATCTGTGGTTTCACAATGATGGTACAAAGTCAATAAAGAATGCAAGACTCCCTACCACCAGAATCTTCCAAAACCTCTCCAAACATATCACTATCTCTTAGCATTTCTGTGCCAATTTTGCTTATATTAAAATGTTCAGAACCTTCAATGTTTTTTTCCTAAATTGAAAAATCCTTCCCATTCATTTTCATGGAAATGTCCTAACAGAAGTACACAGTAAAGTTGAGTATTTGAACCTGTGCAAAACAAATAAGTACTTCTAACAAAAGGTTAAGAATCGTTAACATTCCTCCAGAGCATGTTTTGTGCTCTTTACCTCAGTTTAAAAGATTAAAAACATGTCTATCCAGGAGATGAATTGCATCTCCTTAACTATTTATCAGTATTCATAATTAATATTTAAATGCTGCTTCCAAATTTGTTTGCATGAGTTCAAAATGTTGAGAGACAAGATGTGTGGCACTGTCAAAACTGCAGATAAAAAGCTCAATGGCAGTAGAAAAAGATGTCAAATAAAATGGCAGACCTGGACCACTCATTTGTTATGACTCATACTGAAGTGTGCCTCCTCATTTCTGACTAGTTAAATGTGCATGTTGTTATTTAAAATCCTCCAAAAACTTTGTTTCTCGGGTTCACTTTCCATGCTCATAGGAAGAAACCATCTCTGGGGATTGTTAATTATCTCACTTTCTCTGCAGCAACTGGAAAAAATGCATGCAGGATTTGTCAGCATTTCTTTTGTCCCCAATCCAAGCTTTAACCTCCAACATCCCACCTCATTAACTAAAACACAACCCCCCCATTATTTGTCTGCACGACTTGATGCCAAAATGTTCCTTTACCATGGCTTTTTCACTCAAACCTTTCTGCTTCCTCTCTGATTGGGAATGTTTCTCTGCACTACGTAATATCCCAAGGGATCTCATTTGAACCTACTGACCAATCACAATGACTCATATTCTTCCAAAGTCTCTCTGGGTTTGAGTATTAAAACCAAAAAAGACACGCAGTTCTTAATGTTTAGCATTGTTCTGAAATCCATTGTCTGCTTGGATATATCAAGTTTCAAATAAAAGTGGCGTAAGGATAAAAAGCAGTCAAACCTTTTTTTGTTTTTGCATAAATCAGAACAAGCCATGAAATATTTTTAAATGATTATGAAAAACATTTTCAAGAGCAAATTTCTTTCTCATCTACTTACTTGCGTTTGTAGCAACACAAACCTCCTCATTACTCACATGGCCACTCTGCTATGGTTGGTTAGACAAAACCTAAAAGCTGAGAAATATCGAGCAGCTACTTATTGTTAAGGCTGTTTACGATCACGGTAAAACTGACGTCACACGGCTGATACCTCAAGCAAGATCCATGTCTTCAGAGAACCACACAGCTGTCCTGTGAAGAAGGGTGGCTCCACTTTTGGAGGGGTACCTGGATGTCTTTCATGGATCCCTACTTTTGTTTTCTTTTAAACTAATTATTTTTACTATGGCCTTCAAATATGACAATGCTTCAAATCCACTCTTTTTATTCCTGACATCACTTCAGATAACATTCATTTCACAAGGACACACAAAAGCACACAAATGACACAGCCATGCATCTTTAAACTCTTCTAATCCTTGATGCCACAGCCTTGCCACACACACACCCACACACACAGACCTCACCTGTATCCCCTTAAGAGGCACATCTATTGACGTGCGAAGGCTAAAGTAATTTAAAAGGATTGTTGTATAAAGTTAAGGAGGGATTATTTTGCTACTGTCCACTCAACAAACCCCACAAGACTGGAGGCTTTATCTTTGGCATTTAGCTTTCACTTAAGCCTCCAATCTTGCTTTGCAGCTTGATTTCCTTTGTTTCATGAGAATTTGACAGAAAAAGAAAAAGGTAAAAGAAAAATAAAGGATTAGTTATAAACAGTTTGAGAGGTTTTGTTTATTGTATCTTGAGATAAGAAAAACGTGTAAACGTGCATTGGCAACATCTACAGGCAACCATGAAGCCGTCAGTGGGCTTGCGCAGAAAGCAGTCTTAAATAACAGACAGGAACAGCTATATATACAAAAGTGATAAAAATCTACCATGGCTGAAAAAGAAAAAAAAAAGGGGGGGGGGGTGGTGGTAAAGACTTAAATCTATTGCTGTCTGGAGACCTCAATCGGTGGCAAAAAGAGTATGCATGGCAGGCTGTACTGCGCAAAAATTTAAAAGAAAAATCCTCATTTAAACAAACAGCTGGAAACATGCTAGAAACAACAATTCTTTAAACCATTGCCTCTCCATATGTCATATAGCCTCAATCCAACGAAATGTGTTTTAACTAAAGCTAAAATTTTAGTAACACAAACGTAAACATCAAGCTGAATAACGAGAAAGGTGCGATACTGAAAGCAGAAAATTAAATAGAAGCTTATGACAACATGGTGCAGGAAGTAGAACAACTTGATATCGTTCAGATGGGTAAATACTGCTGTCACTACACGGCTGCCTACTGAAGCCTATCCCATCATCTTCCCCATTAACAGACTGTCAGGCTGACTGTTTGCTGGGCTTCTCCATGGAATGGCATGTTTACCTCCACTCAGATTTCCATTTAGATCTTTGAAGAAGATGATGGAGGAGAAGATAAGTGTGTTTAACAACACCCTACCTCCTGACTGTAATTTTGCTGACCATTATTACCTGTGCTCCAAAATACAAAGTGGAAGTTAATTTAGTCTTGCCGCAGTGTATCGTCACTAGCCATGAGAAGAAACGAGGTGGGGATGATGAAAAATAATCTTTCAGCTTCAACCAGCCAGCTTTGATGCAAACAACTTCCAAGCCTATAGAATGACATTTTCATCACAGACACTGAGCAGGGTAAAGATAACAACAGGAGAAGCCAGACTCAGTTGGGAATGAGCCTATAGTGATAAGACGTCCCTCTGAGGGGGGTGAGACAGCCGCCATAACAAAGAAGCAATGTACCAACCACTTGAGCGCTATCGTAACATCGCATTCCTAAATCTTATTTTTGTGCACAGACACACTATATGCTCACAAACTCTTCCAGAAATATATTTACAATATGGTAAAATGTCAGGGTTGACACCGTTTCGTCATCAAAAAAATTGAACTGTATATTTTGTGTAGACATAAATCTCATAAACTAAGATCATACAAACTAGCACAGTGGTTCTCCGTCTCTTTCACCAATAATAATAATAATAATCGACACATTATTTATCCCACTATGGGGAAATTCTTCTCCGCATTTTGACCCATCCCCTGGGGGGAGCGGTGAGCTGCCAACCCTTCAGTTGTTGGACGACCTGCTCTACCGCCTGAGCTAGACTTCCGCCCAGCCAGCCAATATTTCCCCCATGAAATATGGCAGCATTAGAATAGCAAAACTTTAAAAGAAAGTTCTAAAAAGGATTGACACGATAGAAATTTAAAACAGTATGAATTGTACACTTATAGAACAGCATCTATTTTCTCTGGTTACTTTACCTTTTTACTTTCTTTGTAGTTTTTCTGTGCTAAATGCTTCACGGCACATAAACAATAAAGCTCATGTGAAAACTGACTAATCAGATTGAAAAGGGTTAACTTCGTATTGCAGCAATCAATGAATTAACTGATCCTCACTTGATCAAGTTGTGGCAATACTAAAACATTTTTAAAAGAAACTGCTTTTAATAATCATGAACATTTTTGTTATATTTAATGTGATAAACAGGATTGGCTACTATTTGAAGATAAATGTCTGTAACTGACTGACTACAAATGATTCAAAACAAACCAAACAGTTTGTGGTGTAGATAGAGCGATCGACCTCTGATCGGAAGGTCGCAGGTTCAAAGGTATCAGTGTCCTTGGGGACGACACTGAATTTCACATTGCTTAAGGTGGTCTGCTTAGCACCTTGCATGGTGTATGCGCCATTTACTTTCTATTGAGAAAGCTTAAATTTGGCCTGCTGTGTCCAGGAAAGATCTGCCAACGAAATGATACATGAACACAAAACCAGAAATCTGACCAATCAGCATCTTACTCCTTAGAAGTCATCTTTACCTCCCAGGTACTAGTGTATATGATCCTAAAAGCAAAAGGATCAGAGTCTTCTTCTAAGAGATATTCCATGGGAACAGATATTGGGTATAAACCAACAAGAAAAGATTATTTTCAAACTAGCTTCCAGGTTTTTTACACTTAACTATACAGCTAGTGTAGTGGAAAGCAGACTTATCCTCACACATTGCTGCATAATGAAAGTGTCTGTGGGCAAATTATACAGCTTCTGCTTTGACAGCAATTTCTAGGAGCTCACTACTTATATACTGAAATGTCTACACACTGGCACTGAAGGAACCCTTTTAACTGACTATGAGCCACAACGTGCCATCAGCCAAAGTGTTGGTACAGTTACATGTACACACAGGTGGATATTAGACCTTTACAGGTGACCTAAATATATTTCTATTAAAAGCTTCTTCACAAACAAAGAAAAAAGCTTGAGGGAAGATGATATGCAGTTAATGTTATAACTGATTACAATCCCCTTACAAATTTTAATGTATTCAATTTACACTGATATAAACAAAACATCCACACTCCATCTTTTGTGTAGAGGCTCCATACATACGATGTCTGTGGTATAATTGGAGAACATGCAGCATAAAGAAGGCACAAAGGCAGCTGGACCTGACTAGTGACAACACTCCCATTCATCACCATGCCCCCAGAGACTCTACAGTCTTTCTGATGTGAAAGTGTGTGCCAGCAGAGCCTTCGCAAACACACATGCAGTTGTGTTGCAAAGAGTGCAAATGGAAAGCACACAACAGCCCCTGTCAAGTATTGCAGCCAGTCAAATGGGGTTACTTTTGTGGCCAATGTGTATGTGCTTTTTTTTTTCCACATATATAATTCATTTGCATGCAAGCACATGAAAGTGTCTCTGGCAGGAAAGATAAGCAGTTTCTTTATTTAAAATCTCAATTTAATGTTTGCACGAGTGGATTCTTCCTATCATCTAAAGACGGTATTTGTCCAACGCAGCAGCAGGGGTGTCTAGGAAGCAAGAGAAAGCGTTCAGCAACAAGGTAACGAAAAATGAGTTAAAATAAAAGGAATTGGACAAAGTGATGTAAAGTGGAGCACAAGGCAACTTTCCCCTTTTTCTATTTTTTTTATGCTTTTTTCCTTTGATGATAAAAATCCTTGAATTTTGCAAAAGACCTTTGTAGAATTTACGGTCGATACAGACAGCACAAGATATTGCCATCTGTATAATCTTAAGGCAGCTTCCACAGCTCAGTATTCACTATATCAGTTCCAACAAGAATGTCAGAGCCAGCTTTTTGCTGTCTGTTATGCTTCAACAAAACTAAAATGCTGTCATTTATTTTTCACTTCCTATTAACACCAGTGTTCAGAGTGATGGTGAAGCCTGTCTGGCAATTACCAAGCATCCCAGACAGAGTAGCGGTACATAAACATGCATCGAGCAAAAGCAAAAAAAATAGATAAATAACCTACACACACCTATGGACCCGATCTGAAGATGCTAATTTTCTAATTCTGCAAGAAAGCAATACTAAATTCTAACTTAAAATACAACTCAATTCTCCATGCAGCAAGATGACAATGCTGATCCAAGGAACATCTGTATTAAAAAGGCCAAATCACACACATGCACAACATTTAGCGCTTAAGGTTTACACAATGGTAAAGTTTGCCCAAGTTACACACAAATATTATTTCCAATTTTTTTATTTCATGCTCTAATAAATATGCCAGTCGATATGTTCATGCTTTACATTTGCTTGAATTACTTGGTAAAGATTAACTTCTAAGTAATCGCTTGGAAAACTTTCACTTTAGATCCCAATCACCTGGTTTGTTTGGAGGCTTCCATAAAAACAGGCAAATAAAATCAAATTACACCAACAATATCTTCCCACCATGATAACTATGGAGGATCAATTTCATAACAATAAATAAATACCCCAAGTCCAGATAAAGTTAGTTTTTTAACATATCATTTCAGACATTTTATTTTATTACAGAGCATAAAAACCTAAACTTCATAGAAAGTGAAAGAGTATTTTTTTATTCATAGTTTTTGTACTTTTTCCCTATAAAAAGTGAAAGTGCTACTTAACAAAATAGTTAAAATAGAAAAATAATCCCTTTTGATCAAAGTGATTGCAGAATGACTATAATCAATGATAAACGTATAATAAAATAAAGTCAATAAAATATAGCATTTTCTCATTCAGATACAACAGTCATGGCCAAGCCAACAGCCTATTCAGTCTTCTGAAAGAACGTAATGCTCCTGGAGCCTCTGGGTTTACGGAGAAAACTGTATTTGCTGTGTGTTCGTGCAGACATTCACTAAACTGCACAAGCCATCTTTCGTATTTCACAAGAAAAGCTATTAATGCCCACCATGGATGTATTAAAGCAGTGCAGTGAAGGGACTCAGGGATTTGGTGTGTTGGAGTTTAAACATGCTTCAAGGCTGATATGGGCTGAAACAAAAACAGCACACTAACTGTATGAATATTAATGTGTATTCCCGCTTACACAACCTTCCAAAAAAACACGCATAAGTACACACATAGCCACAATAGACAGCCGGTAAATGGTAGGGGGCAGGCAGTCTTGCAGGTGCTGTGTTAGAGGAAGATATGGCTTCTGTCCACCTCAGCATTTCTAAACACTCAGTTATCTTCCCTCTCCACAGGAGGAGAGGTCATTTCTTTCTTCGTTTTTCTTATGCACCAATATGCTTTCCTCATTTGTGCTTTTCCCTCTCCTCTCCAGCGTTTTCTACAGTCTCATTTATCTTCTCCAAGCCTCTCTTCTTCAGAGTCTTCCTCCTCAGCTTTCATCTTAGTTTTTCCCCAAGATTTCTACAGCAATTTTTTCTTTTTGCTTTTGGTTTTCCACTCCACCTTTCTCTTCAACCTGCAGTCTCCTTCCTCAGCTCCTTTTCGTCTTCTGTGCTCTCGGTGGAACAGCTCATTCAGCAACAAAACAAAGCTGCCTACAGCATCAAACACTGACTAATCAAGCAAAACCAGAATGCAGCAGCCCTCAGGTCTACTCAACGACACAGAAAATCTTGGAGACTGAGGGACATGTTGGAGGGGAGGGAGTTAAGAAGTTTGTCTCATCAGCTGGAGGAGCTGATGAGACAAGAGATGGTAGGGCAAAAGATACAGAGACCAAATATGCAGGGCATAATAGCCCTTCAAATTTAGCTGAAAACACCAGAAAACTAAATACATTTTGGAGCTGGAAAAACATAGAATGTCTTCTCTGGGTTAGGAGCAAGTCACGCCCCTGGGTGGAAGTATCTGGGCTTCTGTTCACAAGTTAGAAAATTACAACAATGAGAACATCTGCAGTTATCCAACTTTGATCAGATCTGTTTAGAGTGAAAAGAACTAAGTTCTCACTATACTGGTCAATCTACATTTCTATACTCACTCTTGAACTGTGGGATAAGTTCACTGATGCAAGTGAGTTTCCTATGGAAGGTGGCTGGGGTCGTCCCAGGAGACTGGATCAACAAAAATCAACAATCAATAAATAAGCCTCTTGAGTAAGAGGTGAATGTCTTTAATTTACAAAACAAAGTGCAGATGACCTTCTTAAAAAACGTTTTGTGCTTTGGAACCATCCGGGAATGGAATGAATCTTCCCAGACAACAAACAGGTTTATAAAAAAAAAAAGGTTCAAGCTAGAGAACTAAAAAGGTAGATTTTACTCCCAACCCTAAAGCTGGTTTAACCAAGGGAAATGTTTAGATAAGATCAAGATTAAACTAAAAGCTGTTCATGACAAACAAAACTGCATCACCTTCTTTACTTCTTGGTCAAATATAAAAATCACAGCACATTGTCTAATAGCCAAAGTTGTTTTTTGTTCAGACTGCCAATACTTAAAATCAAAAAAGGACGAAAACACTTTTGAACATGGGTTACAGCTGAGTAAAACAACAAATCTATTTAACCCTTTTTTAAGATAAACACATACTTAGATGGATCCAACTTTGAGCTGACTGAATTTAAACACTGGAGCCACAAACAACTGCACTCATTATTCCAAAAAATATGTTTTAAAAACAGCACAACTTATAGCCTACTTGTTTTAAAAAAAATTAAAATAACACAATGACACTATGACTGAGGCATGTGGACAGGGACCATCTATACATTGATGTTTCCATCTGAAGCAACATAAGTTCAAAAGTGCAAATTTACAGATTCCTTAAACATTCATCAATTTTCCAATTACAGAAATGAAATCTGTAAACACTTCTCTTATAAATGTTTTAAAAGTTCTGCACATTAAGTGTATATAGTCAGCACACTGCAAAACGTCTGTGTTTTAGATGACAGAAAAATGTTTTTGTGTTTTTGTAATACCAACAATTCACTCACTCCTTTAAGAGAAAACAAACTGTGCCTATCAAAGTAAAAACATACTGATCTCTACACAGCTTGAGATATAGATCGAGGATAAATCTCCAAGGTTGTCATGGAGACTAGTCAAACTTTGAAGGTGTGATGGAAGAAGAACCAGTTTTAAAAGGAAAAAAGTGGAAAATAAGGAAGATGAAAGTTCAAAGCACGGAGGAAGGGGGGTTGGGGTGTGATGGCAGGCAGTGGAGAGGACAGAGCACAGATGAGGCAGGGAACCACAAGTGATGGTGTGGTGTAGAAGAGTGTGATGGCAGGATGGGATTTGAGTCTTTTAATTTCATTAGTTCCGCCTCAGTCTGGGGTCTGTAGATTATGTTTAATTAAGCAGCTTAACGTGGTTTAAAAAGCACCACACAGAAAGCACAAGAGCCTTATCTGACAACCTGCTCAAACGATTCTCCGCTTTCCTTTCATTCCTGTAGCAGCCTAACATAAATTCCCTTGCTTGGCCTTTATACTAGAGAGATTAGTGGCTTTGACATTGGTGTAAGCTGTATGGCTAACTGCCGCAACATTAACAGCTTGAGCTGTTAAGAGAATATGTGTGGCAAGCTGTGTTGAAAGGCAGAAAGACAGGCAAGTGCTCCTTGTAGACTGCAGTGAGAGTCAATAAAGAAGGGTGGGGCTGACTAAACGACTAATCCTGACCACTGTCATTCAATACTGTTAGCAAAGCAGCTAAAACTGGACCCGAAAAAACGCCTATCAGAGATTAACTACTAGCGAACTGTATTACTTTCTCCCACTATAATTCAACGAATTAAGGCATCTATTAAACTGGCAAGTTTGGTTCACTTTGGTTTGGGTAAGGCTTTTTGGGCAACTGTGATAGCTCATCTTATCCAAACATGACCATAGTTTATAAGACTGAAAGGCAGTGTCTTTAAAAAAGTGGTCGCTTTCTTGCATTTATTTCCTGTCTTAGTTGGGCGACATCACACAACTGTGTGATCATTCCGGTTAGTTCAGTCTGCTTTGGTCTTTGGTTCACTTCTGAGAGCAGCAAACCAGCTAAACGTACAAAAATTATTAGCATTCTCCACCCGTTCACAGCAACTGCACAGGAATGTCCTTCAACTAAAGTCATTTTTAAAAAGGTTGACATTTTTTTAGCTTCTATATTTTAGGATGGGTAAAATAACTTCTCATTGGATTGGGACAATACAAACATTTACAGAGTTAAAAAAATAATAGGTTCAAATGTTTGAAAAAAAGGTGAGATGAAAATTAAGAAATGTAGCAAGACAACACGAACTAGAAAGACGGGACATTGGTGGCATCACCCAGCTGGGATTCTCTTTTCTAAAGATCACCAGATGGCAGAAGGCCTGGTTAGTTGGTTAAATCTGAAAGGTTTTTTCTTGGAAAAACAGCTGCTGTCAATGCATCCCAGCAGTTGCTTGACCCTTGATTATCCAAATACCGGTACATGGTGCTTTCTCACACCCACATCTTGAAATACATCTTACTGCAAAGACTGAAGGAGCCTACATTTCGTAATATAGTACAGTCGATCTATGCCTCATCATTGCGTTAAGTCAGTTGTCCAGATGAACACTTGGTATCTGGTTTAACACCACATGATTCAATTCTTCTATCAAGAAAAGAAAATAGATTTTAACTAACTTCTTCTTGATTTGCCTCATCAGATTAGTGTTCAAACAGGATGTCACAAAGCAGTCCACTACTAACACACGACAGGACCACACAGTCTGCAGTCTTCCCACTGAGTCACAGTGGAAGTCTGAGGTGTACAGAGTGAAGAGAAATGATCACAGTACAGTCCCCTGGGGTGTTCCTGTGCTGCTGACCACTTTTTTAAAGACACTGCCTTTCAGTCTTATAAACTATGGTCTGTCAGGTAGTCAATGCTCCAGGCAGTTATGGGGGCACCCAACTGAGTTTTCTGAAGCTTTTCACATAGTAGTGCAGGCTGAATCATGTTGAACGAAATATAGAAATCATAGAATATGATCTGCACACTACTGCCTGCTTTGTCCAGATGGGAGTGAGCTTGCTGAAGCAGGTAAATGATGGCAAATTTCAGCCTGAAGACAGTAAGACAGCTGCAGTGGGTCGTAACAGGTTATTTGCTTAGGCTGGCCAATTTTCGTCTCTCCATAGCTTTTTATTAACTGAGACACAAAGTTAGACAGCCTACCATCTTCAAAGCAAGATGGATGAAATTTCAGATAATGCAACACTGATGTCTGAACTGGTACTGTCACCTTCTCATGAACCAAACTGGTGCCATATAATCTCACAAAGCCTGGTCCACTGAGCATTTAGTATTGGTGTGATATTTTTCTAAGCAAACTGATTGGTGATATTTCAAATATCCAATTATATACCATAGTTAAGAAGTGACAGGTAATAATGTAAAATAAAAAAATGTGTGCAAAGCATGCACTTTAGCTTAACATAAATTTAACCTGTAAAGACCCATGGTGACATCAGTGGAACAGAAAAATATCAAATGTTTTTAGTGGTCCACTTCATTTGTGGCGTATTCTACATTATTTAATTTTTCAGGAAAAATGGGTCTGGGTTTTTATGGGTTAAACTTAACATTTTTCAATTACGTCCGCTTAAAACCATAGAATAGAACAAACTTTTTTCTAGCAGATAAAGTTTCTATTTAAAACAATATAATGTTTTTTTTTTGGTAAAGTTAAATTTAGTTTTTTTTAGCCCCATTGTGTTGGTGGTGATTAACAGATTTTTCTAAACTGAGTCTAAAATCAAAATCCTCATTTTATTTTTGAGTTTTACCAAACTTTTGTACATGTGTCCACACATTTTCCCCAGTTAATTATCTAGCAGATGACTCGTCACCGCATCAACTGCATATTGCGACAGCAGCCACTGAGTAGCAACTCAAAACAAAGTCAGAGAAAGATTAACAAAGTGCAGGCCAATAGGATTTTAATCATTATCGGTTGGTGGAAACGGCTATGCTGAAAACTGGTCCATCCACACAAACACATGAGCACACAGAGGCAATAAACAGAGCAGCTGACAACAACTCAACCAAATAACACCAAGTGTGAGGACTTTACAAGAGTTATACATGACCACACTCATGTTGCCTCTTTTACCAGTGGTCAAAAGAGAATCATTGCCAATTCGGGTTAAGGCTACATTTCAACAAGCTGCAGTTAATATTGTGTGGCGTTTTTTTTGTTCTGTTTTTTATTTACCCTCACATGACATTAATGAAAGAAAAAAAGGACGGGCCAATGCAAGTTCACTTAGGCATTCAGAAAACCGAATCTACATGGTTTGCCTTTCTCAACATTAAACAGTGGTGGCCATCTGTAGCATACCAGAATATGAAAAATATGTAAAGGGTTCAAATTCCATTTTTGTACTTTATGAAGAATCCAAAAACTCCCTAAACAAAAGCTGTGACAAACCGCAAGCCACTTAAAATGTATATTTTTCTCATTCCTAAGAATTCTTTTACATTTTTTACTTGCAAAATGAGCTGTGGCAATATTGTTCTGGTCTTGCTGGCAATGATCCATGGATGATGCCACTTTCCAGTGATTAAAAGACTTCACTGCTTGTACCATAAAGTTACCGAGAACATGTTTAAAACTTTATTATGCTCCACATCTGATGAAAGAGTAACATCCATCTTCCACTTGAAAAGTATTAAAAACGTGTCTGGAAATTAGAAGACGGGACCCTTTAGGTTTAAATCATATCTCGACTCATCTTCTTTCGAAAATGGTTCCATAACGTATCAGACGCAAAATCTTACAGCTCTTTTAGCACATCACTATGCAGTTTGATTTTACCTGGATCGTTTTATGCCCATCAATTATTCCTGATGAGTGAAAATGGGACAATTGTAAAACCTCAAACTTCTTAAAGACAGCGGAATTGGGCATAAAGTGCAAAGCACAGAAGTAGATGCACAATATAAGTTATAAGATTTGGATAAGTACTGATGGAAGTAAACTCTAAGTCTAACAGGTTTAGAGGCAGTGATAAAAGGTTGCACCAATAGCTTGACTGATGTGGTGACAAGAAGGAGAGGTAAATCGGCAATGAAAGAAGAGATAACGGTAGAGCTCCTATCTGATAAAAGGGATTTGCCCTTCCCTGGAACAGTAATTTTGCTAAAGCCATTCTACAGAGGCCCATCAGTGACGAACCTCTGGCAGATTAGACGACAAACCCCTCATCCCTCTCTTTCTGCCCAGCCAATCAGCTCCACGTAGTCATCTACACAGGCTAGATGACAAAGGCAGGACAGAAGAGAGGAGGGGAAAAAATGAATTTCTGTGTCAGTTGAATTTAGCTGAGGCCACATACACATGCGTACAGAATACATACAACAGATTGATCTGGAGTCAGAGCTAATGCAGTTGCAGATTCCCACCCTTAGGATACAACAGCTAAAACCATTTGGTTGCAAGGAGCTGAGGATTTGTCATTTATAATCAGTTTTCTGCTCTCATTTTCTCTGCGCTCTCGTCTGCTTCTTTTTGCAGTTTCTATCCTGCCCCAAAGGCTCAGACAGAATTCCTCTGTTCCGTCAGTCCGGCAGTTCTTCACCCACCCCCAATTCTACTTTCACCACGTCTCTGCTTTTCAGTTATCTCTTCGTGTCCCTCTTCATGTGCAAAGCAAAGCCCCATCGAGTGTGCCCCAGCTGTGCAAGCAGTGGGAACTGTTTACCGTGGTACACAATGGGGGGGCCCCAGAAGCGACACTCCACACGTCTGCAAAGATCTCCCAATCGTTGCACAAGTGTTTAGCAAATGCTGTTGAACATTAGAGTCCCTCTGAACAAGTTTACAACCCGACACACAGAACCTTTGCTTTAAGTGGCTAAACTCTCACAGCATGAAATCATAGCTTCTCGTCTTCACATCAAAAACAACGAATACAAAGAAAACCAATAACAAAACGGATATAAAACTTAAACCAAGATCCCTCAACCTCATAATGCGCCAAATGGTTCCTGTATCCCATGGAGCATACACACACACACAGTTTTTTTGGCAACAGAGCTCTAACCATTAACATCCTGCATGTCCGCTTTTAGCACCGACGTGAAAAAATAAACAAAGCAAAACAACAGCAAGCTGTTCCTTCCATCCTTTTGCCTCTCTCTCTCTCTCTCTCTCTCTACAGCCATGGCTTCCCGTCTAACAGTTGGATATTGTTGCCCAATTTCGTCGGACGTCTAGATCCCTTTGAGAAGAGAGCTGACATAAACTACCCATGTCTTCTGTCAACCACCATCTCTTGACAGGTTGGCAGCAGGAAGAGGGAAAAAGGCGAGGCCCCTGCTTGGGTTTAAAAGCTGAACAGTCTCAGAACTGCATAACTGATTAGGGGTACTCCATACAGTATGGTCAAATACTGGCATAAGAGAGACAGAATGATGGGAACACCTGGAATGCAAAAACGGAATCATTAAAAGTAGAAGTGTGTAACGTTCAAGTAAACAGAGATACTGCTGTCTTACAAACACCATGTAGTACCTTAAACCTCTGGTTTACAAACAGGTTAAACTAGTTTGTATCACCGGTTTGGTTTGTTTTACTCAACAGTATCCAAACTAGATTTGCAATAAAACGGAAAAAACTGAAATGATCTGACAGCTATGTGCACACCTATAAGTCTCATGCTTAATATTATTACATGGATTAATACCAATAAAAAAAATTATGATTTGACGATACCAGGATTGTGCCTGACCTAGTTTATGACATTTACTGAAAATGTTTCACTGTGCATTCAAACCTGAATGTACACAGCATGAAAGTCATGTTTTTTGTGAAAAACATCTTTCACATGTTAGACTAAAACGAACACGTGAAAGATAGATGACACATGAAGTTTAAGTAAAGATAATTCTGACTTACAGGGAGAATGGTTTGTTGTGGCATATCTATTGAATTTACATCGCGGACTACTCCATGCAGCCCTGCAATGGACTGGCAACCCATCCAGGCTGTACCCTGCCTTTCCCAACAGTGGCTGGGATAAACTCCAATAATCCCATGACCCCAAAAGGGGGAAAATGGATGGATGGACGACAGTCTACAAAAAAGGCAGTCATAATCAAAGTTTAATTCCTAATGTCTTTTTGGCATTTAGGTGTTAATACAGGAGTGTCCAACCTTTTGGCAAACCGGGACAGATTTGGTGAGGTGAAAATGTTTAAGTGCCAACCCTTCAGCCTGATTATTTTAATATTATTAAATGCAAATGAACTATTTATTGAACATTTTAATGCAAGGGTATACTTTTAATTTCTTTGCAGAGAAAACAAATACATCTAAATGTTTTTACAAACATTATTGTCGATTTGTCCGTTTATTTGCACCGTTCACACTAAATTAGCTCGTCGTAGTTAGCATGTCTCGTCTGGTACTACATCTCCCTGAAAACAGCTACAGTCTCTTGGCCCATTAGGCTGACACAGTTGTTTCATTTTCACTGAGAAAATATGCCAATTTCATCTAGTCCTGGAAGAGGTGGTCCTTGTTGTCAACATTTCTTTTTTATTTTCATTTTAGAAATTAGCTATAAAGTCACAACAGTATTGCCACAGGTTTACAATGGCTTAATCGCTGGCAATAAATATTATAAACAAAATGAATCAAAGATCTATTTATTTCTGTGAACTAAGAAAGAAACTTGAATATTAGTAGTTTAAAATAGTTGATAACAGATATTAAAATATACATAAATAAGCACAAAGAAAATCCACTGTTGGATTATTTATTCCCGTAGTTTTTTGCTCCAAGAATAAAAATTGTAATTGTTCAACTGTAACTTAAAATGATTAATTTACCGTTGCACTTAGTGCAGATGAATTTTCTCTCTTTTGCAAAAACTGAATGCAGAAATGTAGGAGTCTTTGGATTTAAGTTTATCAAGATGTTTAGTTAATGCTCACCTTTCACCAGCTCTTTTTCATTCCAGACATAAGATGGATTTAGGCTATAACAGACCCAGTTCATCTTGACCTGACAGAGTGCATTCCCAGCAACCTTTTCCCTCATTGGGTAGAACTGCTTGCATTTTCGCTCTCCAGCGACAGTGACTAATGCGCACCGTTGTGTGGTAGGGCTGTCCTCTCTGAATAACCTTCAAACCAAAAACAACTCCCAGAAATGTTTACATTCTTCACCCATGTTTCCCTTACTTTTATCTTCTCAACTTTGAGCATACACGGAAGCCAGAAAATGTTACAAAAGAAGAGGCTAGACTTGTGCGCCCTTGGGTTTGTGGTTAGCTGCAATTCACAAATCAGCAATTTTACATTCAACAGTACTATTAGAAAAGAGCACTTCAGCAAACTATTGTGAAACCATCTCTATTGAAAAGCATGTCGTGTACTTCAAAAAGGGAAACTTTAAGAGGTGATCTAGCCTCCCACTTGTGCTGTGCCATCCACAACTTGACCTTGACAACACTTCCAGTAAATTTACTGAAAGAGTAGGAAGAACTTTTGAATCTGGGGAATTCCTGGGAAAATCTCTACTACTTATCTTATCCAGCTGTTCTTAAGTATTTTCTCTTGTAATATAGAAGTTAAAAAAACATGACTCCAAATAAACTTACCAGCAAACAAAGTCCACACTCATCTAATCATTATCAGAATTGTAACAAAATGGTGGATCTTCAGGAGCTGCTGGAACACTGCAACAGGAAATGACCTCTGACATGACAGCTATGGACCTTAGGGCCACTACTGCATCCTGGGAAATTATGGTATTGGATCAAGAGAAATGACCCATGTCATCTGCTCAAAAACCCAACAACAGGAATCCATTTACAGCTCTCTAAAATGGCACAGGGCAATGCAGCAGTTTTATGCACTTCAGATAGTTTTCATAAATATTAGCAACAACTGGTTTCCCTCATCAAACCTAAGCAAACCCACAGGAAATAAATAAAATCAACCAAAATTTACTGAATGTCCTAAGAGTTTCATTAAGTTCTAAAAATTACTTTGAAAGTAGCTTTTTTTTTATTGATGCTGCGATTCTTAAGCCTTTCTATGCTGTTTTCTAGTAACATCAACTAATGTCATAATGCAGGCATATGCCCATGCTATCCGAGCCTGTGTGCATTATCACTTAAAAAGCAGGTTGTGAAAATTGCAAATTTTGATCAATGAAATGCAACATTTCGGATTGCAAGGAAAAAAAATAAACAATCCTTTTCATCAATAGAATTAAAATAGTATTTATTCACCACAAATGCCATTCACGTTTCGGTGTTTTTTCTCCCTTCTATTTATGGATGCATTCATGAATTTTACTTTAACTAACATGCATCACTTGTTGTGTAACATATGTTCTACTGTTTTTAGGTCCATATGTCTTCCTGCAGTTTTCTCATAGTTGCTGATCCTGACCCTGGTTTTGCTGGAGGTTTTCTTCTTGTTCTTCTATGTGGAAGAAGAGTTCGTCTCCACTGTTGCTCATTGCTTGCTTAGTAGGGGCAATACACCAAACACACCATCGATCTAATCTGTTGGTCACTTTTTAGGCTATTATTAGAATCCAGTTAAGACAATTGTCTAAAATTAGAATGATTTGGATAATTACAAACCTAATGAATTTAGCAATGTTTTTGATGTCAATTGACTGATGTGTATCACCTAAAGACAAACGTATTTGTCTACCAGGGATATTTAACAGAAGCTGAACTGAGTAAGACCAAACTACATGTTCTCATGTGAAATCAGCTGATAAATAAATAGAAAAGAGGGCCAACACATATAGCAGCACAGTAATAAAGATGACAAAACTACCATCCTTGCAGTTGAGAGTCGAGCTTCCCACAGCTCGACTCTGCTCACACACTACTTTAAGTGTGGTTACATATCATTTAAATCCATCCTTTCCTCCAATGCCGCCATTCCCGTCAGACGTCCTGTTTTATGGCTGTTTTCCAAACTGTGAGACAACGGCAGGGACATCATTAGCTAAGTGGTGGCTGGATGACAGGCTGTGCTACTGCAATCGATAATTGCAGGCCCTGCCGACGGCGGATCCAGCAGAGCTTACTCATCAACCCTGGGTGTGTACAAGCTCTAGTTTGGGCCAAAAACGAGATGGGGTAAGGTTAAGAACACTAAGGTGAGCTCTCAGTAGTTTACTGTGAGTGATATCAAATGCCTTAAGAAAATGTACTCCTCTCAAAAACAATATGTCAACAATCATACAGCTGCTGAACAGAAATAATTATAAACAAAACTCATGTCTGTAATGGCTTTGCATATCTTCAGAAGCTATTTAGTGAAATGACTGTCACATGTTGACTATTTCAAGTTAAAAAAAAAAAAAAAAAAAATCATACAACTTTTGAGACCTTTCAAATAAGAGTTGCTAAATTACAACCTCCTGCTCAAATAAGACCCAGGAAAAGCTTAAGAATAAACAGAAGTTATCATAGCCAAGCAAAATCTGCCCTCAAATGTGAAAGGGACCATATCAGTCCTTGCTCATTTGGGAGACACCAAAGGAAATATGAGTGGTGGCCAGATTCCCCTTAAGTGCCAAATGAAGCAAACATCTAGTGACAAGGAGTTGTCCTTCCTTTGTCCTCAACTACAACTAAAGCTAAAACTGCATCACTCAAGGCCAAACCCAGAAGTCGGATGGAGAGTGCTATAGGAAAATAAACTGAAAAATGCTGTGTGACAATCAAAGGTTATGAAAGGGAAAGCACCAGAAGAGATCTTTTGAGCATAGTAGAGGG
The DNA here is from genome assembly GCF_053564925.1 of Oryzias latipes. NCBI lineage: Eukaryota > Metazoa > Chordata > Actinopteri > Beloniformes > Adrianichthyidae > Oryzias > Oryzias latipes. The sequence goes on from NC_136249.1 coordinate 21,866,785, forward strand.
TTTAAAACAATGTCTAAACATAGATTTATTTAAAATAAAATGCAAAGAAAATGTTTTAAGAGGAAAAGTAGTGAAATGTCCACTGGATCCTTGACTGAGAACTCTGACAGACAGAAGGGGAGTAAGCATCGGCTTCTTACTCCCTTTTTTATTGAACAAATTTGTACTTTTTTCCTGTAACTTTGTGAACAGAAAAGGTGTGATTTTTATTATTGTGCTCAAAGATAAACTTTAAGAATAAAATCACATCTCAAAAGTTCAAGTGCGCTGGAGAGACATCAGAAGTCAGACCACACTTGTCTGGTTGTTTGTCAAGGGATTTCTTTTTCTTTCCTTCCTTTTCAGGTCTACTACGGTTACTCTTCCCTTTCCTCAGATGCGTATCATTCTGTGATTAAAGCTGCCATCTTTAATTAGAACAGGTTTGAATCGGGGCACTTTAAGTCCCCCTTTCTCTGCACGTCAGTTCTCTGTATCTGAATGCTGCAGGTGTTTCAATAAAATTACTTCCAATAAAGTTGTCATGGACTTGGATAGTACAAGTGTGGAAAAGACACCACATACATACATATGTCACAAAACATTATACACAAGCAATGTCAGCTTACATTTACAGAAGTACTAACAAATACTTACAACATTCATAATGTTGCAGGGCACAAACCAAAATCCAGAGAGAGATCTTTACAAAAGGAGCCTATTAGCCCTACACAATATACCGCAAATTTAGCGTTATCGCAATATCCAGCTCTGCAATTTGCAGATTGCAAAAGACGGCGAAAATCGCTATAAATCATAAACCTTAAATGTGCTAAAACAATCTTATGGCAGCTTGAACCATTTAACAAATCTCTTTATGCATTTGACCAATCGGATGGACGCCTTCACGTTGTTTGCCAATCGGATGGAGGCCTATTGTGTTAGGTGTTGTCACCTATGTCGACGAGGGTCATTTGGAGTACAATTTTTAAACTGTTGCAATGAAATGGGAATGATGTTTTGGTTATTTTGCTATTTGTTTATATACACCACAAATTATATCCTTATTGCAATATTAATCTCTAATATCGCATATCGCGAGTTTTCCTCATATCGTGCACTTATCGTTCTCGCACACATTTTGCTGGCTTTAAATTGTTTCAACTCCGAAAAATGTTTTCATATAATGATTAACAAAGTGTAGAGAGAAATGATTCTACAGCAATTCGTCTCAACCCATTGTTGTCAACCCCAACACTTAAACACAGCTTTGAATAAAAATCAGGTTTCTACTTTCTGTTTGATGTTTTCTGAAAACAATTGTAGGGGACAAAACTTGAGACAAGGGATTTCATTATCAACTTATGAAGTTTTAACAAAAAGAAGATTTTGATCTACTTTTAAAGGGTCCATGTCAGATGTTGATTGATTACATTTAAATTGTGTTGAGATAGTGTCTGTGGTGTCACGTATTTGCACCAAAAGGTCAGTAATCAAAGTCAAACGTTCATTTTCATTTGTTCAAGGGCAATCAGATGGATTTCCCTTAAGGTTCAGAAGTTTCGTGTCTTCTTTCTTTTTCTGGGATCTGTACGTTATGACCTTAGCCTAAGGCATTAAACATGAGCTTTTGAGTTTAAAGTTTTCTGCAGTTTGCAGACATCCTGTAAATGGTATGCAACAACTTTTATACATTAAGATGCCTGCGAAACAAATCACAACATAAACATTACAGAATATTATGACTCGGAATTTCCATAGCTAGTCAATAAATCCTATGGATACATTAAACCTGATTGTGTTTCTTTTTTCTTGCATCTCATACTTAATGATCCCACAGAACATTGGATATTATGTTGATGGTTAACTCATGTCTTAGAAACAGTTTGCAACAGCAACAAAAAAACTTTTGCAACCTGGCAGCAAAGTTCCCTCTGTTTCAAGTTTTGGTTAAAAAAAAAATTGTACCAGGTATTTCCATGAAAGAGAACGTGAAAAATACTTGATAACACTTTGTCCTGCAGGGAAACCTTTATTTCCCACATTCTTGTGGATTTTACACCAGCAAACCAAATCCCCCCCCCCCCCTTCCCCCCCCGCAAAGCAGCCTCATTTTGCAGGTTATTAAGACAGAACATGGCTGAGACCATGTTGACTTTCAAACATCCCATATGGCTGTTCGATTTGAGTATCTACGAGTATGCCTAACCCAGTGATAAGCTGCCAACACCCACCAACCCTTGCACAAAATACTGAAGAACACCCCTGAAGTACAGCTGCTATGCCCTTAAGAGATAAACTTGTTCCATCACAATATAGGCAAAAAGTAACATTTTGATTATAAGCTTAAGGTAACTTCGAAAAAGGTGGAAAAAGTCACAATAGTCACTCATGGTTATCAAAATCTATCTACTTCTCAAAACTGGGTACCCAGAATTCCATGCAACAAATTAAGATTAAACTGACAATAACACCTCCATTCACCTTTAACCCTGAGCACTAATCTTCCCACTACTTCTAGCTCAAAATATAACCATTGCAGAAACACTGTTTGTATGGGATTGGTGGACTTCCTTCCTAAAGGAAACCCAACAGCACAATTAGACAGAAGTTGCAGTGAAAAACATACAGGAACGTCTCCTGTTCTGTCAAGCTGAATTAAGACAATGAAGCAGATGGACTAAAAACTGAAATAGGGGTAAGTCAGTACAACATGTTAAAGCAAAAATCAAAACTCTCAAGTTAATGAGGGATGGAGTGTAACTCTTTCTCCACAGATTAGAACCATTCTCAGGTTTATCCTTTAATATTTGTGTAGGCACATTTTGTGGCAATCCCTCTTTGCTCCAGAGACTTGTGGCAGTGTTTTCATCATTTCAGTGTATTACATAACCGCAGCAGATACAACAAACTTTGTCCAAAAACAATTAAGAGGCTATTACAGCCATAACACATAATGAAGCATTCCAAATCTGTTTTTTAGGGTTGCTCACTGCACAGCGAACAACCTTTGGAGGGGATTTAAGGCTTTGCTGAGATGCAAGTGCATTTTCGATTGAAACAAACTTTGTATTTGCAAATATAGCAGCAGAAATCCAACCTATTGAACTTTGAGCGGTGGCCTCCTTTCACTGGCAGAGACTCAATCATAACATCTTATCTACGGACATGCTGATTCATGGAATTCAGCCGTGGCCAATAGCCAGGCAGTGGGGTTACTTATGACAGTCATTGATTGGTTGATCCCTGAGCACAGAGCTAAAAGGGCACATACCAGGAACACAGCCTGAAGCAGAAACTGGCAGCAGTTTGCTCACGCTTTGCTTCACTCTCAGTCTTCTTGCTGCTGTTTTCCCACTGACAATCGACTTTAATCTGTCTCCTCTGCCCCCCCCCCAAAATCTCAGATTCTGTTCTCTTTCCACCAACATTGAAGTACCACAGCCTGTAGTCCTCACTCTTCCGTTGTGTCATTGTGTATTGAAAAGCACCCAAGCCATGACGTCCAAAGGTTACCATGCCTCTCTGACTTACATCCTGGTCCTTCATCTCCATGGTCACTCAAATTCCAGCATTTCAATCCATTTTTTGCCTGGAAATATGAAGTTCACTGTTGCAGTCCCTCAGCAGAGTTACTAAGCCAATATTTCAGACATTAATCATATCCAAAGCACTCAATTTTCAGTAGAATGACCAATTAATAATGTATTTGTATTGAAAAAGCAATACCATTATAAACGAAGTTGGAGTTAAAGAGGGAAGGCAATCTATGCCTCTTACTGGCTAAATTCAGAACTACTTTCAAATCTTAAAGAGAGACAATTTGTTAGCCAAATACAAAAAGAATAGAAAAAAGGCCAGTGTTTCATCCAAACCGTTTTCTGTCTTGAACATATCCTGGGTACAAATATTGATGTTGATTTAGGGTCTGTTCACTCATACATAAAATTGGTGGTCCAGCATTCAGGGTTGTGCTGGCTCCAACAGAGGAGAGACACTACAGAGGCCTTTATGTCAGCCTATCCCCATCTGTAGTTCTATAATGAGCAAGGGAGAAGACCCACTGTGGGAGTGAAGAGGACCTCAGTTCTGCTGAAGCAGACAAACGTTCTGATGGAAATTCAGATACAATCATCCCAGAATGCACTTTCACTGCCTAATAATCAGCCACTAGAACAAGGCGGCCATTGAGAGGAGAGCGACAGTAATCCGGTCCACCAAACTCCAAAGCTACCCGCTATAATTAGCCCCTTTCTCAATCAAATACTGACTAACAAGCAAAATTCTGAAGAAACACACGACAGAGGAAATTTAGTGACCAGCATAAATTAACAAAAGGAAAGGTTTGACATCCTTTTTATAGACATGGCCATCACAATGGCAGTCAATTGAAATTTAAAAAGCAGGTGAAAGTTTTCATTTAAATGAAGTGGCTTGTGAAAGTAAAATCTCACACTTTTAATCTTTGTCTCCTCATGGGGACGCAGATTTGAAGATGGATCCGAAAGTTCAGTGATCCTTATTTTGCAAATGACATTAGGCTACCCCCATATCTTGTGTTTTACTGAATTTCTTCTCCAACATGATGCAAGAGATCCAAGCCCATTTGTAGCCGGCGTCCTAGTGAGTAAAGACAAACTCCCCTAATCTGATGAGCATGTACAAACTCAAGGCTTCACAATCCAATCAGCAACCCTGAGGCAAGCCAGAGTTCAAGGAAAGAAGACCAGCTAGCATGTTGCCTGAGCAAATGGAAGAAAATGAGGCTTCCTGGAGAGGTGTGACTGCCTTGCAAAGGGCCCAATCAAGCACAGCGCAGAAGTGCTGACAGCTGTTCATATATTCACCTGAGTGCACCAAGACGGTCTTCACAGGAAGGTTTAGAGATATGTTCACTTCCTTCCAAGTATCGTACCCTTAAATAAAGTTATCACTATGCATAGAAGCTTCCCGAAAGTGTTCAGCCAAAACACGACCAACAAATCCACAGCACCAATACATGTGTGGATATCATCCAATGACAAAGTTCCTGTTTGGGGGAATTTTCCCTACTATCTAGCAGTGACCAGTAACTGTAAATAATGAGCCAATGACACAGCATTAGCAGTAAAGCACATTCCTGCCTTTACTGCCGTGTGATAAGGCGTTATCCTCGTCAACACGGTCACCCCCCTAGAACTCATTCAGACAATATTAAAGCAGTATGTTAGTTATCTTTAAGGAGCGTTTCTAGAGGAGAGCACTGGAAGGACACCGACAGAAAGGGAGTGGCTGCAAGAAAAATGCCCTATTCACATAACCTTGAGTCAAAGCAGTTCCATCATCAATATATATACTTATATATATAGAAGTATAGAGTTATGTTGCTGGATTATTAGAGGAGCCAATTGGTGGCGTTAATTCTGAGTCACAGGGATGCACTCTGCTGAGATCAAAAATATTTTTCACGGAAAAGGAGTTTATGCAATGGCCTCTGCCTTATGAAAGCCTGGATTGGTGAGAAGCACAAGTAAAACATAAAAATGAAAGCAAACAAAAAAAGGTCATTAACATAAGGGGAACACCAACTGACAAGCAAAACATACTGGTAATCCAGGTTTTTCACACAGCAATCAGGGAGAAAATGCACAGTCCATCTTTGGTCAAACCCCAACATGTTATTGCTTCAACAGTTTGAGTGGTTGTCCCACCCCCTCACCCCACTTTTTTTTTTTAAAGTATGACATGGTGTGGAGTTTCCCCAGGCCTGACAAGACCAATGCATTCCAGGTGTTTGTTGTATAAACAATTTAATGTTTGGATAGAACCAGGTTTTTTTTAGCTTTATTCTCTAAATTTAACATTTAACAAGCTCATGGTTACCCTGACTTGCCCTACAAACTGCTTTATTAAGTATACACCCCGAGCATCATCTTAAGTATTATAATTATGATCATTTTGAGGTACTTGGGGGCCATAAAATCATGTCTGCCCTCAAGCGAAATGAGGTCGACTCCCAGTTTCTCGATTTTGCCTGGACTTTGGCGCAACTGGAGCAGCAGGTGAGGAAAAATGTCCATGTTCGCCCTTAAATGCTTCTCTTCCTCTGAAAAAACTGTCTAATTGTTACATGAACGCCGTTGAAAGGGGAAATAAGGAGCGTCTACGTACCAAATCAGTCCAGTCTCGCGCTTCGGTTCTTCATCCGTGCTCCTCAGTTGGGAAAAGACTTTAAAACACAAACGTGTGTGTTTGGGAGGGGAAACGCTTCCCTAAAAACTCACATCGATTATTTTCAGTTGGTCTGGTAAACACGCTGTCTGCCCGTCTGCTCCCGCAGACATGAAATGACTGTTTGAAGTTTCTGGACAAGTGAAGTGGAGGATTGCTGTCTCTGAATCGGAAATAAACTAATACATCATACTGATTAAATTAGCAGCGGGGGGAAAATGTCCCTCAAACTCGCGTCCTTTCACAGCGACTGCAAACGTATTACGAAGAGGAAAAAAATGGGAGGCGTTGCAGAGCGCTGTTTCGGTGTGTTTTCCCTTCTTGGCTCCGCCACCACGTTGTTTTGACCGATTCTCATTCGCCTCTGTCGAGTCCCAAACACAAGAGTCGGCAGGAAACGCGGTCCCAAAAGCGTCCGTAAATCAGCGGGACGGTGTTTTCCGCGTGCGGAGGCGCGCGAGGAAGCCCCGAGATCTCCTTTCTGATGTACTAGAGCCGTTCGCTGGAGAAAATGTGTGACGCGCTCTGTCTATCCCTCTGCCCCTCACTCCCTTCGCTTCTTTTTTTTTTTCCGGCTTCCCAATAATGGCGGACCTTGTGAATCCAGCATCTCCACTCCTGCTCACAGAAAGACTCTCGCCCAGTGGTTCGTGGACACAACTACAACAAGCACGCTGTTGGTACTGGCGATGCCTGACAGTACACAACAACACACCATGGAGCAACATTGATTTTTCAATAAAAACATGGCACAAAAAGTGATGAAATGTTGTGTCTGGTATCTAACTTTCCTCGCACTTTAGAAAGTGGTTTTGTTTATTAGACTGAAAAATTGGGTAAAAGGGCCTCAACACTTGCAGTGGTGGGTCTGTTTAAAAAGGAAATAAAACTGTATTGCCAAGACTCATTACTACAAAAAAATAAACCCACCAGATGATTTGTCTTATAAGCAATTAAAAAAAATCTGAAAAGTCTGAATTAGAAATATGCATAGGTTTTTTTTAATGGTAAAGCAAAACAGCTGTTGCAAATAGTAGCTTTGAAAAAAAAGAAACAAGTCTAACCTGGTTGGCATCAGTGTCATTTAGCCAAAGATGTAGACTTTTCCAAAAATAATAATACAAGTCCCAAACAGGGGTGAAACAACCAACATTTACCACAGAGGACAGAAACTAAAACAAGCTAAATGTGTCAGCATTTACCTGAATTTAAGTTGCACTACTTTACTGTGCAAAACTAACATGGCAAAAGACAGTTTTTATTCTCGAAACACAAAATAAGTGTGTCAAAATGTGATACCCAGGTACAGTACACACCTTTCATATTTAAATTGTACATTTTATCCTTAAAAAATAAAAACAACTTGTGCACTTCATAAAATTTACAATATATAAAAAATACAGTGACACAAATGAATACTTTTCAAATCAGATCAACATAAAAACAAATAAGATTCAAATGTAACACATTTAACTTAAAATATTAAACAGTTATTATTGAATAACTCATAAATATAAAGTAAAGGCTCAACAACTCATACACCATGTTCAACAATAGTATCTGTCCAATGCAAGAGGCTCCCTGCTTGTGTTTAGACAGGAGGGAAAAAAACAATGCACATTTCAGGAGCCAACCTAGACAGTTTTAAAGCAAAATGTCAAATGAAATACTAGTAAAGATAAAGTCACAGTATGCTGCTTAACTGGAATAACCTCTAAAAGAGTAGGTTTTAACTTTGAACTCCTCACGTGGCTCTCATCTGAACTCTGAGGCTGTTGGAGGGTCGAGGGAGAGTTAAAAAAAACTTTTATTCACTTAAGTTTGGTGTCTACCTCTGAGGAGGTGTAAATGACCTTCTGGGTCTACAAAAGTCTGAAAAGTCCTTTGTTTCATCGTAAGGAAACAGAGAGGAAAACGAAAGCAGTCATAAATAAACGTAAATTATCTTCCAAGACACAAAGTGACCACACCAAGAAGCAAAGTGATAGCAATTGGAAACAGCGCGGCCACAAGAGAATGAAACACAAGCAGGGTTTGTAGCAGGAACAAAAACTCTGAGTACTAAACAGGGCCACAAATGTTAAAAAATAAACACAACCACGTTGGACATTGATTTGTCCAATCAGTCTAATCAAGAAGTAAAAAAACAGTCCCGTCAAAGGTAAAATCGCCCTTTTTGTACTACATTTGAACCGTACCGTAACGATAAACAACCAGTAAACCTGTCTGCTCTATGCTGCTTCATGGTCTTACCCCCCTTCCCCTCCTATTATCACCCTCCTACCCCCCTCTCTCTCTAACGTCCCTCTCTCTTCTTCCCCTCTTTCCTTTTCCGTCCGGTCCAACACCAAAGATTTTCAAACATGATTGAAATTAATAAAGTTTGGCCTCAATTACAAAAGGGGTTTATTCAGACATACCTTTGGTTTGTCTGAAGATGAATAACCCCTCTTGTTAAAATAAAATATGTCCAACACAAGAGGCCCTCAGCTCTCATCTGTTTGCCTAGCTGTTGGACAGGACAAGTTAAAAAAAAAAAAAAAAAAAGGTAAAATCGAATCATTTCAATTGGATTTGAAAAGTCATCTATTAGGAGAATCATTTGATGATGTTTGCATTGTGATTAGTTCAGCCACTGAATGATAATTAAGTTGTGTCTCTAAGGAGGACAGTATAACAACTAAGAATTGTCTGATTTGTTGTAAAGACAACAAGCTAAGAGCTCAAACAGATGTTTAATGTTTTGCAGCGGGACCTTGTTCGGAATGAATTCCCTGTGACTCTGCCCCTCCCTCAACGTCTTCCAACAGCCCAATCCAGACTTAAACATGTACGATGAGCACAAATGTTTCATTTGATGCAAAAATGCAGGCTGTTATTTGAAAGCGGAATGAAGTGGGCCTACTTTAAAAGCCAACTAAAATTTTCAATCCAAAAGGATTAATTAAAAATATTTTGGTTACTTTTTCAAATTGGTCATGTTGTGCAAAAACAAGGTCAGTGAATTTACCTCTCACCATTCTTTACATGACTGAGTTTGAAGAGAAACTATTCAACTTGTGACAACAAGAACATTAAAGCTGAAGTTTGCTTTTTAAATAACAGTAAAAGCTTAAACTTTATTTTAATTTTAACCACCCTGCAATGGAAAAAACAAGACAAATGTAAAATTTAATGACTGTTATCAGGGGGTGAGTTGCCTTGTTTTTTCATGGGATGGGAATTTGTAATAAAGTGAGTGTTTATACATATTTTGAGAGAGTTATGCCACCAAAAAAATACATGTTCAAGCTGGGTTAAAAGCTCACATTTGGTTTTCTGTCCAATCGTATCACTTAATGTTTTTAGCAATATTTGCATGACCCCACTGCAAAGAAAGATTAACATGGGTCAAAGTTTCTGTTGAACGATCTGCTTCTGTTTTCAAATCCATTTTCGGTTATTTCAACACAGACAAGGCACAGTATAAGCAATCTACTTGAACTAATAAATTACAATGCTATTTAAGATATTTTATTTTTTACAAAACATTAACAGAGTTCCGCTGTTTTTTTTACACATATACCAAAACATTGCTGAAAGAAATAACTAGAAGAAAAAGTTTTTACAAAGGATTTTTGGCTTTTTTCTTCTCTTTATTGTAGTTTATTTATAATAAACATGTTTTTTTTCCTATCTGACCTCAACCTCTTCAACATTTGCAGCTGAATTTTTGCTGGGTCCTTGGGGAAACACATTCCTTCTGCTGCAGTTGTGCAATATCTGATAATCCCAGTCTCCCCAAGCATTTAAATTAAATCAGGAAGTCCACATTTCTCCTTTGCAGTTATAAAAGAGGAAAATATGTTAAATTGCAAATACATAAAAAAGACCAGGGTTTTATTCCAAAGTTAACTCGTTATGAAACAATATTGAATACTATACAAATTAGACTTTTGTTATTTTCGTCTGTAGCCATGGCTGCTGTAGTGTCTGTGGCAGTTCTACCTTGACTTTCGCCCCCCTCTGCCTCCGCAAAAAAAAGGAAAAAGAAAATGTTTCCTTCCTTTCACCACACTTGTGTTCAGGAGAAATGAAATTGGAAGTGAAATTGGAAGAGTCTGGATTCACACCCTTTGGCATTTGGGATTTTGAAGACACCTGCTGTATGAAAGAGGAACTGTCTGGCTCATCCTTTTGACTACTAACAGGTATGGAGAGAGCTCCAAATATTTTAGAAGTCCCCATGATTTGCACCTAACATTGTATCATTCTATCCTACTTCTTCACCAGTTGTATCGCTTTCAGGGTCACAGGGCTGCTGGAGCCTATCCCAGCTACTGTTGGGTGAAGGCAAAGTACATCCTGGACAGGTTGTTAAAAAGGCCATAACAGAGATTGACATGTATAAAAAAAATGCTTTGCCCTTTTAATAAATATACACGGTTTTAAAACCTGGTTTTTTGTTTCTTTATTTTATTTTATTTATTTATTTGCAGCAAGAGCTCTTGGTCGATTGACCGCTATGTCCATGTCTAAAACCCGCCAATGTGTAAATATTTAACACAAAAAAGTGTGCATTGCTAAAGAAAGAAGGTGTTAAAAAAAACTGAAAAACTGATACATAAAAAAACCATTGCAAATCATGTGACTTGTTGAGAACTGGACAAGTTCTTAAAAAATGAACACTGGTGTTTGTAGTTTCCTGGTACATTCCAGGAGTTCTTATCCAACCGTTAAAAACACATTTCCCATGGTGCACCACAAATCAACGAAGCTTTCCTTTTTCCTGTTAGCTAGTGCAGATAACCGACGAGCTCTCGCCCGAATAACTGCTTTTTAATGTAAAACCACTAAATTGTTACTCAGGAACTCGATATTGTTGTCACCAAAGGTTCTGCTAAGGAGACGAATATGGTAACGTCGCCTTTTTTCCTCCATGTTTTGTTTTTTCCACCCATAGTCTTTCAACATTGAATTGCTAGCATTGGTGGGATTCGTACCGATATGCCGTTCAATGAGTCACTTGACAGCCTTTGCTAGACTTCAGAAAACAAAAAAACAAAACAAGGAATACAACCTATTTAGAAATTATTCATATTTTATGAATTCTATAGCAATTAAATTGTTCGCAGTTTTCTGTCGGGAGGCAAATGCTAATGTAACGCCGCTGTCAGATTAGCCAAGAACGTTAACTAACTAAGTCAGGGAGGGAGCCCTCGAAAATTTGTGGATGTTTTAATCTCTGGAATTGAATTAACTGCTACACTTTATTTGTGGCGTCTGCTACGCATTTCTCTTGATTTCTTGATTTAAAAATAGCTATGCCTTGCTTACTTATTTTCTTTTTAATCCCAAAGATCCGGTTCATTCTCATCCAGAACCGGGCAGGAAAAACCCGGTTGGCCAAATGGTACATGCAGTTTGATGATGATGAAAAGCAAAAGCTGATCGAGGAAGTACATGCTGTGGTTACAGTCAGAGATGCCAAACACACCAACTTCGTGGAGGTAAAGAAGTTTACTATTCATGTTGTCAGGCAGTGGTTCAGTGTTCGTTTAGCTCGATTTCTTTGATAAAACTAGTGTAGATGACTGTTTTTCAAAGAAGAAAATATAGCTTAAATTGTCAGCCTTCACCGATGCTTCAGTAGATTTGGTGCAAACACGTGCAAATTACTTAGAATTATGACTCAAGATGCTTCCATCATCAAGCTCAAAATTATTCAAACGCACAGCAAATACATTTTGTTGAATCAGCAAGTTTTTACCTGATATGAAACTAAAAGTGATTGAAAATACATCTCAAATTCTATTTGAGTTTGTATAATTGTAGTTTTGAGGAGCAGCTAACAGATTTTCTCTAATTATTCAAAAACCCCAGGGGGATTTTTTAACTCATTTTTTATTTTTTTCCCCTGTTTCTGTATAAGCAAATAAAGTTGTTTCTGCTGCTGCAAAAAAACATCCCGCTTCAAATCCTCCCATTTCTTTATTAAATATGGATATAAAGATGAATATATATGTTTGTACCACATTTATTTTTTTTATGATAAACATAAAATTATCATGGTGTGTTTTGCCTCAAAGTCTGGGAGCCTATACCCCAGTAAATCTGCTGTTGTCATAATATGAGAAACTCTATTATTAACAGGCTGATTCCACTTTGTTCCCACAGTTCAGGAACTTTAAGATCATTTACCGGCGTTATGCTGGGCTTTACTTCTGCATTTGTGTGGACGTGACTGATAACAACCTGGCATACCTTGAGGGAATTCACAACTTTGTGGAGGTGAGTACACATAATGTGCTCTGATCATTTTGTTATCCTGGTCAAATGTGTTTCGTGTGTCTGACCTTTTTTTTTCCCTTTTACTTATCATTTTCTAGGACTGGGTTTTGCCTAAAAACTGATGATGTATCATTCCTCCAACCAGTTTTATGTTATATTTCTGCCTAAAAACAATTTTGTAAGATTTTGATTAACACTTTCAGAAGGATAGGTTGTTCTAAAACTTTACAAATAAAAATAGCTGAAAAAATGTTTTGTTTTCCCTTGAAAAAAGTTGCTTCAAAAGAAAATCAGTTTATAGATTTGATGAATCAATATATTGAAAAAATGAAGTTTTGTTTTAACCCGACCATACCCCTTAAAAGTTTATCATGCAACATTTATCTTGAGATCATTTATATTAATTGTAAAATATTCATTAACAGATACCATTTCCATGGGGTAAAGTTATAGTTTACCCAAAGACATCATTTTAGATTTAATAAGACGATATCGTTTGGGATCTCCTTGTGACAACAATGTAATCTGTTTTGAATTTTAAAAACAAAAAGTGAGCAACATGTAGAAAAAAAATGAATTACGTGAATATCAGCAAATGGATAAATTATCCTCAAGTGAACTTCCAAACAAATAGATTTAATGGGCAATGATTTGATGGTAATTTATGTTATTAACAGTGTTGTGCTAATTCAGTTGCTTTGGAAAGCTTGAAGAAGGAGAACGGTCACTTCCATGAGTTTAACAGTCTGTAGTGACACTTCATTAGTCTGTGTGCTGTCCTCTCAACAAGCTGAGACCCAAAATGTTGCTCATGAGTCTTTCCCGATTCCTGAATGAAGCTTAGGATGTTTCCTTTGTGTTCTAAAAGGTCCTGAACGAGTATTTCCACAATGTGTGCGAGCTGGACCTGGTCTTCAACTTCTACAAGGTAAGAGCACTTGAAAATCATCATTTGTCCATTTGCTTTTGACTTATTTTACAAATGCCTCGTACAAGAAAGTATAAACAGAAGGACAAGTCAACAGAATTTCCTTTTTATCTGTTTAAAACTTGGATGAACTCCCCTGGATTGAAAATTCAGTTAAATGAACATTTCCAAACTTCCCTTGTTCCCCTGTTCAGAACATTCTGCTATGGTTAGTTAATTCACTTATTCTTCTGTTTTGTTCTTCCAAATTATTGCCAAGATACTAACAAGCTGTGAAGTGATACATTTATAACATTAAAATGTTCAAAGCATGAATTCTGGTCTGTATTCCTTTAATGGATCAATTATGTTGAACATTTTTTTGAACATTTGAATGTCAAAAATGTTGTTTTTAAGAAGCTGACAGATTGTTTTTCAGTTTGGAATGGAAGCATTTTTTAAGAGAAGCAATTTTGCTCAGTTTGTGACCTAATTTCCCGTGAACTCTTGGTTTTTCCTTTTTTTTTTCTTTCTCATTTCTGACCTTGTCTGTTATGTTTTTTCCCCTCCAAGGTGTACACAGTAGTGGACGAGATGTTCCTGGCAGGAGAGATCAGGGAGACCAGTCAGACCAAGGTCCTTAAGCAGCTTCTCATGCTTCAGTCACTTGAGTAAAAACAAAATCCTCTGTCCTTCTTGCCCACCGGACATCCAAAAAATATATATAAATACAAATACTTTGATGTGTAATGTCACTTCATATACAAATCCTCTAGTTTTTCAACATGCCAAGTGACAACAGGCATGTGGACGAGGACTACACAACATCCACTTTTAGATATCCAATCAGCCGTTTTTTTTTTTTTCCCTGCAGTTTTTTATCTAACCTTCTGAATCGTTTTAAAAGACGTCTTTCACTACATTTCAACGTGTCAGCATTTCAAGTTTCTTTGAGTTTTTTTTTTGCTTTTCTACAGCCAAAGGCTGCAGAAATGAGTTCTTCTCCACAGTTATCTTTTCATTTATGGCATTTGTCAGAAGCAACTGTGACGGCAGTCTTCTCATTCCCACATTAAACAAAGCAATTCTTTAGCGGCACTAGAATTTAGAAGCCCCATAAACTCAGGCCAGGCCCACCTTCCCTTTACCTTATCTCTGATTGAAGTAGCCTGTTTATCCAAAATAATGTCTTTAGGTGGCATTTATAGTTCTCTTGTGTTCATGTGTAATGCTTACATATGCAGATGTGTGTGACTGATGCCAGAGCTTGTAAGAGGGTGGTACAATGCAGGATTGTCAATCAAAACGGTGCTCTTTGGTCACTGTTAACATTTAAAACGATCCGGAACAAACAGGCGGGTTTTATGTGAAGCACTACTTTGGGTTTGCTTTGTGTGATCTGTGTAAACAGTGTTGTCTGTGAGTATTGTGAAATGATTGGTCACGAAGATTAATCTTCAAAAATATAAACTCATTTGAGATTAATACATTCCAACAGTGTCATATGTGCATTTAAAGTACTGTCCCTTTGGACTATCATTTCTGGTGAAATCCCATATTTTTACCTTTAGTTGCTTCACATGTTAGACTTTGGGTTTTTCATGAAGACAATATTGAACTATGTACCCACCTGGCATTTGATAGAGTGCTAATGGAAGATGTTACTGTCTTAAATTCAGCTGCCTACATCAGCAGTCCCATTTTGTGTAAATAAACAGATTTATCGTTCAGCTTTTCTGTTATTTCTTCAAAGAAAATGTGTACAGTGTTATAAAAAATACATTTAAATTCTGGCAGCACCATCTAGTGGCCAAACAGTAACATGAATGTGATGTCATCTCAAGCCAGTCTCGGGTCAATAAACCAGTCAATATATCTATTTCAGCTTCATTAAACCACTTAATCTTTCAACTTAAGAGCATTAAACTAATTAGAAAAACGACCTGTATTTATTTACTCATTACATAAGCCTTCTGATATCCTAACAAAGCTGGAAACCTTTTGAGGCAAGTGGCTCAAAGGAGGAGAAACCCTCTACAATCAAAATCTTTATTACTTAGACTTTTAAAATAAAATGTACAATTCTTTTGATACAGTATATAAACAAAACATACATGACATTTTGAAAATAAAAGTGCACTTTCAGAGGAGGAAAACCCCAAATACCTGCGAATGGACTCTACATACTTTGGACAGTTCTATATTATAGTTACCCTTCAGTGTGCACACACGCACACTTTTTTCTTCTCCCCTTCTCTAAAGGCCTGTTTAGAAAACAAACCTGAAGGGCAACGATGACTTACAAGGATAGAGTCATCACTTCCTGTGCATCCCTTCCAATCGGCAACGTTTGGGGAAAAGCCAACCTTAATAGAGGGGGATCTACAAAAACAAAGCACAACCTGCTGTCGTTTGTAGGATCATCCCTTGTGCTGCATGTGTTTGTAGAAAGTGATTCAAAAGTAGGTTGAGGAAAAAGAAAATCCAGCAGCGGCAGGCCAAAAAAAAAAAGAGATTTTATATATAAATAAGTACGTTTGGGACTTTGGGATTTTAAATGGAATAAAAATATTATTTTCGTGCTTCTTAAGCTACACAGTGAACTGAGTAAACAAAATGTGTTGAAAAGGTGGAATCATTAGGAATTCTAACTATAAATTCACAATTTGTAAAACTCTTTATATATTCACATATACACTTTGAATGCAAACCAAATAAAAATACAGATTCCAGCCTTTAGAGACAACATCCAGCTGAGGCTCACTTTACATTCAATAGTTAGCAGGTTCAATGTTCAAGAAAACTTTAAAAGGATAAAGGATGTGGTAGATTCTATCATTTTCAATTTCTTTAAGTATACATGTTTCGAAATACAAACGTTTCCACAATCACATTTAATTTTGGGCTCATCATCAGTCATGTCAGGAGACGCTAGATAAGAGTGCTTCAAACAGTGACAGTAGGAATTTACAGACAGAAATGTGCAAGTGCAAAAAGCAAAGTTTCTAAAACCTGAATAAAAAAAGAAATAAAAATCAAAAGGTTGACCAACAGCAGCCCATATGGACCACCGTTGACTCGTCCTTGTCTGGTAAGCAACTGATGAGGACATCACGTCCTTATGTCCCCATCACGCTCACACTGAAGGGATGCTTCATCCTAGATGCAGGGGCAAGATGGCCCCCTCAGGTAAGGAGGCTTAGCGAGGGCCAGGGGCTTGTAGGAGTCTTTGTGACCTCACTCATCCAGGTGATGTAAGGTGAGTGAGACTATAGGGTGAATGGTCACACACACCAAAACACCTGGAGCTGAACTGAAGGACTGAGCAAACAAAAACCAAAAGTTGATGCGAGGCCTGTTTTTGTCTAAGTACTTCAGACAAGAACGCTCACTGACCTGTAGGGGGCGTCCTGTCCGCGTGGGGCTGCAGGCTCAGGTTAAGGCGTGGCCTGACCCCTAGCAGTTACACTGCTGCTTGTTCTGTGTTGTTGTGCCTCTCGGCTGTCGCAGCTGCCTTAGAGACGCGTCTCCATACTGAATCCCTGAACCCATCCTCTCTGGGTCCAGCTCTCCTGCAGAGACCATTGCAGAGAATGGGAAAAACTGTTACCAAAATAAAATACAATAAAACAGATTTTAAAAGAGGGGGCGGGGTAACTCAACACCAACCCACAACTCAAAAGGCGAATTTCTAATGAACTACTGCTGATCTGCAGGAAAACAACTCCGGATTTTGATTTTGGTTAAAAATGAGATAATCGTAATAAAAAGATCAGTGGAAAAGAAAGTTAAAATATGTTAAAAGAGGATTGGAGTGGGACTTCAAGGTATTAAATCTTTTGAATGTAGAACATATTTAAAACTACAATATGGTCCCCAAAACAACATAAATTGTGCAAATACACACACAAACAAAGAGACATGCCTGTTTACCAAAGACTAAAATATACCTGAATCTATCTTGTTGAGGATGGTGCGGGCACACTTCAGGAAACCCTCCTCCACATTTTCGCCTGTCAGTGCACTTGTTTCTAGAAACATCAGTTCTGTGTGGACAGAAAACAACCACATGATGGTCAAAGGGGGACACGACGGATCCAGGAAGTGTAAGACATGTTCAGCGAGGACACACACAATGTTTCTAGACAAATCCGTTACCATTTTCCTGAGCGAAGCGTGAAGCTTCCAGGAAGGTCACCTCTCTGTCTGCATCCAAGTCTTTCTTGTTGCCACACAGAATGATGACGATGTTGGGGCTAGCGAGCGTCCGTGCATCAGTCAGCCAGTTGGACAGGGCGTTATACGTCTCTCGGCTGTAAGACACAGAGATGGACATTTTTGTGAAACAGCTCAGTATGAAGACCAAACCTTGATATCCATGGTAACATGAGGCCAAATGTGTGGGACAGAAGGGTGGAGGCCTGGGCTCTTGATGCTTTACAGCTGCTTTCAATAGCAAGAAAATCTGACGCAATTCCTCCTCCGCACACCGATGGCACAACTCCAGCTCAGTGGGATTGTGGTTCTCATGTTCCCCTCGCCCCACTCCATTGTTCTACATCTTGCCCCCGCTGTTCCTTCCACAGCCTCATCCGTCCACTTCCTGTGCTTTCGCTTTACTTGGCAGTTTTGGTTGATGGACTTGTGCCGTCCAACGCAGAACTGTCCTGCATTGTTCTATAGCTGCTGTCAATCTGTGCTCTGCCCCCGCCCTTTTGCAAAAGCGAAGGCCTTTTTACGATTGCAAACAGCATTACCGGTACATGTCTGTCGAGCTGCATCGGCGTTTCGCTCATAACAGTTTGAGAAATACAGGCCTGCTTCTGGTTTTTCCATCTGACTGCATGAATGCTCACTTCCTGAAATGCAAAGTTCAAGGAGCTAACATAAACATACGATGTCGGTAAGCAGAGACTTAAAATCCCACTTTGATCACATTTTGATCTATTTTCAAAGTGCTCCCTTTGTTCCTTTAAATATCATTATGCCCTTTTTTAGCCAAGAAAAAAAAAAAAAAAAAAAAACACCAGTGTCATTTTCTAGGAAATAGTTTCTGCAGAGCAACAGTAAGTAGTTCATCAGAAATTTGCCTCTGACAAGCCCCTTTACCCTCCCCTGTTGCTGAGAGCTCTCTGTTTACATGCTCTCCCGCTAGCTTACAGCCCCCCACACCCTCAAGCTAACATTACCGGTGCTACAGAACTAGCGAGCAGCGTTGGAGCTATTCAGCCGCACAGTTTTGGGTCAGATGGCTGCTCAGACGAGGAGAACAGAAACATACACGGATCTATTTGTCTACAAGTAGATGCATCAGAATGGAGCAGAGCAGGGAGGCTGTGGCGCGCCCAGCAAATTTTCTTAGTAACAAATTTGATATTTTTTTCAAATAGGATTATATTTTCTCCACCTGATTCACAACAATTTGAATAAAGAAATACTCAGAAATGTAAATTTAATATAAATTTCCTCTATATATGTAAAAGAAAAGACAATTGTCATCAGAGTGGGTCTTAGCAGCTGTTCAATACGCAGCATTTTGTGGTTTTGATGGTGTTTTGAAAACATTTTATCCCTGTCTACTGAAGCAGAAAGTTGGAGAATTGTTTTTTGGTGACATGCGGCTTCACTTGACTGCATAGGATTTGTCTAAAGGTGGTGGGTGAGTGGGAGCAGGGACGGCTGTACCTTGTAATGTCATAGACAAGGAGGGCTCCAGCTGCTCCTCTGTAGTAGCTGCGTGTCACTGAGCTGTGAAGAGAAAGCAGGTCCTCAGCTCATAAGAGACAGCATTAGCACATCACGACAGGAAATACAACTGAGGAGGCCTAGGGGAAGTTAAAAAAATAATAAAAAAAACATCTGCAAGATTGAACTACCGAAATCGCTCCTGTCCAGCAGTATCCCAAATCTGCAGTTTGACCGTTTTCCCACCAACGTTGATTACTCTGGAACCAAACTCTACACCGATGGTGTGGTTGGAGTCCTGTTTGACTGCATGGAGGAACAAACACAACAATTATGAGGAATGCACCGACCTGCCAGAAACAACACCTTCCAAGAACTACGCAATTATCTCTTTTGACCTACAACATGGGGTAATGATGTGCTTGTTTAGAAGTTGAAGCTGTCATCTTTAACCCACAAGATTCTTATGAGCCAAGATGAGCTCAACACTGTCAGTTTAATCATCTGGAAAAATACATAAATAAAACAGACTTACACTTGTTCTCAATGAACTGGTGGAGAAGACAGGATTTTCCCGTCCCAGCACTGCCAATCACAAGAAACTTGAACAGGAAATCTGAAAGTGGAGGAGAGGACGGGGAAAAGTCAGGAGATCTGGGACAAGTCCATACTTTACCAAAAAATCTAGTCTTTAAATTGACTCTTAACCTTATAAAAAAAAAACATTACACCCAACAAAATCACAGAACCTCGCTTAGCAATGTCGTTCTGCTTACAAGTTTTCTGCTTCACAATTCCAAATGTCTAAATGATCAAAACTTTAAATATAATGGCTAACTATTTACTAAATGTGGCTTTGAAAGACTATTTAACAGACTGAACAGCTGCTTTGTTTTCCTTATTAGAAACAGTGGACCTTTGCTCATTCGGCAACAACCCGGCTCTAAAATGACTCAGACCAAAGACATTTGAAGCAGTCCACAGCGCAGACTGTGGTGTTACTGTGTTTACCAGGGAACAGTGTCCTACAGCACACATAAAAGACACGATCAAGGCCATAAAAGAGGAAAGGAAAATAATCAAACTTTTTTGAAACTTTCTTGGTTGCTAGAAATCTATTTTTACCTTTAAAATATAAAATTTCTTTTAATGGGGGAAAAAAAAGGGAGTCTAGCATAAAAAAGGACCACATGGAACTGAAAAGACCTGCTCTAGTTTAGGGAGAACTGAGACTCCAAATAACACATTTCCTCCTACAATCCAAAGACTGCGGTTTAGTTTAACCTTAAACCAAGTGTGCAGAGAAGCCAGCCGGCAAATGATTAGTGACTTGTGTAGATGTTCCCCGTTATCATGGTAACAGCTGGAGAGTTTTCAGCTGCTCACTAAGTCAACTAATGTAGCAGCTAAAAAAAAGACAACAAAAAAAGATTAGATTGCTATTCAGTTTGTTGTGAGGTTTAAATAGAGCTTTTTGGTGCTCTTAGAATCTCCTTTACACTCACAAGCACTAACACAGGTAGAGGTCAAACTGATGACTGCAGGGAAGCGAAGTGACTTCCACTTTCACTGAGACACTGTGAAAGCCACGCTTACAAATCCCACTTACACGGCTGTGACAGCGGAACTGGCGGAATCAAAGGCGAACAGATCGCTTTCAAAAGCTTGCCTTGGCACCACAAGACCTGCCGGTGCCATCAAGCTGTCGATATGTCACAGCAATGGGGGAAAGCCCAGCTGAATTTATGGGAAACGGAAAGACTTTGAGCGGGAAAAAAAACGACGAAACACAAAAAGAAACGAGAATGGCGTTGAGCGACTTCTCCCCCTTTTTGGAGGTAAGCAGCTGCTTGAAATGATGGATACATTTAGAAAACATTTTTTCTAAATGTTTAAACCCCTAGGCGAAAATTTAGCAGACTGAGACAAAGATCAATAAGCTATTACAGCAACCATTAGCCATGGCACTTTTTCCATAAATGCTGCCCGTGTGGATACAGTATCATGCAAGAAATATGAAGAAGAAACATCATGGAAGAAGAACAAGCAGATGGGATATGAATGTGAGAGTGCAACATGAGACGATGAAGCCAGGCCTCTTTCAAAACGTTCCCATCTTGCTTATCTAATAGGCAATGACTTTTTTTTTTTAGACAAACTGCATAAAAATAAAAGAAGAAAAAATAAAACATGATTTAAAAAAAGTTGAAATGTAATTTTTTTGTCAGAATTTATATATATATTTTCTGTTTTATCTTTAGTTAAAACTACAATTTTTAACAAACGGTGGGCATTTAACATACAGAAATCAAAGCTTAAAGTGAGCAAAGTCTTCAACATTCATCTAATTGACTGTTTCATTGCACCTCACCAGGATAATAAAGTGCAGAATGCACAAAATGCATTAAATTAAACCTTTTACTGTTTCATATCTTCCATTGAAGTAACTTTCTGTAATCTAAATAGTTTGATGTCGGAGTTTTTTCTCCCCAAATCTCTTTACAAACATTAATCTCCGATTTATGTGGATTTCTTATTTGTAATTCCCCACATCATGCTTAGCAGCTTCAGTCTGAGGTGAGATGCAAGCAGCTGTTTCTTTCTCCACAGGTAAGAACAAGCCGTGGCTCTCCTTCCTTTCCTCTACAGGCCATGTTTTTATCTGCTCATCTGCACTGAAAACACCCTAGACCAACACCTTTGCGTCTGCTCTCCAGATATGGTGGAGTTACAAGTTTCTGCAAACCCCATATTCATGTGCCGACCTGAAACTTTGGCATGAACAGTAAAGTTGAGCAAACTGTCACTCGCACGACCATGATGATGATCTCACAGAATGATTCTGTGAGATTTCGTTACTTAGCCGGTTAACGGAGAAAGCGAGTTCTCCCTGTTGTCAGGTCACCAGTATAAACTCAGATACACTCTAAGACAACCATATATAGCCTTAACTCAATGTGAGCAAAGTGAAATATTGTTTCCGTGTCCACCAAATAATCTACAAATAGGTTAGTAGCAAGCTAACTAGCAAGAATGCTAGAAAAGCCAACTTGATCATCATGGAGCAGTTTGCTTGCTAGCGAGCGTTAATTAACAGGCTGCTTCCGCACGAAGACGTACCGTATGTCTCAGACATGTCGCCCCTCGCGGTGTGAAGGATGCCTTTTGGAGTCTTATGGTATGGCGACGGTTGCGCGTTTGCTGTGTAACACCTTTTCAGGGTGTTTATCTAACGATGCTAGAGATTTCCTTGATCCTTATCGAGCTTCGACCACAGCCAAACACAGAAGCTGCGTGCTACGTCATCAGCGTTCGTGCTTTGCTGCGTTCAGGGACTGTGGTTTATTTAGGTTTTTTTTGTGACAATAGGTTTTCTTTCAGGAAAAAACAAACAAAAAACTGAATTTGTGCATCCTTTCTAGAAATAAAACAATCTAAAATAGGAAATGTGATTTCCCCCAAAAAGTAATAGATTAAAAATTGAGTCAAATTAGAGTATTAATTCTAACATTCAGAAACGGTCAAAATAGACAAATTAATTTCTTTTTCAAAAACAGATGAAAAAAAGAGCAATTGTCTTGTATTATTCCAAGCTATAAAAACACTAAAATAAGAAAATTAGTTGTTTTTTTTACAATTATTGATTAAAATAGAGCCATTTTGTAGTATTTTTCTAATATCTAAAAACCAAAAAACATGAAATATTGTTTTACTTCTCCCAAAGTCATGCAGGTTATCAAAAATAGTCAAGTTGCAGTGTTATTCTAAAATATAGAAAGACTCTAAATAGGAATAAGATATCAAATTAAAATTAATAGAATAAAACCATTATTTCCTTTAAATATAAAAAAATACTTAAATGAGAAAAAAAGTTTATTTTTCCAAAATATTTAGGTTAAGATACTACATCGCTTCTAAAAGAAGGAAAACATTAGAATAGGAATAAATCGTCTTTCTACAAAGATAACATTTAATCTTCTGGTTCTTCTAAATTACGGTTTAAACAGCTGCAGTTTTTAGAGTAAACACAAGATAAACATAAAATATGCAGGAAACTCTTTTAGTCTGGCTTAAAAAGAAAACAATATTTTGGAAATAGAATACCAATAGAAACTGGTCAAAAGTCTAGCAGTGGTTTAAAATTAAAATATCAATAAGTTCTCTATTGCAGTAACTTAAAAAAATGTTTCTGGACAAAATTAAACTAACAGAAGAAAACGAAACAGCTGGGGAATCTTCTATATCTATCTATATACCCAGGCTGTGTCCCACCAAAGTGGGGTAGCCTAGACAGGGCACACATTCTTAACTCCCTCCTTCTCTTCCCCAAACCCTCCCTCCTTCTTTTTTTAATCATAAAAGTTTTTGGATTTTCTACAGTCAATAAAAAAAACTATTTTTTTTATCTCTCACTTTGGACTCTTGTTGTCAAGTGTAATATTGTCATCTTTATGAATTCAGTTAAAAAAAGATAGATATCACTGGTAGATATCACTTTAAAAAATGTTAAATAAATAAAGAAAAATGGTTTAAAAATGACAAAGCAAAAATACCCCAGTTAAGAATAGTGGGACTCCAAAAAGTTGTTCATTTATTTTCTTCCACTTATCTGAAGCCGGGGCTTTGAGCCAGCAGTCTTAGTAGACTAACTGTCAACTAAAGGTTGTTAAAAGGTAATAAAACAAAAAGTAAGCATTTTAGAAAAATAAGCATGCATGCTGGCAAAAACAAAAAAATGGAGAAAAGGAAAACATTTAACTAAAAGAAAGTGTGAATTTTACTGATTAAAAAATAAGAATGAAGAAGAAAAGAAAACCCTGGCAGATAACTACGGTTATTGCAGCACACACTTGGCAGCTGGTAAGCTGATGGTGCTCAATAATGCCCCATGCAGCACGATGGATCAGAGATGGGGTACAGGCAGTGGTCAGGAATCCCAACATCAACTACCCCAGAGAGCCGCTGCTGGGACCTGGAGAGGAACAACAGCGCAAGAGCCATGAGAAGAAGACATTAAATCCACGTTTTTAGGCAAGTGATGATATTTGTCTTGATTAAACTGAGGGGATCAAACCTAACTTAGACCTCATGGGACTGCCATAAAGGACTGGAGCAAAGTTAAACGTGACTTTATGACAAAAATAAATACTAACCTCAAGTAAAGCATCAACAACCAAGATATTTATAAAAACCTACATAAAACGCCAGAGTTCAACCTTTTTTGTTTTTATTTTCTATATCATTAAGAAAAAAGCTTGATTAAAAAAAACAGAGATAGCCTAACTTGTTTACTCGTTTTTACATTATAAAATAAACCCACCATATCTCAATCCAAATGGTATTTTCTAATGTCAATTATTGATTCATGTAAAGGATTTTGTAATGTTTCGCTGATTCAATTAACAAATTGCCTCAGACAGATCAACGTGGTTGGATTGTGGGAATATAAATCGATTTATTCACTTACGGTTCAGCATCAGTCAGGTGTTTTTCAGCTACTCCATGAAGTCACTTGGTGGTTTAAGGATCTTTTTCAGTCTTAATTTTTTTAACTTTTGCAAACTTCCTTTTGCATTTTCAGCAAAAAACATTCAAACTCATCACCAGTAATTGATTTGGGAGGAAGCTGACTGTATATTTGAGAAAACAAACATAAGTGGGTGAACTCTCTGTGATGCAGGGTCTCAATGTGTTCTAAACCTGAATGCATGTACAAAGCAAAGCCACAAGGTGGCAGGAAATGACAGCAAAAGGCACACCGGCAGTATTAGAAATGTTCACCAAATCCTGCAATGTTATGACTATTTCTGTGGTGCATGAGGCTTTATTTTGCACAACTTTTTTCTATTTCTGATACATTAATTTTTTATTGTTCACGCCTTTTTGCTGAAAATGGATGCAGTTGGTGCCTCTGTTTAAAGTCAGACTATAATATTTCTCATTAATAAAGTTGATATGTCAAAACCTATAGATAGACAAATGTTGAAGGTGTTGTTGTTGTTGTTTTTTACAAAAAACAAAAACAAACTTTATTAGAAATACTTATTCATAGATGATCTTTTAAGGTGTTTTAGGAATGAACAATACTTCTTCCTGCTCATATCATTCATCACTTTACGGTGCCTGTATTTAGGTATACACAAACTCACAAAGAGCCCAGAGCGGGAAACACAGGACTGCTCAAAGGCAGCAGGTGATAAATTACAGAGTCTCCCTCCCTCCACTATCCCTTAGAGTTCCTCCCTGCCTTTGTTCCTCTTTAGCAGATCCACTCATCCTCCCCAGCCTTGTTAAAAGCTCTTTTCACTGAGATTAAAGGTAAAAGGAAACATAAGGCTCAGCATCGTGTGGGGGCACGGATGTTTTCCCAAGGAGGGCTTCAAAAAAAAAAAAAAAAAAAAAAACTCAGGAAGGCTTTTACTTCTGGTGTTTTCCTTTGTGTGAGCCTTCATGCACATTGTGTCTGTGTTTCCCCTTTGTCCTTGTCTTTCAGGTGTCGTCACCGAGGCAGGTATTTGTTTTGGCCACACCACAAACAACACGATTGTATGTAGATTTAAGAGTCAAATGTTCTCTCGCTGGCACTTCAGAATGGTGTAAAGGCCTGTCGAGTTCAAAGACAGTCAAGGAGACGTGTCGTACATAAGTAGAAGAAAATTATTGCATTAAAAAAAGATCTTTTCTTGTACTGAAGGTGGTTTCTGACCCAGGATCAAAGCAGCAGTCTTCCTGATGAGCACATCTGGGAAGCCCCATGTAAACCCCTCATGATTTAAACCGTTTACAGCAAACACTGACTCATTTTCCAGAGCACAATTTGAATGAATCATTTCTTTAAACAGGTAAACTCTGTGGTTTGCTGGTATCGCTGCAAACGCCAAAGGCTTTTGTGACACCCAAGAAACACCAGGAGATTCCTGATGACCTGCTGTTAAACGGGCAGACATAAAAGACATGAAGTAAGGCCCATTAAAATACGACACGTCGGGAACAAACGCAACATCTTAATAGATTGATGACCTGAAACATGACAAAGTACTTTAAAAAGGCAGAGGCATGTATTTAGACTGAAAAGGCTGTACCGTCAGAGCCCTTGCAAGATCTAAAACCTTCCAATCAAAACCTTCTCAGACTGACCGACGTGAGTCGAAGTGGAAAACAAACCACATCTGTCTGATTCTGGCAGGTGGGGGTGCATTAATGTTCATATACTCTGCACAGTAGTATGTGTGTGTGTGTGTGTGTGTGTGTGCGGGTGTGTGTGTGCGTGAGTGCAACTCCTTTTCTGCACACCATGACATCCACTTCAGTTTCCACTCCACCGCACATTGCTTGATTTTTGCACAAACATTGTAAGCCCAGCAGGCTTTAAAGCATTTCAGGGAGAACACAAGGCAAGGAGAATCAGCATTCAACTAACGAGAAAATTACCACTCAAAACAACAAGTACAATCTTATGCCAATATTTGTTAGCTTTAAGCATGTTATCAACTTTAGATGTATAAAAAGTCAGAAAAGAAAAATCTCTTCCAGCAAGTAAATGAAATCAACATTGCACCCTTATGATACGTTTAGACAGATTTGAACAGTCCTGTGTGTATTCTGTATTTCTTTAATCCTCTCATTGTAGGTTCACACTGCAGGTGGTCATGAATGGGAGGGCTCACTGAGTAGAAAAGAATAGACTACTGTCCCTGAGCACTATGGTCTAGAAAACCTCCAAAATACCAACAGTCCAAGTGAAACGTAACACTGAGGACACATTTTTAGTTGAAGTTTAAATCAGCCCTCTGGTTCATTTGTGTGGTAAAATAACACGGTTCTAAAAGCCTGTAGAGGTGATATGACACTGGATAGGGACATTAGCTTTTTGTGGCATCTTTGCATTTAAAGTCTAGTGTATCTAACTAAATTTATAGCAAACAGAGTAGAGCTTAGATGACTTAGGTCATGCTCCGACTCCATATTGGAGTTTCATGAAGAGTATGGGCAGGGCTTTGATAAAAAAATTTGGGTTCAATTTGCTCATCACAACAAATAATATAACACAAAGCAAAAAAATAACCTACTATGGGATAAAAAAGAATATAGTCAACCACCAACTGTGCAAGTTCTCCCACTTGAAAAGATGAGAAAGGCCTGTAATTTTCAGCATAGTTATACCTCAACTATGACAGACAAAATGACAAAAGAAATCCAGAAAATCCTATTGTCTGATTGTTAAAATAAGTAGATGGTCAATAACAAAAGTTCAACTCAAAACC
This sequence comes from Oryzias latipes, assembly GCF_053564925.1. NCBI lineage: Eukaryota > Metazoa > Chordata > Actinopteri > Beloniformes > Adrianichthyidae > Oryzias > Oryzias latipes. The sequence continues at coordinate 21,894,100 of NC_136249.1, forward strand.
TTGTTGTATACTCTTTGTTGGCAGTGACAGCAGTCAAACTTTTTCTGTGAGTCTTCACAAGGTTTTCACAAACTGTTGCTGGTATTTTGGCCCATTCCTCCTTGCAGATCTCCTCTAGAGCAGTGATGCTGTCTTTGGACATCACAGACTTTCAACTCACTCCATAGATTTTCTGTGGGGATGAGATCTAGAGACTGGTTAGGCAACTCCAGGACCTTGAATTGCTTTTTACGAAGCCACTCCTTCATCAACCGGGCGTTTGTGTTTGGGATCGTTGTGACGCTGAAAGACCCAACCACGTTTCATCTTCAATGCCCTTCTGATGGAAGGAGGTTTGCGCTCAAAATCTGATGTTCCATTCAGTCTTTCCTTTGAACAGATCAGTCGTCCTGGTCCCTTTGCTGAAAAACAGCCCCTTAGCATGTTGTTTCCACCCCCATGCTTTACAGTAGGTATGGTGTTTTTTGGATACAGCTCACTCTTTCTCCTCCAAACATGACGAGTAAAGTTCTGACCAAAAAGTTCTATTTTGGTTTCATCTGACCATAGGACATTCTTCCAATCTTCTTGTGGATCATCCAAATGATGTCTAGCAAACTTAATACGGGCCTGCACATATACGGGCTTTAGCAGGGGGACACATCTGGCACTGTTGGATTTGAGTCATGACGACATAAAGATTGCCGGGAAAACAGTGAGAAGCAATGTGTATCACGTTAAAAGTTGTCTGAATAAGCCTGCATTTATCCGATCACATTTCAATGACTTGCTGTGTCTCATCGTTGTGGTGTTATGGCTTTATTTTAAAAGAATTTCTGAGTAACTACAATAGCTTTTGGGATGACGTCATGCTGTATCGGGCGCATACCGTTTAACGAGATACAGAAATGCACGTAAAGCGTTTTCAGCTTTGTTAAAATAAATGTTCTGACAAGTAACAGTTGGATAGCACTGTTTGACAGCACGAGAATCGTTGCCTTATATTTGTCTGCTGGTTATTTGTTTCTACAGTCCTACTCTATTCCCGATTACGGTGGCTGTTTTGGTTCAGTTGCTCCACTCCAGGAACAGTTTGTATTCAGACTGAGGAATCTCAGAGCGAACCAAAGCTCAGTCCGATTGGAAACAAACCAAAAACACCTCCAAAGATAGGTCAGAGAGTGGTTCCTGGTCCCGGACCAGGGTCTGCTTGGGTGCATTCAGACAGAAAATTTGTTCAGGATTATCAGGGGAAACAAACTCTGGTTCACTTTAAATGAACTAAATGTGTCCAGTCTAATTACACCATAAGTTTTTTTAAATTTAATTTTATTTTAGAAACTGATCTGAGCTTTTCATTTTTATTTTGTCCTAAAGCTGTTGAAAATTGATAATGCACATAACACTCAAAGTATTTCTAATGAGGTTGTATGTAGCATGGTTCTTTAATTTGTTAACTAAGATTGATCTTTAGTGAAGATATGAAATGCATATTAGGATTAAAAGAAGATACATTTCACTCTGCAATACAAGAAGAAAGAGTTGTTTGCTCTCATTGTGATTTGAGGAATTAAATTTCTTTTAGTGTAGAAATGTCTCTTCATCAACAGCATTGCTGCTATAAATGTTGTGAGCCAGTTTCTTGGTTGTTTGTGTGTTTGGTCACATTGATAATCCTCGTCCATTAAAGCTTCCCTCGAGATCGCTGTGCTCCAGTGAGAAATTACGAATTCAGAACCGAACTGCCAGATATCAACTCCTTACATGTTCAGTAAGTGGAAAGAACACCAAATCTATTCCACATGAGCTGGATGGCTGAACTTTGGATTTATGATCCTTTTAAATGAGAATTAAGAAACACTGCTGTAACTCAAAACATCAAGAGCATTATAAAAGAGTTCAAAACTGTTATTGAGAAACACACTTCAGCCTGGTCGCAATTCTCAAAGTATTTTCTGTTCAAGTCTTCAGCTCTGTCTCTTTTTGAGCTTTCAAGAGAGAGGGCTCCTGACAGCAAGCAGCATGAGGCGAGCTAAGGTGTGGATGTGGGCGTGAGAGATCGGAGGTCAGGATCTATTGTGGAAAAATCCTGCTGACCTCATCGATGGTAGATAATTCTCCCAGCCCCAGCGGCATCCTCCATATATCTTCCACCAGCAGGGCTCAAACGCAGTTCACTTCACCTCTACATCAAATTCTGCTCTCTTATCACAATGTCAAACAGCAGCCTGGAGGGAGAGCAGGGGAGCCAAAGGTCGCCTGTCAGGTGTTTGAAGCAGGAAAAAGAGTTTGATGCTGTTTGTTTGTTGGGGTTGCAACATCTGCTGTTGTTTTTTTTCCCATGCTGACTTTGCTGTTTGACCCACTGACAATCAAATGAGGGGAGACAGATTAACCCTTGTGCTATCCTAGGCACTTTAACGTTGGGAGTTGGGTCATCTAGACCCACTAGACAGTGAGCTGAACCTTTTTTCTTCAATGATTTGTGATCTGCAATGGTTTCCATGGATTACATGAAATCTTTCCACCTTTATCCACCTTTGTCATGGTAGGAATAACACGTCAAAGTAAGGGTGGGGTCATCTAAGATTGCACAACTACAAAAATAGACTTCCAAAGGTTAGAAATTGACTTGTCTATTAGAGTGAAATACATGCATTGCATCTTAGTAAACCTTATACCTTAGTAAACATTAGTATAGGAGGACAAAATCATTCCTTATGCGTTAAAGACACATCCGGAAGGATTTTGTCCAAGTAAATATGCAGATTTCCTGTTACAATAAAGTTTTGTGTATGAAGTTTGTCCATATCCTTCCCCCTAAAGATTTTTAAAAAAGAATATATCTGCTCATTTGTTGCCTTTGTTGTATGTTTAGAATCACCACCTTGCTTTACGACCAACCATGAATCCATTTTTTAGAGACCCGTCTGAAAAAAAAAAAGGTTTTGACTCGGGATTTGACGGGTTGTAGCCCTGTCCATTCTTCCACTTTTGGAAAAAAGTATTTTTTTCCATCTGACAGCTGACAGTTCTCTAGATCACAAACAGCAGTCGTCCTTCAAACACAGCGAGTTGATTTGATGCCAAAGAGTCCAATTCAGGTCTCATCTGACCACCGCAGTTTGACTCATCTCATCTCTGAATTTTTGGGATTTTCTCCAGCAAACTTCAGAGTAGCCTGGATTTGTGTGGACCTTGCGGGTGCTGGAGGTGTTCTGTTCTTTGCTGTGGTTTTTGTCACCCTTTCTCTTTTCTTGGACTTCTTTTTTCTTGCTGCCTCAAAACTATAAAAAACCTCGATCTAAATCCACACTGTTCTTTTAATGTGTGCTTACATGCACTTTAGTAATCAACTCACAATCAAAGTTTCTGCATAACATAGTTTCCTAAATGTAAACCAGAACCCTGGAAGAAAGTTTGGAGGGTTTTTTTGTGAATAACCACGCATCACATACAACTTCTAACATTTCATATATAGCTGTGGCCCACTTTTCTCTGAATCCAGATGTGTCTTTTGAATTGCCCTACTGTCTGCAGTAAGTTGAACCCAACAGTTAATACGTCAGTAAACCATTTACTACCTTCACTGCACCAGCTTGAAAAACGACAACACTTTTGCTTGGCAAGAAAAAGTTGCCATCTACAGCGACTGAAGCAAGCTCTTTCTTTGAAAACATTCTTTCTCACGGCTTATCTCCAATGTATCCTCGCCAAGTTGTTGTTCTCCTGTTTTTAATCAGCTATTTGTGTCAAAGCTTGCAGTTAGATGCTGCAAAATGTTGCTAAATCACAAGAAGAAAGATATTTTCACATGATATTTCAATTAGCTGCATGCCCTGATGTTTCCCCTCCTTTTGGCCTAGTTGAGTCCATCAATCACAATGTCAGAATGCACGCATACTGGATGTAACTTGTTAAGGAATCTTTGCATGATGTCATTTGCAGTATGTGGAATTCATAATGATCTGCTGTGAAGATTATGTTTTTAGGTCCTCAGGGATACAAAAAAAAAGTTAAATGTGGGACGTTTGTTAGCTTGGCTGTTACAAAAAAAAGTATACTCATTTACAGAATGTTCTGCTGATTTTGAATTTGTAAGCACAAAAATCAAAAGACTCCATAAAAAACACTATGGTTTACAAATGCAAATGTTTGCTTAAAAGCAAAGCTCATTTACTGTTAGAACTCTTTGTCTGAACAGGAAGCCACTGCACTCTTTATAGCCTCAGCACCATCAACATGTCACTCTAAACAGCATTTAAATAAAGTATCTTTGTTCTGAGGAGGGAATGCATTCTGATTATTATTAATACTGTCATTTCTCTTTTCAACTGCTTTGTTTTCCACTTGGTTTCCTACATTAGAGCTTATCTGCATTCTCAGAAGCTCAATAGTTTCCTTCACCTCCCTCAGGCACAAACATGAGTCCTTTCCATCTTTCTCTTTTTGTTCTCATACCTGTGAAAAGGCTGAGAGTACAATTTTCTCACAGAAAAGATCCTATATTAGATACTCACCCTTATCTCAGAAAAGAAAACTTGCATTACTGTACTTGCATTTTTTCATCAGATCTTTGGCTGAAAGAATAATTATGATGGAAAATCTCTTTTAACTGTAGACAAACGATGGCATTTTGCTGTAACAAACACTAAACAAAAATAGGTTCAAAAAAAGTTGATGCTGTTGTGTAAATCAATGGAACCTCTTGGTAATGAATTATGAATTGAAATTATGATGAACGAGCAAATGATTTTCTTGCAAGTTTCTGCCGGTCTGTCCTGCAGCAAACATTGGTGAAAGATAACCGTCGCCATGACGAAATGATGCTAGGGGTTGTGGTGGGTGATATCTCTGACCACCACATCCAAACGCCCAGAAACTCAAAAACAGAACCACGAGCAAATCTTCTTTGAAATGTTTTATAATAAACTGTCCCAAACAGATCTAGCCAAAAAATAAATAAATAAAATAACAGACATTTGAGGAAAGGAAGTTGGCAGCTATGGAAAAATATCTTTACTTCAAAGAACTTTGAAAATTACAAGAACATGCTAATTTGCTCTAATTCCACCTTTGAAAGACAAGAAAGGGTCACTGACCTCACAGGTAGGCTAATCTATGGCTTGTGGGGACATCCAAAGGCCCAGGTGTGCAACACCTGTGCAATAGTAAGAGTGGATTTGCAGCTGAGTGTGCGGATCACCTTCAACCAACCTCCTGGCTCTGCTTTAAACCTCTGTAATTTAGTTCTCAGCTTACACTCAAAAAGCTCCAAAAAGCCCCATGCAACAACAGCTCCTCCACGTATTCCAGTGGACTTTGACTTATAAACATTTTATTTTGACTTGTGAGCATCTCTCTGCACTACTGGTATGGAAAACAGGTGTGGTCACATGACTCGGTTTGTAATAAGTGGACCTGCATCTTTGCTGTATGTACTGTAGTCACCTCCTTGGCCTAACGTGACGTCACCAAAGCCTGGGCTCTTAAGAAACGGTGTAGAAGAGCAGTAAAGATGCTTTCTAAGATAATAGTAGAGGTGAAGCTTTGACACTTACGTCAACAAGAAAAAAAAAACTCCCCATTAGAAGTTAATTAAAGTGTATGACTATGCAGTTGTTGTCTTAAAGTTGAGTCTTGACACTTGGACCTAACATTTTCTGTCTTGAAATGTTTCACGACTCATCTAAGTGGCTTCAAAGGTTTTGGAGCATATCAGAGTTTTTGAAACTATGCTGTGCATATATTTATTTTGTTTTACTCTGACCATTTTACGTAGCAGTGATCAGGGATTCGTTTGTGTTTAATAAGCCTCTTAGCATTTACTTTGTGAGCTGACTTTTTTCAAATATGCTTCAATGTGGAGATTAAAGGGCTTCCATAAGGTTTATACCTAAATCTGACAGTTTTTAAGCTCTTTCTGTAGGTGCACAATAGTAGTTAAATGATTGTTACCAATATTTCTATTGGTGAATGTCACTTTTTATTCAACCCAATATTGTTGGCTGGCAATAAGGTGATTTCTTTCTCAGACACTTTGACTGTAAGATGGTTTTTGCTACTTTCATAGATCATCTTTACTCGCGGCAGCTGTGGCAACAAAACACTTCATTGTGGGGACATGGTGGTGATAAGTTTGTCCTGTGAGTTTGAAGCACTTCAGCAGCTTCTTCCTTTCTTCACCTCTCTTGTCATTACTCCTAACCTCAAATCATGGGGTATGTGCATACAAAAATATGTCATTTCCAGCTGGAGTGTGCTCGTGTGCATACAGGCTGAAACTGTCTTTTCAACATCTCCTCATATCTGCAGGACTAGCCTTCTCCAAAGACCAGTCACCTTTGTTTAAACTGTCAGTGTTACTCACAGTCACTTCACGATAGTCCATTCCCTGGAGAGGCCACGTTCTAAATTAATAATCTCTGGTCTAGTGAACTTCTAGGGGCCTTTGATTGGGCGAGATGTTGAGTGGTGCGCCTCCTGGATCTTGGATAGTGGCAGAACACAACACAGGTTAAATATGGATATAAAAAAACAGACATGGGACAGGAGATTAGCTCATGTGTACTGTATTGTGTATTGTAAAACGTTTCTATAAAGAACCTCCCACGACCCCCTCCCCCCCACGCACACACACACACACACTTAGTATTCACCTTTTTTTTTTCATTCATTCATCTTCTTCCGTTGTCCCTTTCGGGGTCACGGGGCTGCTGGAGCCTATCCCGGACACTCATGGGCAAAGGCGGGGGACACCCTGGACAGATCGCCAGTCTGTTGCAGGGCCACAATCACACACCCATGCACACTCACATTCACACCTATGGACAATTTAGAGTAACCAAATAACCTATGGAGCATGTTTTTGGGCGGGGGGAGGAAGCCGGAGTCCGCAGAGAAAACCATGCATGCACGGGGAGAATATGCAAACTCCACACAGAAAGGTCCCCCATTGGTGTTCTGTTTCAGGTTCAAGTCCACCTGGGACTTGAACCACTACGCTAACCACTGTGCCGGTTTTCACCTTTTTGACGCTGAAAAAAATTCAAATTGTTCGGAGCTGAAATTTGTCAGCAGGGGGCTTCAGTAAGTTAAGTTTTGATGTTTCTGTTGTTACCCTGCAACAAAAAAACACATGAACGAACAACAAAAAAAGGACTTGACATGCAAAGAATTTATTTTAACACAGTATTGATGAATTAATGTTAAAGCCAAGTTTATTCCATCCTTTTAAAATCTTTAAATTAATGTTTAAACTAAAAGACTTGGGGCTAAATAAAATCCATTTTAGAAGTGTAGGGGTCTTATTCTGTCAGAAAAAAAAAAAAAATGAAACGTTTTCTTATGTTCATGAATGGATGTAGAAGGAGGAGGAAGCCCCCCTCATTTTTGACTCTGTAGGTAGCTGTCGGCCACAATGAGCCCACTTCTTTTATCTTCTTAACTTGTCTGTGTATGTCTGCCATATACAGTCACCCTCCACCTATAGAGACTCATACACACTGGAGCTTAGCTGGAATATTGAACGTGCACCTGGGTATGTGCATGTGTGTTTGAAGCTCTTTCATTTCCACTGTAATCTCTTAATCTTGAAGCCCACCTGAGGGCTGCTGCTTTTGTTTGCACAACACTCACTTTCCATGATGTCACCTGCCTGTCTGACAATCCCCAAGAAGAACACAACTCACACCATAGCTGCAAAAATAATAGACAGATGTTTAACTTGAAGTGCTATCAGTTGTCACACAACAGGGTGTGTAATTTGTCCTCTGTTTTTGACACCCTCCCCCTAAAAAAGCAGAGCATTGCAGTAAGAGCAAACTGTTTGATGGTTAAACCCCCACAATCTAACCCTTTTGCTGAGTGTCAAGCAGGGGAGGCATTGCTTCAAACCAAGCCCCCACCCCTTGTTCCCGTACTTGACGCAAATCAAAAATGTTGCAGTTCCTTAAAAAACCACAGGAGGCCGGTGACAGATGGGATACATTTCTAATGAACTCCCAAAAATTAAAAAAAGTCAAATTGTACATCAAACATAAACACATGATAGTCTGGTAGTTTTTTTTTCATATGTTTCTTTCATTTTCCATAATGTGGAAAGGGGAGGGAGAGATGGCAGAGAAAGGCAGACTTTGCTTACAAGACAGATCCAAGCCAAAGCCATGACATTGGGGAAAAAATGGGGGAGGAAGATAGAAAGACATAATCACCATCAGCTTTAATTTCCCGGATTGGTTGCATGTAACCACAAACTCCTCTAACAGCCTAACTGCAACTCTGTATATATATTTGTCACAACTGCTCAGACCATACAAAAAATTTAGAGGAGAATGAAAAACTCCCATCTCTATTCTTTGTTGTGGACTTTATGCCTCCTTCTCACAACACCTGCAGACACCAGGTTGAGCCAGCTCTACTGAAAACTAATTTTTCCCACAAGTGATCATATAATATCTGGGAAAACTGGGAAAATATAAAACTCCTACAGTATTATTATCCATGAGTTGCAATGGAAAATATAGTATTCTGATCTTCTGGGAATCAGTGCCGCATTTACTTAAAGAAAGATGATATAATTCATGATTGTGGTACTTCCATTAGTATGCCCAGTCATGCAGAAAACAAGTTTTGGTGCATTCGGTTCCATCATGTGAAGCAAAACTTTCCAAGCACATGGTGCAGCTTTTATGTGAGCAGCAAACAGTTCATGCACACTTGCACACACTTGTGTGGAGACACAATGTTCTGATGTTTCGTTTATTGCTGGAGGGGACTATTCTCACATACAAACACAACAGTGTGCTTGGATTTACAACAGCCGCAGATCACGTTTTTATGGCGCAATTATTGTCAAAAACATGCACAATTCTGCTTGTTTGTCAGTGCAACATCAGTACTGCTGTCCTCCTAACATATCATTACTGACAATAACCTGCATTTTCTCACCTGTGCACAACAAAACATCTGGTTAGTAATGTATAGTCCTTTTTATAGGTTTTATGTAAGGAGGGATATTGAGGTTTTGGAGGAAATGATGCCAGAGGCAGTAAACTGCACTTTGTTTTATTGGATTTTAATTACTGTACTTTGGAAACTTGAGAGACTGCATCGATGAAAAACAAATGACCTATGTTCCAAATGACCCATGAACCATAATACGTAATGTACCAAAAACTGTATTTATTGCCTTATTTAACTTGTTATTTATGATGTGTACTTTTACTTCCACTTTATATTATTACTATTTTATTCTTACTCATTGCTACTTTGTTTTTTGTCTTTTTCTAACTGCTATATTTCTTGTTTTGGCTGCTGTGACAACCGAATTTCCCTCCGGGGATCAATAAAGTCTTATCTTATCTTATCTTATCTTATCTTATCTTATCTTATCTTATCTTATCTTATCTTATCTTATCTTATCTTATCTTATCTTATCTTATCTTATCTTATCTTATCTTATCTTATCTTATCTTATCTTATCTTATCTTATCTTATCTTATCTTATCTTATCTTATCTTATCTTATCACAACTAAAATTTATTTTACCCCTAAAAGAGATGAAATATATTGTTTTAAATTTAGGCAGTAGTTTTTGACAGCACATTTGTTTTGGGCAGTCAAACTTTACTTTAAAATTTAGAAAATGTCTCCAAGGATCCGTGTCTGCCCCTCTTTACATGCTTACATACCATAAGTAGACAAGCTACTACAGCAATCCTGCTTTTTGGGCAATTCTTCTTAGAGGTTTACATGCACATCCACCATAACCCTAAAAACAGAAATTCATCATGTCTTTCATTCAGCTGCTTCTCTTTTTTCCTTAAAATTTTGAGAACTGAAGCTGCTCCTTTGAGCTCAGAGAAAGCTGACTTACCTTGAAGAAATAAGATTTTCTTTGGCCCCTGCTATGTTCACAAAAAATAACAGTACAAAATGAACAGTATGCCCATTAAAAGGTCACTCACATTTATGCACAGTTTATTAATAAAATGAAAACAATTCTATGAAATTACACCGAGTACAGTTTTATGGTTTTAAATGAAATGAACTTTTTTGAAACCAGACTGCAAGTGTTGTTTATTCCTGTTGTGATCTCAGGGTGTTTTACATCGGAGTGACTAATGGCCTTTCTGTAGAGGATACTCTATGAACTGATCTAGCTATACCACTGTTGTATAATAGCCAGTTTAGCTGCATGGTGGTGTGGTGGTGGTCCATACAACCACTTCAGGGCTAAAATGTCCTTGTTTTGGTAGGGTCTATTTTGTATGCCATAAAATAGTCCTTCTTTAAGCATAAAAGTTGGACGACAGTCCACAGGGGGTTGATTGCTCACCATCCCCAGCTCTAATTGTAGCTTTTTTTCCCCCTCAGTACATAGGCTAGCCTGTTTCCAATAGAGCAGTGGGCAGGATTTCCATTTGCTGTCAGACACATCACAGCTTGAATAGGTCATCAACAAGCAAGTACGAATGTTTTTGGTCTTCTCCTTGAGTTTTAACTTGTTTACTTCCAGTTACATCAAAACAGTGGGATCTTCGGTTTTCCGTTTTTTTGTCTTTCACTCTGTATAGTTTAAGTGAGGACTGCATCCTACCCCTGTTTTTGAAAATATTCATTCACTCTGCATGGATGGGGGTTTCAATATATTGTAGCACAGTGGACATCACAGCATTCTCTGTTGTGTTCATCTCAGCTTGCATTCACAGCACCCCATGCCATTCTCCAGCCTAGGGTCCATTATAAACATAAAGTGATCTGAAGAGTGAGTGTGGTGTTTGTCTGTATCTGGCCCTATGATAAACTGCCAAACACTCCAAGGCGTACATTAAAAGCTGTTTACTGAGGCTGCATTCATCATGATGTATTTGGTCCTCAGATAGTCTGTTTCCTTCAGGAGCGTTGAAAAGCTCTGTAAACAACGTGCATTTGATGCACGTCGAAGAACGCATGGTGCCCATGGTGTTCACTCTAGAAAAGCAGGCTTCTTCTTCATTTTGTACTGTTTACTAGCGCATGTCCACCACCTACAGGAAGAGGCTTGATGTGAAATGTCAAAGTGTCAACTGTTAACTGTCACGATTTGGGCACAAACTGAAACTGTTCGGTTGATAGCTGGCATTCTTGCAATGGTGGATATGGATTACCTTCATTTCAGGAAAGTGGCCTTGGTTTATCTTTATTTAGACAACAAATGCAGATGTCAACAGGCTTGTCGCCGTGTCTGGGTTCACCAGACAACCAGTTACACTCTGAGTCACTACCAAATTTGAGTCCCTGATCGGTCAAAGTTTGACATGGTTTAGCTGGCAACATGCATTCAATGGCTGTTTGTTCTGTATGTAAAGCCCGAAAACAATCAGATAAATTTGCGAAGCTACGCAGAAATGTGAGAGTTTTAAACGCAGAAGCAAGAAACACCTGTTTACATCGATTTTAAATTGGAAGTGGCCACCTGAATGTGTGTTACAGAGGGGGATGTGTACCTATACTTGACCTAACTTTGGCACAGACCAAACAGGCAAACCCAGGTCCTTTCAAAATCAGACTTTTGATGCACTTGTAAGTAAACCCTAGTGCTATCATGCATTGGAGCACAAATCTAAAGCTTTGGAAAAATACTTCTTTAGGGAGGAAGTGCAGGGCCTCATGAGGGTAAATTGACAGAGGACCAGCACGACCTGACGATTTTCTTCTTGATGTATTTTTTTTCCTGCTAAGAGCCTGTTTTGTGCTCAAATGACACGTTATGGCAGTTGCTCTCACTAAGTGAAGTTTTCAGGTTGTTTGGTTCACACAAATGTGGAGCAAACCATCCCAAATGAAGGTGTGAAATGTGTCGACGTGCCCTGACCATTTGAACAGCTGAACTGAAAAAGTGTGAAAACAGCCTTAAACTGTCGTAACTATGTGAAAACACACACACAATGATTCCCCAAGCTGTTGTTAGGGACCAACATCACATGATCACACGTTTTTTATTTGCTTTTGACAACAGATGACTTGCTCGTGTCACCAGTGTGGATTTTTACACCGTTCCATGTGGCAGCTAACCATAGTTATCTGATCATGTTCTGTAATTATAAAATGTCCCTATCTCTCTAAAAAATGAACCATTTCAAATGTTTTTGTGCTTTTAGATCCTGGTCCTGTCACTTCTTGCCAGGCAGACCTGTTATCCTCCACTGGACCAGACCAAGACCATCATCTCCAAAATACACAGCAATTTGCCTGTAAAATAACCACTTTCTGCTGGTTCCTTAATCAATCAATTTAAGCTCCTTTGACACTCCACTGGCTAGACGATCCCTAATAAATGCTCAAGTTAACAAACAGTCAGTACGGGATCTTGGTTGCCGCACACATATACAGACGTCAGCCCCATTTATGCGCATAAGCCCACGTACAGACCTCTTTATCATCCTGTACGGCGTCTCTCTTGATCCCTTCTGCCTGTGGACGTCTGCTCTGCCTCCCTCCCAACCCAAACAAACGTATGTTTGAGAAAGAAATTGACCCAATAAATCACAACTGTAACTGACACCAGCACCGTGCCAGTGTTTCTCTGTCCTTCTGACCCCGAATCCCCATTAACAAGGTCTATCTGGGTCCAGGACAGAAGCAGGGCAGCCTGAATTCCTTCCTCCTTCTGCTGCCTCTGGCCCGGCGCAGCACACGGCACAACATGTTTCCCACACACTATTGGGGCTCACCCCTGACTTCTGACCTTAAAAAGGAGGTGGATTGGAATGAGAGAGGGGGGGCAGAAGGGGAGACCACCCAGTCAGGTTCTTAGGGGGCCCCCATGGGGATGGGAAGGCTAAGGGGTGTGGGGCTAAAACTTTAGGGGAATAGTATTATCCTAGGTCACGGGAGGGAAAGAAGATCAGAGACAAATGTGTTGGTGGTGCAGAGGTTTGAGTGGAGCGGAGGATGGGAGAAGAAGGGTGTAGGAAGAGCAAATGTGTTGGTCTCTATTTGCTGTAGTAGGTGAACAGTAATCAGTGACACGGGGAGAAAGAAAAGCTTCTCGTCTAGCTTAAGGTTCGTTCATAGTTGATTAAAACACATTTTTGCGCAAACTTCTACTTCAGGTTGAGTTGATAAGGTGGGAGTGTCTTTTTTTTGAGAATAAAGACCAGTTTAGTTAGATTAATCTCAAATTATATACCTAAAAAAAACAATAAAGTTTGGGCATAATGCATTCAGTAAGGTACAGTAATGAAGTATTTCACAGATTTATCTTCCAGTGGTAAAGCTGATTGGCTTTTCATAATTATATTACATTTTACTAAACCTCATAAGGATGTAACCATATTTGTAACCTTTTATTAATTATTCTTGTTTTGCAACTTCAAGGACAAACAAAGAAATATTGTTAGGAACCAACCACATAACTTTTAAATTCTGAAAACTAAAACAAACGAATGGACGAAGAAGTAAGTTAATGATTTTTGAGAAATGTTTGATCGCAAGGGAAAGTATTTCCCCAAATTTCGTTTGGGTTTTACTCGCAGAATATGAATAGAGGAATGTGCAAAACCCAATGAAATGAAAATCCTGGCAGCAACTAACTTTAGTTACAAATCTGCTAACAGAATCATGATTGAATCACATTTATGTCTCAATCAAGGTTGTAATAGTCAACCGGGTGTGTTCTAATACAAACAGGAAAACCAGAAGTCCCTTGGCATCATTGATCAATGCAGAAAGAGGCCTTGGGTGTCTGATTTCACAGTGAAACTCCACACTTATCCCTCATTTTCCAAGTGACTGGATCAATGTTGGGAAAATGTAACAATTCCTCACCCTTTCCCTGGGTACTTTTAGTTTCTGAATTCAAGCCAAATAAGGCCGTTGATGCACATTTATGAAATACGTCACCCTCCCAACACGTCCTGGTGTTTTTTTCACAGATTAACTTTGCCGAATTATTTTTAGTAATAACCATCAGCATCAAAATCTTTGAAATACTTTATTTATGTCTCAGAAACTTGCTTAGCTTTTAGAAAGATATCAGCAGAATGACCACTGTTTACAGAAATACTGTCACCACTGCAGCAGGGAGGAGCTAGAGCTTTAGCTCCAGTGTTTATGTTTTTTTGACTACTGCAACACTTCAACCGTTGACACAATTAACGTAAATCAATCGGATTCTAAAGCAGGAAAAAATCAGTTTCACGCAAATTTGCAACACTTTAAAGTAGTAAAGTGCTTATATTACAAACGTAAATCAGCTCAGTATGACACAGAGAAAAGCGGCTTTGCACCAATATGGAACACTTTATGTTTGTAAATATGCAATTGCAAAGTGTTGCATATCAGTGCATAGCTGATTCAGAATCAGCCAATTTACTGTGATCGCGTAAAACGTTGAAGATTTTCAGTATGTGTCACCCGCGACAGGTCCAGTGTTAAAGGGTTAAGTTCTCTGATGGATTGTTGACATTCATTTTTACTAATTATTAATCAAATAAGTGATTTTCTGTAATTGTTTACACAGCTAGACACCAAACTACCATGCCAAAGTTGAAAAGGATAAATAGTCTGTTTCTTAGCAGACTGGATGAGTTGGTTTGATGCTAACTAGTAATAAATAGAGGTCATGTTTGTGTCAATGAAGCAGCAAAGAAAGGAACAAGTCCCACATAGCACTCCTGTCCCTGATTCATTTATTTACCACCAAACAGGAGGTTTATTGAGTTTTGCCTTCACCAACCATGCATGTTTACAAAAAAAAAGTTAAACCCATGTGCTTTTGTGTGCATTATTTCAAACTAATGGAGAATTGAAAAGAATCATATATCATTGCTGCTGACGGAAGAAGTAGCTGTCAAAGGAACGATAAAAGACTGAGGCGAGATGTAGCTTCTTTCTTCTTGTGCTGACTTTGTGTCGTGTTTTGTTTGGCCGAGTGAGCCAGGTCAGCCATGGATGGGGCATAGCAGATAACACACAGGCAACACAGGGAGGGAGGATCAGACAAACAAGGTAATAAAGACAGAGTGACAGAGGAAGTAAAGGAACAAAGTGGGTGAGCACAAAAAGCTTTGACAGGGATAATGAAGGAATGTGATGGCAGGTAGAGCTGGGGCCCAGGAAGCAGGATTACATGGGAAAACTCAGAATCTGTGTGCATGTGTGTCTGCGGTCAGGTTTGGTTAGGCGGTGGGACTCAGGAGTGGATCAGTTTACCCACCATCACTTACCTGTTCACACTGAGAGCAGGCCTCAGAGGGATATGCATCAATAGCAGCTATTCATCTTGGCACAGGAATGTTTGCATGTGCGTGTGCACGTCTGCTAAAGACATGAGCTGTTGACTAATTGATGTAAAGATAGGGAGGAAATCTTTCAGACTTTAAACACGTGCTAAAATAAACTAACTTCTATTTTAAAGGATTTCATCTGAGTAAAGAATATGCCTGCATTGCATGCATTGTGGTGTTGTTCATCACATCACACCGTCTCATTTAGACACGTAAGTCATAATGAAGATTAGACTCATTTTAAAGGAATGTGGTTTCCTAAATTAAAGGAGGCAGTTGTGTTTGAACCAATACCCCACCTTCCATGCCCAAACTTGACCCAAATCAGGAAGCGTCAAATGCCGCAGTTCCTCAAAAAAAACAAAGGCTGGTGTCAGAAAAGAGCAATTTCCCATTGACATCTGTAGCCTGAGGTCTTTATTAGATTTATCCTTCTTTATACTCTTTCATGACATGTATTTTCTATTTTTTCGAACGTTATTCAGTTGGATAAAGTAAACTTCAAATGTAATGAGTAAAACTGAAGATTATCTGTGCAATGTTATACGTCTATGGATTAAACCATGTGGGATGATGGAGGTTTTCCCCAAAATCTAAAATCGAAGTTTGACAGTCCCATTTTTTAGTTGTGTTTGGTTTTGAAGTAGGCTAAAACAAACTTAAGAAAACTTCTAAGAAGCTATTGAAATCTGAAAAATACATTTACCTGAACGATACATTAACAATTGGAGTTAACATTCTAGTAAAACGAGAATTCCAGATCATTTTGTTTCTTTTAATTAGTTATTTTCACTCATCAGCTTTCTTTAGTCAGCTCCTCGAGGAGCGTTTTTAAAAAGCAGATCATGTGTCTTTTTTTTACTGTCTTGCAGTATTTAGCCTAATGCTAGAAGACAGGATCGGAGCTATGTTTGCATATTTTTTCCCAGTCCAGAACAGGCAGTCAGCAACTTGGTTTATGAATATAATTTGCTGTTTACCGATCAGACAGCTTCTTTTTTAGCTCTACTTTCTAACAGCACCATGCTGTTTACAGACATGGTTTCATGCTGCTGGTGCTCACGTTTTTGAAACCCATCACTAAGCCATAGATAACACTGCAGTGCCAGAATTTGTCCTTTCCTATTATCATTTTTTCTCTCTTTAGTGAGAATGTGAGCAGGATTTGATGTGAGTTTGCTCTTAGTGGACTTATGCTGTTTGATAAAAAAAAGTATAAAAAGGTTAAGACAGTATTATCACTCATAACATCAATATATATTTTATTGGGAGATTCAGAGAGAATCAAATTTAGAAGAATTTTACTGGTATGCATGGATGGCCGACCCAAACCTCAAGACACACCTTCAAGATCGACTGTAAGTCATACATCACTGGTCTGACTCTGTGGTGGACCACAGTATGTTCCTGTGGGAGATGGTCACCTTGCAGATATCCAAAAATGATCATATTGAATATCCACATATTTTGAAAGATTGCTTTCAAATATCCCAGAAATGTGGCGTCCCTTCTTTGACACAACTAATGAAATAAATAAGTTTCACTTCAATCTGGGACTAGGACACAACTGAAAGGCAAATATGTGTGTGAGAAAAAAAACGAATGCCAAATGAGAGTCAAATGTGGCAGATGTTTGAGAGTAACCCGAGAAGAGTGTTGGTTTGCTTTCCTGCAAGAGAAATGCTGTATAGGTCACACTAACGAATCCAGAACCAGTGGCTTGCAGCTGCAAGTATACCATGTTTATATTTTTGTCACATTATACTTAAATGTGCTGCATGGTCCTGCAACCGACTGTCCAGGGTGTACCCCGCCTTTACCCAACATCAGCTGGGACAGGCTCCAGCAACCCTGTGACCTCAAAAGGGATAAAGGGGGTTAAGAAAGTGGATGAATGCATTGCATAAATACTTTCAGAAACATGTCTGTAAACTGTTGTGCTGCGTATAATCAATAATTTGCACATATCAAGTCTACACAGAGTTGCAGAGTCTAACCTCCAGTCATTGTCTTGTTCTACTCTGTCACAGGTTTCCTGCCAAATTTTTAAGAGCTGCAAGAATCTGTCAAATATTAGAGCCACAAATGCATTTTTTATCTCAGGATCTTTGCAAGGAACTCAACAACTCCACAGTGCTGTTATATAATCACGAACGTGTGAAAAAACAGCACTTCTTAAGGCGCAATATAGACAGTGAATGGAAGCATACACTGATAGTTATCAGAAGGAAAAATGCAGGCATATTGCATAACATAAATTATCGTCAGCAATCACAATCATAAGGGTTGTGATTTTATTCCCTCTGCACGTTTATCAGCCTCAGATGTTGAATGATGGTCCTTCATGTGCAGGCAGTGTGTGTCTGTACCAACGATAAGCATGTGTCCTGCAGCAGAGGTCACATTGCAAACAATGTCCTGGTGAAACCTTCAATATCCAAATAGAGCAAATAATCTGCCTGTTGAAATGTGAGCTTTGAGGGATTTAATGCAGTCAGATTATGTACGGAAGATGTAGAAAAAGGCTGCAGTTGTTACAAACTTGACCCTGTAAAAAAACTCAGGTGTTTTTTTTTTGTTTTTTTTGTGTACAGTATAGGGATCTATAGTGGATTGACAAGGTGTTTAAATAGAAAGTGGCTCATATCAGGCACGTGTCTGAATTAATGCCAGATTGGCTAAAGCCATAAAACACGATGGGATCTGTTTATAATGTATAGTAAAAAAAGTCATGTTTTTGTTCCTTTAAATGTACGGTAGAAAATGTGTAAATAGTGCCTCCACTCAGCCTTCCACTTTAGGTTTTAAAGATATAAAGCACTAAAAAAACATAAAAAAAAAGTAAAAAAAACATAAATGTCCTAAGGAACGTGCACATCCAATACAGCCTTAAATCAAATTTTCAGCATGGTCAAAGAGAGGTTAAAAGCCCTGGGCTTAAGATAAACCCCTGAGACTGGGCTCAAAGTGATCCTGCTCTGCTCTGGTACAGATCACATGTTTGCCATCATTGCTCTGCAGAGATGGGCTGTTCATGATTTGTGTTCAGTGGAAGCAAACTATAGATAAAGCACTTCTTTTAGGCATTGTGTTGTTTTTACAGGAGAACAAGATCCAGTGTGAGAGTAAATGCAACCCAGTTTTGTCTCAATTTTCCTTCATCTATACTTAGAGTGTATTGAGACTGGACAGATTTAGTTAACTTAAAATGAACCAGAGTTTGTTACCCACGATAATCCGGAACAAATTTTCCATCTGAATACACCCAAGCGGACCCTGGTCCGGGACCAGAAAGCGCTCTCTGACACATCTTTGGAGGTGGTCTGGTTCGTTTCCAGTCGAACTGAGCTTCGGTTCGCTCTGAGATTCCTCGGTCTGATTAGGGTCTGTGCTTGGAGCGGATCAACTGAACCCATGGTCACGTGATCTAAACACAATCACAATGTAGCAACAGATGAGCCGCGGACAACTGTAAAGCAAAGATTGTTGTGTCATCAAAGAGGAAAAAGGGTTGTTACGTTTATTTTAACACAGCTGAAAACGTGTTTTACATGCTTTTCTTTGTCTCGTTAGGCAGAATGCACTTACTTAACCTTTACTTGACCAGGTAGGCTATTAAGAACAGGTTCTTATTCACAATAACGACCTGGGAAGTGGGCAAGCCCGACAGGCGCTGCAGTTACGTCATCCAAAAGCTACCTTTTAGCTTTAAATGTGATACACATTGCTTCTCTCTGTTTTCCCCACAATCTATAGACACTGATCAGTGTACCTTCTTAGCTGTCTACTTGCCAGTCCACCGTACCAAAGCCGCAGTAAAAAGTGTTGAGCCTGATGTTGATACAGATGTTTAAAATAGGTCAGCAAAATGTAAAATTAGAATAAATTACTGCTTTGATCTGCCCTCATAATTCCTGACCAATGAGTGAAGGTTTTTTTTTTTAGTGTGTTTTTTTTTTACTTGTCCTGTCCAACAACTGAGCACACAGATAGGAGCTAAAAGCCTCTTGTTTTGGACATATTTTACTTTTACAACAGGATTTTCTAAAACACTAGGTGTGTATTTGTATAAACCCCTTTTTGTAATTTAGGCAAACTTTTTTTTATTTTTATATTGATTGCATTTGTATCCTTTTTTTCATTGGACCTGACGGAAAAAAAGAAGAGGAAAGACGTGGTTTTATTTACAAGTTTTGGTTTGAATCAGGAAAGCCAGCTTGACAGCAGTCTGAATACAGACCAAACGCAAGGTTCAGGACTCGATCTGGAACAAATTAACCCATGTGCTATCCTATGACCCCACACTTACATTGACATGTTCTCCCTGCCATGACAAATGTGGATAAATGTGAAGAGGATTTCATGTAATCCATGGACACCAGTGAAGATCACAAATCATTGAAGAAAAAAGGTTCAGTGCACTGTCTAGTGGGTCTAGATGACCCAACTCCCAATGTTAAAATGCCTAGGATAGCACAAAGGTTAAGGGGACTGGGTCAGCAACAAACGGTGTTCCCAGTCTGAACACACACTTAGAGGTAGACTTCTACTGTATTTTATTATTTTTCCAATTTTGTTTCTCTCCTCCTCACTGACTTTTTTTTTGTCTAAGGATCAGGCTATGTTGGTGCCATTTGAAGCAAATTTTTGTTTCTCATTAGGAGTGTGAGGATTGTGAGCGTTGGTTTGGTTTTTGTGAGTTTTGTTTTGAATTGTCCCTTTTTGTCAGTCACACCAGTTTCAGATTAATCATGATCCACAGCTGTCTTTTTGTCTGGTCATCTGCTCTGCTTTGTCACCTTTTTAGTGCTCCATGGGTTTGTCTTTTTCAAGTTTATTAAATGTCAAAGTTTCCGGCACCAAGCCTGGTCTCCTGCTTTTTTGGGTCTTACATCACCAACTCCCGACACGGAGGCCTCACTTTTTCTTTGTCTCTGTTTACTTAATGGCTAGCATGAAACCCAATTTGGTAAAATTACAATATCCACACAAGCTTCAACATCTGGATCGTATGACATGATGTAACATGTCAGTTCTGTGAAGCTTGCACTTCATGGTTGGTTCTTTATCATGTTTCTTTAATCTTCCACACATTTCAGAGGCCTGCGGGGTTTTAAGCGTGTTTGTGAGCTAACATTGAAAAATGTTGTTCATGTGACAGACTCTTTGCTAATCATAACCAGCTTCTATTTTTTTTGATGGTATGGTATGAATTAACATCATGCACATATTGCCAGTCACTGTTCACCTGACATTTGAGAAACAATCACTGCACAATTAGTCATTTTAATGAATCACTGTACAGCTGTCCTGCAGCTGGTTCATCTAGTGTTTGGAGAGCTTCAACTTTCAAGTGAAAGGAGACACATAATACAGCATAAAAGCCCTTCTATGGCTTATAATAGACCAAAAAACCTTTGGTGTGGACATTTTGAAAGGAAGACAGGTCTTCCTGTTTGAAAACAACTAAATTATTACCTGCGATTGCACATAATGACAGTTTAGTGTGTTCTTATTGCAGCAGTGCTGGTTGAAATAGCTTTTCACAAAGTCATTTCTGCACACATGGAAGTGTCTGGTTTTCATGTGCTTGTGTGGCTGATTCAACTCCAGAAGAAAAAAACATCACAAAAAAAGTGTGCTGCAATGCTCTATGCATCTGTGCTGCCCTGCTATGATTTGAGCTTTCCAGCTGATTACTAAAAAACTACAATGACTGCAGATAATATAGATAAAACTGTTTAGAAAAACAATGGTATGAAATTATTTATTCTTCGTATGGACCAGCAAGCACCCAAAAAAGCCATTATTTTGTGCAAACCTTCCCAAAGTTGTCTGTGTTTTCGTGGCCTTTGTAAAAATAATTGTTTTCTAATACTGAAACTACTGTTTAAAAATGAGCAAAGGTAGAGTAAAAGAAAACAACTATGACTACCTAAAATTTAACAAAAAGCTGATTTTTAATGAAAAATGCCCCAAAACAATGATTGAAAAGAAAACGGATTCATAGCTTTGTTGAATTAATCTGAGTGAAAATACGTCTGAGCAGATCAAGTGATTTTTTTTAAAACCCAGCCCTATCTCAACTTGAGCTGGTTTGTCACTGTGATAGCCTAATGTGATGCAAAAACTGCTTTTTTGAGAGATCTCTTAACACTTAACCTTAATCTCCGGTAAACTAAAAGCAGTTTCCTCCAAGTGTGTTTGCAGCTGTGAAATATCCTTTAAAAGCCTTTTGTCATGATCTTGCAGCTTCATCAGGTGATCAATTGTGTTGGTGTTTCATTATATAGGCTTCGCATTGCAGATCTCAGCCAGAGAATCTTGACCTCAGCCAAGGCTTTGTTTGCTCCCCATGTTCTTTGGTTTCTGACCGTGCTGCCTTCATGGCCATGAAGTTATGCCTGCTCTTTGACTGTCCTGTTTTTGGATCCCTTGGTGCGCTGATTTTTCTTTTTGTGTGTGTGTGAAATGTCTTAGAGTGCAGGTTCACTTGTTTGTGAATGCTGATTTTTTTTCCCTATCAAAAACATCAAATGGTTTTCTGACCTGCTTCCTGTCAGGGTATGCCTGGAAAAGGTTCTTGTGCAGGACGCTTAGAAACATTGGACACCTCCTGTGAAAAGTTACTGGACACAGAGAGTAAGTTGATGTCACATTTTTTTTATGTGTGCTTCCACAAAAAATAATTGTCATAGACAACTGGGGTGAAAAAAGTCATTTGAATCATTCTGTCAGGGTGACCATCAACAACTCTACATCAGTGGTGAAAGAGTGGAGAGAAAAAAATAATAATAAAAAAAAGAAAAAGTGGAGAAAATCTACTTTTTTTTGTTACTGTGCATGCCATCACACTGGTTTATACAGATTTATATTACTATTTAAGACAAACTATTTGGTTAAAAAACAGAAACAATGCCATACCTAAGCAAAAATATAACCAAGAAAGGAAAGTTTGCCATACTACATACAGTAAAGACCAAAGGTTTGGACACACCTTCCCATTCATTTGAATGAGAAGGTGTGTCCAAACTTTTGGTCTGTACTGTACTAGTGTCTCAGTCTTGACAAGAATGGCAAATGTGACATTGACAAGAACACGATCAGTGTAAAATAAATATATTTGATTTTCAAAATAAAACAAATTAATATTACTATTTAGCCTTCACATTAATTCAAATAACAACAGTCACACACACACGCATATATAAATATATTGCCTTTATAGCTTCATGAATAAAACTTGAGCACCAATCAAAAGATCACCATATCCGCAAAGGCTGACATCCACATCTGTGACCTGCAGTACAGACCAAAGGTTGGACACACCTTCTCATTCAAATGAATGGGAAGGTGTGTCCAAACTTTTGGTCTTTACTGTACAAGGTCATTGCCACGGCTGATCAAACTGTAGGAAGAAGTTTAGGGATCACCTCTGAAGACTGCTCTCACAATCTGAATATTCTATTTCATATTGTAACAACAGATGGTTTTTCTTTATAAAAAGGTTAAAATTTTATAAACACATTTTTACTTTTGAGTTTAATAAAGTTTTATTTTTTTTATTTAATTTTTTTAAGCTGCTTTCTAATTTGAACCTTCTCTCAATACTTTCCCATGTAAAAAATAAATAAGTGAATGCAGGTTTGGTATGGCAGCAAAACTTTCTCCATCAGACCTACCATATTAAAACAACCTCAAGTCTGATAAGAACTGTATTAAATCACAAGTACACATTTGCATATCCTTGGCCTCATTGTTTTACCACATGAACTATGTTAGACAGACATAGCTTCAATAGACACGGTCCACTAACCAGGTCACACTGAATGTTTCTGTATCCGTGGTGGCTCAGGTGACATGTGTGCAGAAGTGGACTTAATACACATGTGTTTCACAGCTGCTTTTAACACACGACTATCATGATGTGGCTCAAATAAATGCCTGTTTGGTCCTATCAACAGGGGTGGAAGTGTCTTTCTTTGTTCCTTTAGGGATCAAAGTCCACAGAGTTTCCCATAATAATTCATCAAAGAGACTGTTTCAGTGCTTGCCTTCCAGTAAATGGCCATTTTGCAGCAGGAGTTTTCATAAACCGGCGTCCTTTGTTGAGTCTAATCCTCACAAACCTTTTACAAAGCTGCCCTGATATTTGCTGTTCTCCCTCTGACGTCAAAGCTGCAGTGATACTAACAAGGCTGAAGGCTGGATTTCCCATCAACTCTCATGCTGAGGCCAGCTTTAACAGCCTTTGACTTTTATCTACAAAAAAAAATTAAATCATCTTTTCTCTTTTTCTTTCCATAGCGGTTGCTATCCAACTTTCCACTGTTTTATTTTTTCAGTCCTTTATCCGTTCCGCTGTCTTATCTAAACCCTCAGTCCTTTTCATGTCTGTTCCCCTCCCTCCTTTGTATCCTGCTGTCTCCTTTCAGAACACCCCTTTTTTCCACCCCCATGGTCAGGGTGTCTCGTCTTCAGTTGATTGCGCCCATCATTTTACTTTTTCAACATTGTCCCGTTACATCATCCTCCATGTCTGTAGCCTGCAGGCTCCTTTCCATCAACACGTTTCAAAGCAGTGCTCATCTCACACTTTTCTTTAGCTGAGAGGCACACACACACAAAGAAAGACATTTTTTACCTAGATATGACTGTATCACTGCAAAGCAGGCACCACACTCAAGTTCTTTTATTATCTACACACACAATTGGCGTTTTGTCAAGGTTGTTGGTGTCTAGCTGCCTCTACATCTCCCTTCATAGTAAGTTGAAAGCTGCTGAGGATGCATATCCAATTTCGGGTGACGAGACGAGACAGCATTTGCATCAGGCTCTCAAATAGGCCACCAGCTTTATATAACATAACACTTCATCCAGCAGCTTGTCAGGTCTGTTTATCTTTCTATATTTATGTTACTGGGTGTCTCCACAATCAGATTTACTCCCCAGTTACAGGGGTCCGTAGCAGCTGTGAGTGCTGTTATTGGACTTGGAGATCACAGTGAAATTGAATGCAAAATGTTTACAGTGAGCTTCATGCGTCGCTGTCAGTAGTTGCATTGTTTGTTGGCGGGCGTGAGTGGCAGAGCCGTACATTACATTAAAGTTTAGGGTGAGTTATGTAATGCGGTGGGCGTGATGGAAGGACAGAGTACTGCAGGAGACATACAGTAAGCTGTCTCACCATGATGCTTCATGCTCGGTTGGGGGAATGCTGCCTCCTGTTTATCTGCAGCTTCTCTCACACGACTCATCAATAAGCCTCTTTGACAGAGAAACAGATACACTCTATGCCATTCATCAACAAGCTCCTCACTCCTACAAGCTGACCCCTGGAACGCTCCCACATGCCTCCCACCAACATGTAATAAAACAAAACACCTATTCAAAAAGATTGAATTCAACATTTGTGTAGAAGAAAATCAAGCCGTTCTGTCCTAAATAAACTGTAGAGGAGTCTGGTCTAACTTTAGATTTTATCCATTCAGTTGGGACTAGAGAACGTGCAATGATGGGTTAGGTTTCTGTGATAAAGACACGTTGTTATTCATGCATGTCCAGATGGAAAAGCAGACAGACGGTGCAATGACAACACTGTTTAAACAGATATCCAGCATCACTCCTGCTCAGATTTTCCATGAATAACAGAGCTTGATCCTAACTTTAACTCACGCACTAGAAACATGACTGATGATGATCAGGAGGACTATGTATGACACGTGATATCCTTTGATAAATTGAAAATTGTCATGTTTTATAATAATGCACAGATTTCTGGATAGAAATCTCTGTTGCTGCTGCAAACGTCCCCAGTTTAAGATGCGGACGCAGTGACCTCCCAGCTGAGAGTGACTCTGTCCTCCTGAGACATCAGAAGCAGCTGGTAAGTGCAGTCATTGGGCACACATTTATTTTCTGCCACAGATACACAGACTTGCAGCATGCCATAATGAAAGAGAAGGAGTATAGACAGGATAGGTGTGTTCTCAGTAAATGACAGAGGAGATATATGAAGGAGTAAAACCCACTGTTGAAACAAACTGGAGAGCAAGTGTGTAATGAAAGTTGCAACACTCCTTAGGTCAGCAAAGAGATGGTCAACAGACACAGAGGGTTTAATGCACCTTCATTAACATCTAGAGTGTTTAGATTTCAAAAAATGACAAACAATATCCTAAAATCAAAGAGATTAAAAAAAGAAATAGACAGGTGGTAACTGTTACATCCACATTTGCTAATTTTCTTCTTTTTTAATGTAAACATGTAGCTGAATGCTGCAAACCAGCATAAAGAAGGTCCAATTTGCAAAGGAACATCAATGTGTCTATATGTTTCTACTTAGTGGCAGCTCACAGTAAAAGTGGGTCATGCTAATCAGAAAACATAGAGCCTACAATGTAATTCCAGAAGCACTGCAGTTGCTCCCTCTAATCCCAGAAGGCTACTTCATGCAATATTTACAGTGATCCACTGTCATTTAATGTCTAGACTGAGCTGCTTTTTAAATGTAATTGTGTCTTTGTCAGTCTGTGTGCCATTTTTGAGCAGGAACAATCATAGAGCACAGCAGTAATACAGTACTGACACCAAACGCACCCTAAAACCCTGCTTCAGAATCACAATATGTCAGCATGCTCCTAAGAAGTCAACTTGATTGTTTGCAGAATTCCTTTTTGCAGAAATTGTCCTCAATCCTCCAATCAATGAGTTGAGTAAATAAATGAAAATACTGGACAGGATAAAAAAACAGTTACCGTAGTTCTTCAGAACTGTCACAGACACTTTTTCCCCTTAAAGCTTTTTCCAGCCTGAAGGCTAAAATGAACATTTAACAGCACAAGAATGTACTGCTTCCATTGGATAAAGCAACGACGGTTTTCATTGTAACTTTGGAGGAAGAAGGTTTCTGGTTTCAAAAATAAAGCAGTGACTTGAAAATAAGAGAAGTGTCCAGTTTTCTGTTTCCATCACATGAACCTGTTCCTGGTGACTTGAAATAGACACAGTGCTTCTGATCTCTGCTGCTGATTAGCCTTTCTGTTAGTTTTTTCTCTGAGGCAATGTATGTTATTAAAACTGAACAGGACAAACCAGTTGAGACACTTTTACATGTAGTACTTAAACATTAAAAACCGCGTAGGAAGGAGAGGGCAATTTTCTTAAGAGTTTGGTTCAACTGTTGCTTCTTTAATTAAATTCAGATTACTTTGTAATTATGGAAAATACATAACATTTGCATAAATAAAAAAAATCTTTTTTTTGTTATAAACATGGGGACACACACTCACACATAATTAGAGAAAGACACCAAAGCTTTATCAAAGGTAAACTGCAACAATAAATTACTAATGTTAAAATTTGGGCTTATTAGAAAACGAGAAAAAATTTGAATTTACTCCACCAAATTAGATATTTATATGTTTTACTTACTAGCTAGGTAGCTAAATTGCAGCCTCTGTCATAAATGAGTGTGGGAAACTGACCATCAGTCACAAACTGTTTCTCCCGGCTGTCTAATCCAAGGCTCAGACTCACTGAGCCTCACTTATATTCAGAACCTGACTGGATGTGAAAATAAATTGTGTCAGTGCACCAGAGCTCCTTTGGAGGGGTCACTCGTTCACACATGAGCTCATGCGTTTCTTTCAAACACAGTGACAATCACACCTATTGACAGAGGGAATGACTTTTAAATAGCTACTTTGTCCTTTAGCTTGAAGTGTTTAGAAACCCACAGGTCTTCATTTTCAAAAGTCTAGGTCAGACCAGCCACCACAAACAAGGACGTTTTTCAATAATGAGGCCACTGAGTAGGTTGTTGGATGGAAGTTTTCAATTTTTCTCTTAGCTCCTCTCTTTCTCCAGTCCTCTCTAAAGTTTCACTTTGTCTTCAAAGTGTCCACATTTTTATGTAAACTTTGAAAAAAGTGCATGGCCTTTGACAGAATTTTGTACTTGGTTACAGTTGCCGTGATTTTCCCAAAGCTGAAAAAAATGGCAGCACTCTTCATTCATCCTTTTATTTTCCTCTCCCACAACACTTAATGTGCTTTTCTCTAAGTCTCCTTCATCTTTTTGCTGCTGCTTTGTGACTGATTCAGGCCTTCCTGAACTTCCCTCCCTTTTACCCTATTAGCAAATAAACAAAATGCAATGTCACTTATGTGTGTAAGCAGCATGCAGTTAGACAAGGTGCTCGAATTGTTTTTACTAATCAACGTTCCTCAACTGCTGAAATTTGAACGTCACCAATGCCATCTTTGTGATTTAATCATGAGCCATATGCAAAGAAAGAAATAGTAAAACAGACAATGAACTATTGCCTTGAATTTTAAACCTATCTCTAGTGGTTTTAAAAGAAACCGGAAAATGTAATGTCTGGAAGATGAAGACTTATCTGACACAGAGCAAAGGAAACTTGGTGCAGACTTTGGGGAGTGGTTACCACCATGTACCTTATTTGAAAGTGGTGGAGAACCAGGCTAAGAGCAAAACTAAAGATTGTGAACAAGATCCTATACATACTGTTTTTTTTTAAATAGCAAACTACATAGGTTGACATGTGTTCCATATTTTTCATCATCACATCATGTTGAGCAGTGAGGTTCCTCATTTAAACCGACAGGTCTGTCCAGAAGCAAACATTGTCCATCCAGGTAAATTTCATAGATGTTTCTACACAAAGTGACAGACCTGCATAAACCAAGTCTGTGGTCAAAAATCTGGCCATCTTATTTACATTAAAGACTTCTTTAAGTGTTTAATGTTAATGACCCCATGACAGTTAAGGAAATTCATATGCAGCTTTGTTTGTTGTATTATTGGGCTATATAAATACAATACAATTGAATGTAATCTCTTGAAGTTGCAGTAAATCTTGGCATTTGGACAAAGAAGACCACTTTAAGACAGCTTTCTTGAGATTTTTTTTAAGCTATGAGTTTTACTAGTCTTCACAGATTTCTTATAGAACGTGTAGGCTACACTAGTTTGGCTGTAAGGGTAAAAATGTTTTATTTATCAGAACAACACTGTATTGAACTGTAAGCTGTAAGTGCTTAGAGATAAACCCTGCTGCAGGTTTTTGTTCTCATTCTTACCGCGGTGAAAGCAGCTTTGCTGCTGACAAACACCAGACGTCACGACCCCGTTCCAAACGTGTCCAAACCCTCTCCTACCAACTCAGCTCCTCCTGATGTTTTGTTAGCTGTCGCTTCGCAGTCCGACAAAGAAAAGAACTAGCTGTCTAAAATGAAAAGGAACCGAACAAAAACCAATTAGTTCAAAGCATCAAAGCAATTTTCCAAGACTCAAAAGAGAAACTTGGCTTGATTACTTTCCAACGTGGCACTCGGAGAAAATCTTAGTTAAATAGTTAAACAAGAACAAATGGATGGTGTGGATGGCATCACAAAAGGAGTTTGCTCTTATAAAGTTTACTGGGAGTGACTGAAGACTTTCATAATGTCAAGCGAGGGATGGGCAGGGGTGAGCAGTGGGTGGGAGAGGATGTTGAATAAAAAAGAAAACTGTAATGTGAGGGTGTGAGTCAGTCCACACAAGGTTACAGGCTTAATTGTTCCCAATGATATCAGACCATGGTTTCATGATGTATAAAGGAACTTAAAAACATAAATACTACTTTTAAAAGTACTTTGATCTTTTTATTATTCTCATGTGTCTGGATTTTCATTCTGGTTTATTTAGTTATTTATTTTCAAAAAGAGGGACATAATAATACTTAAGACCAACTGAACTCTTGACTTCACATAAAATAAATAAAGCATATTTTTCTTATCTTTGTGCAACCAGGAATCTGAGACTAAACTATTGCTATTGTCAAATAAAATGTAGATAAAAGAGTATTTTGTTATTTTTGCACGACATATTGTAAAATCCTAACATACCTTTGTTAATAAAAAACATCTTAAACATATTAGGTCAGAGTTTATTGAAAGTTTTTGTCATAATGTACTTGCTGTAGCCACATGCAGAAATTACTAGAAACACATAGAAAGCTGTTAATAGTGTAACGCATTAAAAAAAGGCACACGTGAAAGTAAATGCCTGTAATAACGTCATCTGTCACGTGAATGCAGTTGAAAAAAGTGGTTAGGTTAAGAGAGCAATTTCTGCTTTGACCTTTGCCCCCACTGCAATAGACCAGTTGACTTTTCTCACTCAATAACAGCCTGATTCCAAACAATGTGTCCGAGCCGAGACTCAAGACGATGAACAGTAATGTCTGTATGAAGAAATCCCAACATCTTTATGGAAGAGTTTTCTCAACAGCTTACATTTGATCCTTTGGTTCTGTCTTTAGTTCTACATCAGCTGGATCTAGACACTTAGTCTGGACAGTGTCTCAGGTCAAGACCCTCCTGCAGAGCTTCTCTTCTGGGTCACATCCTGTCCAAAGGGGGAGCAAAAGGGGGGTCTTTTTTCCAGAAAGGTGGTGGTGGGGGGCTTGAGGTCAGAGATCATGGATCCTTTTCTCAAGTTTCAAAGGCTGCGGGGAAGGGGCAAAGCTTCACAATTATAGTGGGTAGATCAGCTCTAGTTAAAGCCACAGTGTCTTTTGGATCACAGCAATGGCCTCCACAATTAGGCACTAAAAAGAAGGAAGCATTTATATCCTCTGTTGAAAGATGGTGATCATGGGGCTTAATGCTGGCTCTGGGGTGCCCCTGCCTGCTGTGCGCTGCAGGTCATGCTCAAACATTGATTTTGTTTTGTGTTGGTTCTGTGGGATTACTGAGCAATCAATCAATGAAAGTCTGCCGTCACAAGCGCCTGTGGTGGCAGTGACGAAAGAAAAATGGATTAATTACTCAAGGTTTATAACAGAGTACTGTTTTGAGCAAATGGTGATACAAAAATTAAAAGATAAGTTGCTTTACACAAGTGAATAGGTGGAAAAAGAAGAAAAATACATAGGTAAGGGCAAAAAAAGGTGAAAAACGATCATCCTTCTGGTTAGAGATTGGAGAATGGGTCGTTGTTTTTCATAGTTTACTTGAAAATGAATGGACATTCTCAGATTTGGGGAATAGGGAGTTTCTGGAAAGAGACCAAGTACGAAAAGCACAAGGTAGAAGAACACAAAAAAGAAGGCAAAAAGGACTGAAACTAAATAAATTAGTAAGAAAAGTGTGTTAAAAAGTTAAAAGATAATACCTTCTGTTTCTTTCCCATTGAGCTGTAAATTTACTGCAATGTTTGGGGACAGAGAAGTGGAGCACTTCTGCAGGTGTTATCTCTGTTTCTGATAAAAAGCTTCAGGCCCAGCATGCAATGAGCCTGAAAAGAGCCTGGCTGTGCAGGGAGAGGGGGACAAGCTTACATAACTGGCCCCATAACTGCCAACAGCTGCCTCCTTTGGGCTTGCAGCAAGCGCTAAAGCCTCCACGGGTCCTGGTCTAGATTTCACGAGCGTATCAGAAAGTGCATTGGACGAGAAGCTGGAACAAAATGTCCCAGTTCATGACAGGTTTGATTTTCCATTAAGATGCATCTCCTCAGGCTGAGCAGGAGAGTGTTGATCAGGCCCCAAATGATGTTGCAATGCTTCACCTCACAGCCTCAAATCCTGAGGGAAAAGTTTCAACATGAGATAATCTGTGTATCTTTGATGGTTCAGTGCAATGTGAAGAAACCTGCATGGAACAAACCACATTTATATACAAGCAGGAATATACAAGTTTTCCAGTTATGAACATATCATGAATGACACACTGTTAGTGTAGCTCCATGGGTACTCAGATTAAAAGATCTAAACACATTTGGCTGACTTGGTCAGAAATTAGATTCCCCTTGACAAAAATCTAACATCAGTTTGTCCTTAAATAGGTAAGAAAAGTATATAAAGGCACTTTTCCATGTTGCATTTCAACCTCTGTAGTTTTTTTTATTTAAATTTTGGTCATAGACCACATTAGAAGATTATTTTAAATTTATGTTCTTTTAAAATGGCCTTTTTGGCACAGACTTTGGGTTTACTCTTATTCCAGGATGTTAACTTGTTTTTTTCCCCCTCAGGATATATTAGGTTGATCAAAGCCAAAACACAAGACACGTTTTAAAATCCCTTCAGGTTTGTGTGATTAATTTTTTTTACTGCAAACAAAAAAAAGCAGACTTATCACTTATTTGCCTAAAATGCCATGAATATGAGAAGTTTGTGTTCAACATCTGACATTACAGGAATCTCTAATTAAAGATTGGTTTTGTACAAACAACTTGTCATTTTCTTCGTAAAAAAAAAAAAGCTACAAACACAGTTGCAGATGCAGTTTTTATTTGTTTTATTTCCCCTGCTGATTTTTACTATTATAACTTCCCAAACTTGTCAACGCTTGTGCTTGTTCTCCCTGTACTTTGAGGATACATTGTTGGTCTAACTCCATGAAACATTTGACCATCAAGTCAGTCGATGCTGCATGTGCTAAACATTGCTATCTGTGTTTGCTCTGCAACAAGGAAACCTTTGGTCCAATGATCCTCATGGTCTGGTCAGCGCACCATAATGAGTTACTGAGGCAGGTAAATAATCAAGCAGCCCTGACCAGCTTTATCAGTCACCACCTTAACGTATTCTTTAGGTCTTCAAGCTGCACTTTTGTTCATTTACCCACGCTGCAGATGTTCGGAAACACCCAGTCGATACACTAATATGTTATCTGAGATCAATCTGTCAACCTGAAGGCTATTGGATTCTCAAACTAAACAGTGAAGCAGTGATATGACATCAAGGCCGGGGAAAACATGGCAGAAACACAACAGGGCTCTATTTGTTCCAAATGAGTGATTAAAGCACCTCAGGCTGTTAGCAATCAAGTCAAGAAAAACAGAACGCTGCTAAAGTAAACTGATAAGCAAGTGACGGAAGAAGCAGAGAGAAAGAGGGAGCGTGGGATGAAGTGACGGGACGATGGAGAGAAGAGAAGAAAGCAGATGCATGGGTCCTGAAGTAAATCAGGTCAGTGGACCTGTGAGCCATTTCTGCAGATAACAGCGTGTGTGTGTGGACTCTTGTCAGATAGCATCAGCTGAGTGAGCTGCTGCTGCGAGCCAATCACAACCACTGACAGTGACATCAGCTGCTCACTTGGATTCAAGCAGAGAATTTGATTGACTTGGACAAAAAAACTGAGAGTAAAGGCTGTTTGGTGTGTGAAATCAAAACGGTATTAAACAAAGTCTGCATTCCTGTGCTCCAGTTTCAGTAAAACAGCACCTTTCTACGTTCAACAAGGACATTTTACTGCCCCAGATAAAATTTAGCTCTAAGCACCAAAACTGGTGCAGGCAACTTGAGACACTTGGTTCTTATCAAGGATAGTGGTGTATCTGCTCTGTGTCTGAACTACATAATTCTAAACGGTTCACATTCGAGTGACAGTCATCAGATTTTAGAAAATTTACTCAAACTGTATTTAGCTGCACCAATTTCCATGCAGCATTCTTGTGCATCCCTTTCGCAATGAACATACTGTGAAGACAAGAATGTCTTTAAAACAGTCTTTGCAGCTGTAAATTTGCTTTTCCACATTTGTGACATTCAAATATGGCAAATGTTTCCAATAAAATGAAAGGAATGTGAGTAAATTATGGATTTTTTTTATATTTCGGAGAATCCATAAAGATCCCGAAGGCTGTCATCAAATTCATGAAGGATTCTTTTGGGCATATGGTTTTTGAAAACAATTAGAGGAATTGTCATGAATAAAAACTGTCCCTCCTGTGTGCAATAAAAAAGTAGCAGGGGGTCAAAAGTTGGTAGATTAAAGTCTCTGTGAAAATCTGCTTGGAATGTAATTAGTTCAGCTCACAATAGCTCTTACTAGAAGAGCCAGTCAACGCCAGTACATGATGAAAAATTTACTTTAATGTGAGGAAGCATGAAAAGCTCCACCCAAAAGTGCACGTTTTGGCAGACGGTGGGTAGACTATCAATTCAATTACTCAATAGGTCAAGAGTAGAAAAGTAACTAGTAAAGTAACTACTCAGGGACTGATTTGAATATATTGTACTTTAATTTCCTCTATAAAACTCCAAGTCAAACTTGAGGTTGTCTCGAGGGACCGCATAAGAAAATCCACACACAGAAAAAGAAAAAGAAAAAAATGAATCTGATTTACTCTAAAAACTTCAAGATTGTTAAGATTCCTGTAGTGAATAAGGCGCAAAAACCCCCAAAACAAATTAATATTCAATGTTTAGTTTTTAAAATATTGAAATAAAAATTAGTGTAAATTATTTTAGCCCAAAAATGTTGATGTTGTATGAAACAAGTGACGCCCATGACAGGCTGGCGACCCATCCAGGGTGTTCCCCGCCTTCGCCCAACAGCAGCCAGGTTAGACTCTGGCAGTTATGTGACCTCAGAATGAATACAGCGGGTTAAGACAATGGATGAATGTAAAAAAAAGTGACAAACTGCTAGCTTGCGTAGGTTTTTTTTCTTTCTGTAAAACCCCTAGCCCCATATACTACACCTGTATGTGCAAGTGTAGAAATGTTCTCATCCAGATAGTTTGCCTGACACATGCTTTTTGCGCCACAGGCAGAGATGGGCCTCTTAGTAACAAAACACAGAGTTGTTCAAAGAGGCACCGCTGACTTCAGGACACAAGCAAATCAATTAGCTTCCCATAATGAGACAGCTCTGTGGGGGGTGTTTATGTAAGCTTATTAAAACATAATCCTGCGAGCAGTGCTGCACAGAAACATTTCAAACAACTCTGCAACCTCTGTGTTAGCAAACAGCAGGCTGGTGGCTTCAGGCCATGGAAATTTAAGCCCCCGATTTATGTAAAAGTCTGTGCAAGATCATTCCAGCCAGATAAAGGGAGATTAGCAACTCAATCTCTTCTTGGCAATCAGTTTTGAGCTGCAATGTCATGTATTTATTTTTTAAATAAATAATTATTTTGCTACTGTTTAATTTAGCCGGGGGCACTTTCTCTTCTATCATACTCTCAAGCACCTTAAAAAAATATAGTAAAAGATCAACAAATAAATCACCTTTACATACGGTATTCAGGTTATAAATAAAAGACATGCGACTGCACAAAGAGAATAGAAGGGAAAGCACATTTTTGTGATAATGACTATGGTGTTCCAATTAGCAAGCAAGTTGAAATACAGAAACGTAGAGTATTGTTTCAAAACACAAAGGAAGACACTCTAGAAAGTTTTCAGGCCCATGCAGGTTCTAACTTATGCTTTACTAAACCCAAAAGGGTCTTAGCACCACCTTTTATGAGCCTTGTGCACTGTTTTTATGGCTAGGTTATACACTATGGCACAAATGATCCAGCTATAAAAGCAAAACTAGTTTTTTCTGGATGTATTTCAAGGACTCACAATT
The DNA here is from genome assembly GCF_053564925.1 of Oryzias latipes. Lineage (NCBI taxonomy): Eukaryota > Metazoa > Chordata > Actinopteri > Beloniformes > Adrianichthyidae > Oryzias > Oryzias latipes. The sequence goes on from NC_136249.1 coordinate 21,928,727, forward strand.
GCTGCTTTAACCCTAGTGCTATCTTAGATGACCCCACCCTTACATTGACGTGTTCTCCCTACCATGACAAAGCTGGATAAAGGTGGAAAGATTTCATGTAATCCATGGACACCAGTGAAGATCACAAATCATTGAAGAAAAAAGGTTCAGAGCACTGTCTTGTGGGTCTAGATGACCCAACTCCCAATGTTAAAGTACCTAGGATAGCACAAGGGTTACATGCATAGAAATGATAAAACTAAGCCTCTGGTTCAGGATTATCATCAAATGTAATTTCTTGTAAAGTTCATAATTCAATAGTATTATGTAATGATGAGTCATTATTATAAAGAAAACAAATGATCTTAATTAAATGTATAAAAGAGGGCAGGTCAAATGTGTTTCACAATAAGAGGATATAGGAGTCAGACTAATGTCTTGTTGTTAGATTTTTTTTGTTTGATAGTTTTGTCTCTGGAAAAAAGTCTTTTAATCAGGGCCTCAGACGTATTGCATCGTATTAACGGCTCAAGAAACACCTAATCCTTAAGACAATGTACAAAGTATACCACGGTCCACTGTTGGATCCACTCCCCGTTCATAGCAGCTATTAGCATGGTTAATGGTAATCAGTAATCCCATCCCTATAGCCCTGAGCTCAGGTTATTAGGCTGTTAATTATCTGATAGGAAGCAGAAAAATCCTTTATCAACCTGAAGACATAAAAACTGATTACAGAGCTCCTCTTTAACCCTTGTGCTATCTTAGATGACCCCACCCTTACATTGACGTGTTCTCCCTACCATGACAAAGCTGGATAAAGGTGGAAAGATTTCATGTAATCCATGGACACCAGTGAAGATCACAAATCATTGAAGAAAAAAGGTTCAGCGCACTGTCTAGTGGGTCTAGATGACCCACCTCCCAATGTTAAGTGCCTAGGATAGCACAAAGGTTAAGTGGAGTCAGAGTTCACTTGGTATTTCAATGATTTCTCGTATGTTGTGTAAGTAAGCAAGTACAGCTCTAAAAAATGCAAGGACCAGATAAGTTTTACACCTGAAGATGGTTACAGCTGATCTGGACTAAAACTTCACACCATAAAATCATCCTACACCCATTTGAGAGACATTAAAGATACTTTCCACTGATTTCCATCTTTTGTTATGATGTGGGTTTATCTTTTTATAGCAGTGAAGATCTTTTCCAAGAAAATGGATCAATAAAATAGATAGTACATGTTATCTATTTTAACAACACTTTTATGTGACTTTATTTGACAAAGTTCCTGGCTTATTTTGAGCTTTTCTTATACCACAATAAATCTACATTGAAAATATGTTTTTTGTGTTTTTAACATGTTCTTGAAGCATTTTTCTCATAACTGAGGACATGTTTGAAGGAAATTAAGCTTCAGAGTGCATTTCTAAGTATTCCTTTATTTAACCCTTGTGCTATCCTAGGCACTTTAACATTGGGAGTTGGGTCATCTAGACCCACTAGACAGTGCGCTGAACCTTTTTTCTTCAATGATTTGTGAACCTCACTGGTGTCCATAGATTACATGAAATCCTCTCCACCTTTATCCACGTTTGTCATGGTAGGGAGAACACGTCAAAGTAAGGGTGGGGTCACCTAAGATAGCACAAGGGTTAATCATTGGGAATCAGGAGCAAACAAAAAATGCTGTTTGAAAAAGCCTGTAGGAGTGACGTATAAGTAAGTCAGTAACTCACAAACTCCCTGCTTGGCTCCATTCTGATGCATCCACTTCCAGAATAATAGATCCATGTTTGTCTTTGTTTTCCTCATGAGGGTGGATAGCCATTTGGTTTTGGTGCCACATGGTATCTTCCATTCACTGAAGGAACTTTTTTACATACTCTGGGAGTAAAAGTAAAACAACTTGTGCCACAGATAAAACTTCATCATCATCATGTATAAATACCCAAAATCTGAGAGTTGACCTTATGCTGACTTATTTCTTGTTTCCTGTCTGGCATTTTACATTTTTACCATAAAAACACCTACACTTGTTATTCAAAGGTAGGTATTACAGTAAATCACAGAAGCCACAGATCCAAATCACAGGATATTTCTTAAGATGGCCGCCCTGCTAAGACAAAACATTGAGGTTTGGGGCTGCTAAAATATCGTTGGAAAGACGAGCCAACCTGAATATCATAATTACACCACTTGGAAGCACTTTTAGCTAAGTTTAATCCACTCTAAGTCATCATACTAATACTCATGTAAAGCCTGCCAGACAACGCAAAGTAGTTTCAACAGTTCAACCTATCATTAGCGCTCTAAACAAGGACAAGAGCGAGCTGTCACCATTTGCCTATTGTTGCATGCTGTGGTGTAGACATGTGGTTATAATTGGAGCATATTGTCTGTTTTAGACTTTTATAACCAACTGATCCTCCATAGACATTTTGGTGCCTCTGAGGCAAAGCCCTCTGAAAAAATGTAACTCTCTTCAAACATTGCGGACAACATTTAAGTCTATGCTTAATTTTTTTTTAGAGAAATTCTATTAATTAGCTCTAATGGGAACCAGTGTTCCCACACAATGAAAATTAATTCCTTGTTGACATGTTTTTTTTTTTAGACAATGCTTGACTATCCTTCAATTGTAACCCTTGTGCTATCTTAGATGACCCCACCCTTGCATTGACATGTTATTCCTACCATGACAAAGGTGGATAAAGGTGGAAAGATTTCATGTAATCTATGGACACCAGTGAAAATCCCAAATCATTGAAGAAAAAAGGTTCAGCGCACTGTCTAGTGGGTCAAGATAACCCAACTCCCAATGTCAAAGTGCCTAAGTTAGCACAAGGCTTAATGCTTGCCAATTCCCATGGAGGGTTATGGGGTTGCTGGAGCCTATCTTGGACTGTACAGGAGTTCATTACAGGGCCACACATAGGCATACAACTGCACTCACTCATATACAATGTGAGTCTTAACAATTTTAATCTCATGTTTTTAACTGTGTGTTGTTCCAAATTGTAAAGTGTCCTTGGGAGCCTGGAAAGGCGCTTATAAATTACCTGGAGGAAACCTGTATATGCACTAGGAGAATATCGATCCATCCATCTTCTGAACCCACTGTTTCCCTTTTGGGGTCACTGGGCTGCTGGAGCCAACCCAGCTGATGTTGGGCAAAGGCGAGGCACACCCTGAACAGGTTGCCAGTCTGTTGCAGGGCCACACACTCACATTCACACCAAAGGATAATTTAGAGATACCAGTTGATCAACAAAGCATGTTTTTGGACTGTAGAAAGAAGCCAGAGTGCCCAGAGAAAACCCACGCATGTACGGGGAAACATGCAAACCCCACACAGAAAGGTCCCAGCTGGGAATCAAACCGGGACCTTCTTGCTGTTCAGCAAGAGTGCTGAACACTACACCACTGTGCAGCCCTGATTGAATATAGTTATCATATTTACATCAAAATACTAAAGACAAAAAGTAGATCTTCAGTCAGGTGGTTTTGTTCACAAGCTTTGGTCCGTAACAGAATGGTCCGCTTGATGCCAGTCTGAATACAGACCAAATGCAACATTCGGGACTCGATCCAGAACCAAGCATTTTTCCAGTCTGAATACGCTCTTAAATAAACTCATCTATAGCACTCCTTGGAAAAAAAATGATATCAATCGCTCTTCTGCGTGCAAACATTAAGCTGCCCCCAAAGCACGTTCATGAGATAGCTAACTTACAATGTTACATTCCAGCTGGAAAACTGTTCTCTGGTGAGACAAATTCTGATGTATTTTTGATAGAGACCATTATTCAATATAGAAATCTAGCTGGTCAGCTGAATTAGGAAACCTACATTCTGAAGGAACGTGCTAACTGACCAGTACTAGCTATGAGGAAATTAAAACTAAACATGTGTGGTCTAGCTGCACAACAAAAAATGAATATGCACAAGTATGTTACATAACAACCATTAGTTTCTCCTTTTCAAAGTGACACAAGGTTATGTTTTATTGGATTAATCATAACCTGACTGTGAGCCGTCTCTTGTTTGGGGAATTTACCAAGGTTACAAAACAAAGTAAGGGTGAAGTTCCTTTGATCAAATTAATTTATACAATAACCACTCAAAAAACTCTAACAAGTCTTGGCAAAACAGTTCTACTAAAGAGGCAATGGGGAAGAAAATGTTAAATATTTCCCATTTTATTTTGTTCTGCTCATTCAAGTTGAACACATTCCTCTCAAGACAATCAGACACTTAAACGCACACAATTAAGTACCATTTAGAGTTGTAAAGCACAGAGAATCACTTATATTTGCAAACACAGAGTTATCCTGATGAAATTACAAATATCTTCAGCAATTACTATGTAACGTAAATAAAGATGTGATTATTCCGTACATCTGTGTTGTGTTCAGATAGGTGCTGGCCAAAAGTAGAAGATAAAAGAATGAGAGGGGCAAAAAGCTTCTGAAAAATAAGAAGCAATCAAGAAATCAGTGTCCTTACAATCTGATTTCAAGCTATGACAGAACTCCAATGTACTTTGACAGATCAAAATCTGCTTAAGGCCCTCTGAGAATGTTAAGTATCTGTGGTCATTGATACCCTCTGTGGTTCAGTTAGCATCAAAATACATTTTCTATCTGGTTTGGCATCCAGTTTTAAATGAAGATTTCCAGTCCTGAACCGACCCAAAAGTCAATGAATGGCCACATCTCAGTGATGTGCTTGAACTGTGCATCATAAGTGCAATTTACAGTGGCACCACCTACTGTATGCTTTGCTGTAACAGTAATAAATAAATGTATAAAAACTAACTGACTGTAAGTGGTCAAATGAAGGCCTTCAGTCAAGGTAAACCCACAGCAGATGTGTTAGAAAACCAGGATAAAGTAGCTGGATAATCATCAGAAAGACCTGGATCTGATTGTATTCTGAAACCTCCGTCCTCTGTCTTTATTTGTCTCTAAAAACAAACTGACACTCATATTGACACTAAATGTGGTTGTAGAGACACAACTATGGCAGCTGATAGAATAGAACTTAGAATAACTTTGCATATCCTTGAAATATCGCCAACCTTAGGAAAATTATAATCATATACATTGGATTTTGTCTCAAAGAAGTATTAGCTTATATGAATCTGACAGATTTTCTCCATAAAAAAAGTTGGGTTGTGTAGCAAGGTGCAGGGCTGGCTTTTAAAGAATAATTGCATCTTTGATTCAGTGGTAAGCTGAGCTGTTTGCATTACTTTAATATTTTTTTTAAAAATAAAAATAGATCTCTAGTAAGTCTGTATGACAGCGTAGAAGACATATAATACAACATTTTGCATGTATTTGAAACCAAATTTGAGGAAAAGGCCAAGAGTTTTTTCAAGACACCATTCTTCAGGATATTGTTTTACTGGAGCAATGTTTTTTTTTTGGCTGAATGCTCAATACAGTTACACTTGAAGCAGCCAGTGGTTGAAACCTGTTTGCTCTTTTTAGTGTCAACACGCGGCAGTCTCTAGGCAAACGGAAACTGTGCAAAAACCACAAACTCCACATGGAAGCGGGCGCACCTTCCCAGCTGACTGGTGACTGCACGGATCTAAAGTTCATCTTGGGGGATCCATTTTAGAAGTCCTTACATCCAGCTCTGTCCATCTTTATCAGTCCTCCCTTCCTACTGAACACATACATACTTCTTCCACCAGGATTTGGACAGCATCTTCATCTTGTCGGCTGTGCTGCGGACCTTTCTCTCACGCCGTGCTCGGTGGTCAGAGTGCCGTAGCCCCACGGAAATGGCTGCGTCAAACACCTCCTTCAGGTTCTTTTGCGTAAGTGCCGAGCACTCCACATACATGACGGCCCCAATTTTTTCTGCGAGCGCTCTGGCGTCCTCCTCTGCCACGGGCCTCTCTCGTCGTCTCGAAAGCTCGATGAGCACCTTAACGTCTTGCCGGAGGTCACACTGCGTGCCTACAAGGAGCATGGGAGTGAGGGGGCAGCGGCGGCGTATTTCAGGGACCCACTTTTCCCAAACATTTTGAAAGGATGCGGGGCTGACCACGCTGAAGCAGAGCAACAGGGCGTCGGTACGGCTGTAGCAGAAGTGGCGGAGTTTGTCAAACTCATCCTGATGGAGAGGCAGAGAAATGTACAGATCAGTTTATTTTAAAGAAATACAATTTCACTGAAAACTGTCCAGACCGTTTACATTTTTTAATACAAGCATGTGCAGTAAACGTTTTTGATGAAAATCTGAGCTTTTGGCTTTATGGTCTTTCCTCATCTCAGTGTACACGGATTAATGCTGGCCAAAACGTGGCCCGAACCTCTCCCTCTTTCCTATAAATCCTCTTCTTTCTGGCACACATCTTCTGCTTCCTTTTTGTGCAGCAAAGCCTGATACTCTCAGAACAGACCTGAAACCTCCAACCCGCTAATCTGTTGATGTGAAGCTCAACATTTCGATGCAGCAAACACTTTGCCACACACAGGCTCTGCAGCCTGATGACGCCGGTCCGTCTCCAGTTTACACAGACAAATCAACATCTTCTAGTTTGGAGGGTGTGTGTTTATGGGCTTCAGCGGCAGCTGTTTTCATCCCTCTGGCTCCAGTCTCTGATCTCTGCTGTTTTGGCACACCTCCCCTTGTTTTATGCAACAAGCTCTCCTCTTGTGAAATTGCATCAGTGCAGTAAGTCTTTAGCGCCTTTAATCAAACGGTATTTGTCCGATCTTGTCCATTTGCATTCATTTTAACACCCTGCACACACAGCCTGCAGCATCGTGCAGCTAGATTTTTTAGTTATAAGGGTTTGCCTGAAAGCCTCATTTCAAATGCCAAAAGTGTATATCAGTTCTTTGTAGAAGTGGCAGCGCCCTTCTGGCTTTTATGAATGTCAAACATGCTGCTCCCAGGGCAGGGTGCTGCAGAGCACCGAGATGTGGAATGAAAGAACGGCCCACGCCCCAGAGGAACAGAAACAGTGTTAAACTTTCAAAGGGGAGTAAATAAATGTACCTGGCAAACTCTGCATATCGCAGAGTCTCTCTCAGTAACAGACAAGAACAGTTTGTCTGCGATAAAAGATTGCAGCTGGTTACATCTATCAGACGCCATAAAACTGTGAACAGGAGGAGGGTCAAAGAGTACACATCGTGCTGCAGGCAGATACCTTCTTTTTATCGAAGCTACAAGGACATCTGAGCAGGTTTGAGGAGAATTATTATCACAGAAATGGAGCAGGGATAAGCGCTCACATGTGTGAGGGTGGACCAGGTGTTTCATGTAGATCCTTTGCTCCTTCAAGGATAATGCATGATGTCACTGTTTTATGGCACATGCTTATGCTGATCATAGAAGGTCATAAAAGTTTAAACTGCAGATTGTCTCACAGGGTTAAATATAGATATGTATTTCATAAGGGATACTAGTACTTCTATTCTTTGAAGTGAAACATTTTTCAAAATGATCTATTGTGCCTGCTTAAGTGCTAAATGGAAAGGCAGTTGTTGTGTGAACAGTTCTCACCTGTCCTGCAGTGTCACACAGCTGTAGCCTCACTGGGCTCCCGTCCACCTGGACCACAGCTGTAGGTGCAGAAACACACAAACATAAGGTTCAGCTGCTAAATTGACTGGAAGCCTGTGCACAATGCCCCCACCTGGATTTTTCTCCAACAGAATACTGTCTGGGGTAAACAATAGTTCTCCAGCTGAAATCCCAAAGCCCCCCGCTCTGCTCTTGTTCAAAGTTTTCCTCTGTCTCGCCCACCCACTTTGCCGGTTACTGCTCAGACCGTAATGTTTTACTGCAGCTCGGGCCGCTCAGTGAGCTTTGTACTTTTGAGCAGAGGCCTCTCTGGGGTTGTCTTAAGAGGAGATGGGGGTAAAGACTTTGTTTATTCAGTTGACTTTCAATCTGCCTTTTTCCAAAGTGGATGTGTCATCTTCAGGTGAGTTTCATTATCCAACCATTTATTCTTCTCAGAAGGCTGAACTCAGTGCAGGGCAGCAGGCACATGGAAACATTTTCCACACGACTGGAGTGTGTGGTCGGTCATGCCACCTGATCAAAGCAATCACTGGAACAGTTCGTGCAGCAGGACAGCCATCGCAGAGGGTCTGCGTTCTGACAAAAGCGAGGTTGAAAACTTCAAGGTAGAAAAATGGAAGCGAGCTGCTATTTGGTAATTATTCTCTAATACCTGACATATGATACTCCTTTTGATTTTCTGAAGCAAAACTCCCCCTTCGACGCTTCTCTGCCACCTGAGGCATTGCATAACTGCTCAGAAGTCTGCTTTCAAAGCAGTGCTCTGATTCGGGCCTCTGAGAAATGACATCACTTTTAAGGGCCCCAACTGCACAATCATTCTCTGTCAGAGCAAGGAGTAAGACAATCTCTGCCTCAGAGCTATTGCAACAGATGTGCCTATTCCAGCATAGAGGAGTGGGCTCACGGGTCAAGGCTGACAACAATAGGCTGAGTTGTGCAACCCCCTGAACCAGAGAAGCTTTCTGCACTGAGCCAGCACCCTTGAGAGGCTGGTACGAGTCCCTGTTGAATGTTTTTGTCAGATTTGTGTTGGTTGTTGGTTTTACAGACAATAATTAATAAAATACCGACACAGAGCCGCTTGCATTGTGCAGAGCAGGTGAGGAACAACACCATAAGGTGTTCACCATGTCTGGAGAGCAGATAATGGAAAGTCACAAATTACATCATAAGTTAGAAACCAAAGCTGCCTTGCATAAACTGCACTTGCAGGGACTAGTCACTTTGGAAAGTGGAACTGTGCCAAATGGAACAGTGCTAAATCAGGGAGGGAAGACCTGCCCATTACCTCAGATAGAGGATAGATAGTAGGAAACACAAACACATCTATCATACAATGGATGGAAATGGGAGCATTTTGGTAAACGTTTGTGCAATCTGAAATACTTAGGTGAAGCAGAAGATTCTAGAGGTAAATGGGTGGCATGCAGGTAGAGGCAAACTGGTTTCCACTCTGAAGTAGAAACAAATATCCTGAAGTGAAGTTTAGGAAAGTTAGTTTATTGTACTTTTCTCAAAATGTTCTTCTTTTGTCTCAGTCCCAAATAAACAGGACGTTTTATGGTCACCTGTTTATTATTTCAACACCCCAACCAAAGTACCTGTTGACTCTCTTACCGGAAAAGTCGTCAAAGGCCGTCGGGATGTATTTGGTTGGATATCCGTTTGTTGTGTAGCTCACAACCAAGCTGGTTTTCCCAACCGCTCCATCCCCCAGAAGGACGCACTTCAGCAGCCGCTCCTGGCCCTGTCCTGGCCGGGCGGGTTTGGGTTTGTGCGGCGGCACCGGCGGCGCCATGCTCCCCGTGTAATCCATTGTGAGTGGGGGTGACATTTAACGGACCACCGCGAACTCCTCTAGAGACTGTCCCACCATGAGAACAAGATTCGGTCTCCACGGAGATGCCGAACCCCTAGGACCGAGAGCCGAACCTGTGCGTAAAAGCCGTCATCCAGCGCGCGCTCGTATCCAGCCGGACTAACATCCACACAGCGGCGCGCGCACTGCAGCTCTGAGCCAGGGGCGGCTTAGACTCTTTATGTTCCCATCATTTGACTAATCCCACCCACCACAGTAGAGGAGGACTGATCAGACCTTCTGCAGCTTTGTATTAGACATGGTCCGAAACATCTAGAACATTAGTGCTGTGGACATGATTCAAAATTACATCTGTTTATTTTTTTAAATTTCATTTCCACTTTTCCCCCTCCTGTTTGACCTTGCTGACCTGCTCTATAATGCCCCCGTAAAGAGTGTCTGACCTGTTACAGACAAGTCAAGACATGCCCTCACCGGGATAAATAGCCCTGACGGCAAATTTTAACGTGACCTATAAAGAAACACTGAAATATTATACTGTCCTCCCAGCCTACTTTAAGCTGCAGAGCTGAGCTCAGGAGAAACGTGCTCAAACTGTGTGGAGAATGGAATTCCACTGAAGAACAAAAATTAGTGTCACCAGGAAAACTATTATAAGTAATAGACAAAGTCAAAATACTTTTTTCCCTACTGAAACCATCTTCATCTGTTGCACAGATTGGGCTTTCTGAGAAGTACAGGCCTTGATTTTGGCGCCACCTTGTGGTTGTAATTGGTTAATGTTTTTGGTTATCTTTTTTGTGCCTTGAGACTTTGTACATCATTTTCATACAAGGAATGAAATAAAAGGAACAAAAAACAAAAACTAAAGAAAAGTATTTTGTATGGAATGTTCTCAATTATTGTGTAAACTGTGAGTGATATTTTCTTTTGTCTAAAGACCAAAAAGACAGAACATTGCAGTATACAAACCTACTTTTGATGAAAGGATGCCCTGGGATTTCAAAAGTTCTAAAAACTTCTAAAAAGTTCTCTATTGAACTTGATATATTACCATATTTTTAAATAAAGAACTAAATAAATAATCATTCTGAGGTTTATATCAAGACTAACATGTAAAATGCTTGCATGTCAGCAATAACCCATTTGCAATGGTTTTAAAACTGTAATCAACATTTCAGGTTCTTTTATAAAACCTTTTTTATCACACCATCACATTCTAGCAGTCGTGACCTTTTCTTAAATTGTAATATGCTGAATGTGAAACTTGAGCATGTTAATGCAATGGTACTCACATTGTCTCATTGGTTCACATTAAGGATTACATTTTTTTTAATTCTATTCAAAGTACATCAGTTTTTTTTAATCATCATTTTAGTGATCTCTGCAGATAATCTTATTTTAGTTTTTTAATTTCACATTTGGAAATGATGCCATTTTTTTGCATCATAAACAGCAGTTAAATCTCCAGAATAAACTATACCACTCAAACTAAATCTATGTATTGCAACAGTATTTAAATAGGGTCAAAATATTTACAAAAACTTATTTGGCAACTACAGAACTGGGAAGGCCTCTAGAGGTGAAATGTCTTTAATAATAATAAAAGTTAAACCAAGTCCAGTTGACTGCTTTTTTTAACCAGCTATTTGGATATATAATGGAGTTTTTAGAGTATTTTCTACTGCTAAATGTCACTCGTTTGACAAACAGCTCAAGGCTTTGAGCAATTTTCTGCAGATAAAAAAATTCAGAAGATCAGCATGTTTGATTTTCCCATTGATTTTATTTGCTTTGCACAGAAAAAAGTCTGTTTTGTAAAATAACAATAATCAGTGTAACACATTTCCATGAAGATTAGAGCTGATTTTACGTAACCATAAGTCACTTGAGTGTTTGGATTTTGAACCCTGTTTCTAAGAATTGAAATTGTGTCGTTGACAATGGAATGCAAAGATATGCAAACCAGCAGGAACTAAAGCAAATGAATGCAAATTTAGAAACTGAAAACCCAAGACAACACCCTTTCTTCTGGTGATGAATTTTAAACATCCTTTATATTGAAGGTCCAGGTCTTCATTAAATGCAACATGATGGTGTTTTAGAAACATATGCTGCTATTTAGATAAGTGTTTCATGGAGGTGTTTGATCATTTTAAGAAGACTTTGCCAAACATGATGCACAAACGGGTCACTGTTGTGCCGGCAAATTCAAAATGACCACAATTTAAAAACCTCAAAACATACATGTTAATTTCTGCTTTTTCTTTTTTTTTACATTTATTAACAAGATACAGGTTTAAAAGCTTTAGCTGACATTTTAAAGCATTTAAACTTCTACTGAGACATGGTTGGGCAAGGTCCTGACGGAAAAATATCAAAACATTTGGTTTGTCTAGAAACATTTTTGTAAAGACACTCACTGATAGACCCAAACAGGAAATGTTAAGTATCTCTACTGATGTTTCATTAAAGAATTTGGAGTTTAGCTAAACCCTATAGAGTGAAATACATGTGAACTCACAGAACCGTCACTCATATCCGAGGCTAACATGCCATCCTGTTTGGTTGTTTCATGGGTCTGGTAGAGCTTCTCTGCAAGGTGCAGGAGTTGCACAAAGTAAGGCTTAGGAGCAAAATCCTGGTGCAAGACTTTAAAGCACTACGTGTGCGAAAAAAGAAAAGCAGAATGTTCATAAATGAATAAAAGTTTGCAGTATCCTGAAATGTCTCATCATCCCTAACATTTATGGACATGGAGGTTTTTTTTTTCTCCAGGTTAGGTTTTATCCCTAAACCGGACGTCTTCTGTTGATCAGATAGACATGAAGGTTTCATGAAGTTGTTTTAAAGACTGCTGTAAACAAAAAAACTGGGTCTTCAACCTGCAGTTAAAAAAGGCACCTGCTGTAGTTAACAAGTTTCCTTTGAGTGAATTCACCCTCTGCACCGCTCAGTTACCTTCTCAATGTTCAACATCTAACAGGAAAACAAGAGCAAGAATGAAAGCAAAGCAGAAAAAAAAAAAGGAAGAAATGAAGAAAAAAGTGATTTTAATTGTGGGAAAAAGTTCATTTTAGTTCACTCACTACCTCGCACATAAAAAAGAAGTCTTGACGATGTATATGCATTCAAACATGTGCACAAACATGCATCCTTAATTGCCAGTTTTATGCTGCCATGGTTAGGAACGACGTATTTTGTCATCTCGGACAAAACCACTGCGACCCCCTCCTGTTTTTCAAGGTGTGTTGCTGCCACTTGAGACCTCATTTGGAATACAGCTCCATCCGAGACACTTCCTGAGTCTTCCTTTTTATACGCATTAAAAACAATGTTTCCAATGATAACAGCAAGAATATTACTGAGGATTCATACAATTCAGATACTTGGATACAGTTAGAGTTACGCCTCCATTCCATTTTGTGGAGACTCATCCTTTGGAGCTCTGAGAACACGTGGCCGAGTAAGACTTCAGAGGGACAGCCTGGACCTGCTGACTTCTGCTAACTTTTGTCTTCACGATGTTTACTGGAGTTTAGGTTTGGCACCACCGGGAGTTGGATCAGGAGGTGGGCCCCCACCCTGGGCGAGTCTTTGTAAACTACAAGAGAAGAGAGTGAAGGGGTTAGTATTCATGTTTAATGAGAGAGATTTTTATTCCATCAACACAATCAATGCTTTTTGTGCCCTTATTTTTGCTGGATGCTCCTTCAATAACAATCACAATACAAAGAAATAATTTAGAATCCCTCTCGATTCAGTTTAAAGAAGTGGCTCCTAAAAACTGGTATCTATTAGAAATTCAGTCTTAGGTGATAGTTTTAGGACTAGAAAATTACTTTGTGCAAAAAGATTGCCGTAATAAGTAGGGATGCCACAATTCTTCAAAGCAAACCGTGTGTTACACCATTGAACACGACTGTGGAGAAACTGTATCGTTGCGTTGCTAGTACTGCCTTTTCTTTATTGTTACCTGCCAATTGAATAAAAGAAAAGAAAAACTTTTCTAAAGTTTTAGTTTTTGTTGTTGTTTTGTAATACACAAATCAAATATTGAATTGAAACAAAACCATGACCCAAAATTCAAAGTTTGAACCAAATCATGGGGAGAGGGTATCGTTGTATCACTAATATAAAACTATTTTAACATAGCTTTTGGATAATCTTATCTGCTTATTTACCACTTGTCAAATTCGTTTTATTGCATATTACCTTTTGTATCTAAATTTATTTGATGTTTCTTTCCATATTATGTTTTTAACATACACCTTATGTACCGGTCTTTAATTTAAACTGCTTTCTTTTTATAATTTTAGCTCCATCAGTCTTTCCCAGTAGGCATCCTTTGTGCCAGGGGCAGCCGGTTTGGTCTGGGGTTGTTGCTACAGTTGTTGCCCTTGCTGGGCAGCTGGAGTTCAGTGTTGCTGCCTCACAGATGTGGAGTGGAACACGTTGCGGTCTCAGTCTGGGGGGCGATGTTCCTGTGGCTTAGCTGGCTCCTGAAGAGATTCCCTATATACTAAGCCTTAAGCTTCTTTTATAAGCTACCGTACTTTTATTCAAGCATTCATTGTGTGTGGGATCATGAAGTGTGTGTTAACGGGGGGGGGGACACGGGGGGGGGTTGGATTTTTGTTGAAATTTCGGTGTCCATCTTTTTGTTTTTAACTGCAAAGTGCTTCGATCTGTGCCAAGTATGAGAAGCACTTTTTATAAATAAACTTTGATTTGATTTGTTTTGATTAAAATTGATTTGATTTAAATAAGTGATAACCCATGTAAAAGGGGTGAAATTAAAAATGGTAAAAGTCTTAGACCCCTAAACCAACAAATGCCCAGTAAATGGCAGATCTTTATTCTTAATTTATCAACATCTTGTGATCAGCTTTGATTGATTCTAAAACACACAATGAAATTATTGTGTGGTACCTGTTGACTACAACAAAAGGAGTTCTGCATCAGTGAAAACCTGCTGAAAAATCAGGGCTTTCGGAACTTTTTAAGAACAAAAGTGGTTTTAAAGCCTTTTTTGCCAGCTTGTTCTTTTTCCCTACGTCCAGAGACCATGTCTGTTTGTTTTAGGCTGACAAGGTAACTTTTCAAATGCTTTAAATTTTTAAATAATGGATACAGTTTCTATTTTCAGCCTCTAAGAGTAACTGTTGTGTCTAAAGTCTTTGTATCACAGATAGTGTAAGCGCTCATCAAAATTTAAGCTTTTAAAACCTGTTCTGTGAAAAGTGTACTTCAGTATAAAAACAGAAATACAAAGTTGTGTGTAGTCATGTTCAGTAGCTGGTCACAAAAAGCCTGATATAAACGGTTATCCCCTGTGTAGATCGGTGTGTAGATCTGCATTTTGCAGTGTAATAAATGTTGGGATGAGGTCCTGCATGTTGTCTGATGGAGACTCATATTCTGCAGAGATACACAAAACATGGAAGCCTGATAGACTGATATAAACTACAGCAAGCATGTGGTCCAAAAATATTAGTGAAGGGGTTTAATTTTAACAGGCATTGATGGAGTTCTGTACCCTGTTGGCACAATGTAATGCACACATTATGAAGCTCATGCAGTTTACTCATTAGAATGAATAGTCATACTGATTTCTGACTATTAAACATATGTAATAACCTCATGTAAATATTTTAAAATAAATAGGAAAAAGTATAAATTTTGGAAATAAACTGAAGCCTGGACAAGTGTCATCATATGAAACCATTTCTGTAATATTTCTGCTTGACATAGCTGCATACCAGGTTACATTGGGACCATTACAATTAGAAAGGCAATAACATTTTTGACACAAGGTGGCGCTAAACTCACGTGTCCTTGATGCTATCTAACTTAGCCTGGATTTTTGCAACAAAGCTGTCCACCTCCTCCTGTTGGGATACATAAAATGAGCAGTTGCACAAACAAAGTATTCATCTTTCAACATAAACCCGCCTTACCTGACGCCTCTTATAGAAAAGTGGCAGAGAGAAAACAGCAATCACACCTGCAGAGAGAAAAATGTGAAAATTCTAACCTTTTCTAAATGTCTAAAGAAAGTGAGGATATTAAAGTCTTACTGATGATCAGCAGGGTCAGGCCGTTGCACAGGTCCCCCAGGTAGGTCACCAGGTACAACAGAAACAGGAACTACGACCCACAGACAGAAATAAAACATCATTCTTTGAATACTCACTTAAATGTGAGTATTCCACCAAACAGTGAGAGTGTTTATTCACCTCCTCTGGAACACAATGTTTACACCACGGTTACCACTAAACCTCAAAAAATGATCTCATATCGTTCATGTTCCCACAGTTTTTGCTACATTGACATTCTTCTGTGTGTTTCACAAAATGTCTTCAAGTGCTTCAGCCCTCTTTGGTGGGATCCGGTTGCTCTGATATGGGATACCCCCCATCTCAGGTGGATAGCGGCTCCAGTTTCAGTGGCGGGTTTCTGCCTACAGACCTCTGTGTGTCATTTCACATACCGGCCAGGTTGAAGTTGAAAGCAGGAGGTCCTGGGAGTAAGGAGCTCCCATTCACTGCAAGTGTACTGGCCTAATACTCTGTCAGTAAAATAATACAATTATATTAAGGATAAACTGGAAGGACAGGGAGATGCTGATGCAAGCGTTTCTAAAGGAGATTTATTTTTACACCTCTGCCATGGAGCTTCCAGTGGGCTTTTGAGATTTCTGTTGGAAATTGTCCACCAATGTAAAAAATGAAATAACAAAAGCAGCACTTTAAAGTTGTACAATGGTTCCGTTGATACAATAACTGTGGCAGTGTTCACTTTTTCAGCAAATTGGGTTGTGTTTTGTATGTCTTCTGAGTTCTAAAGCATCACATAAAACTAAATAATTATTCTCCAGGTAATAACTCAGTTATTAAATTAACGGAACTATATAGGTAGATAAAATGCCCCCGTCATTGTTGTTTAGAAAGTGTGTTTTAAAAACCTTAATGTCAGTCTGAATAACTTTAAACTTCAATACCGGGAAAACAGGATCAGGGGTTTCCCTCCGGATACTGTTGGAAGAACATTTCCCCAGTCTCAAACAGAAACTTCACAAATGTTTTAACTTAAAGATCTAAAGCAAAACATTTGTAGGTAATCGAAGTGTGTTTTAACGAACTGCTATGGTCTGGCCCGGGTGTATAGATGACTAACACTCTGTGAACCTTTATTGCTGTGAAAACATCATGACAGATCAGCAAGAAGACAATTATTATGCGAGGGTCAAAACTTCATACAGTAAGAACTAAATTTAGCTGTCATTTTTAATTGGTACAAGAGAAAAGGGTCAATACAAAAAAAATAAACACCAAGATACATAAATACAAGTGTGAGTGATTATCAATAAGTGGTCTGGAGTGGACTGTCCCAGGTTTCTCTGAAAGAGTTAAGAGTCTTCGTGCCCATAATGGGGACTGACAGAAACTTTGACTTCAGTTAAAAGAGGACAAACCTTTTTATTATGAGTTTAATTTTACCTAAGGGGAACAGATTGTTTTCCCAAACATTCAGTAAATAATTATCCTCTCTAGAGCTGGAAGGAGCAACAATGATGAGGAAAAATAGATGTGACCGAATGAAAGATGTCCATCTGAATGTTCAGTTTAATGAGAGTTTCTGGATGAGAGGAATCGTTTTGGGGACAGATCATTAAAGTATTTACTGAGAGGCTGGCGCACAAAAACACACATGAGCACACATTTCATCCATCTGTCCTCCATCAGACACAAAGCTGAGATCAACCAGGACAGACTGCCTCTCCATCCCGGAAAATCCAGTGAAACAGGACTTTATTTGCAGCCTCAGCTTACCTTCAGGGAATCGAAAAGGTTTCCAACAAAAAAGAGTTTCTTCAGGGCGTCAACAGCAGACAGAGTCGACACTATGACTTTCTGCATGTAGAGGTCAGCCTGCTCCCCACTGAAACTGATATCCAGATCCAGGTATGACCTGAAGGCAAAAAATCTTTTTATTAACAAACAAAAAAGAAACACATTCAAAATGTTTACTTTGTTTTCTAATTTTTCCCTGTCTTATAGTTCCTAAAATACTCAGACAATCTAATAAAAAGAGTGATTCTCTTTGTTTTAAAGGGCTTTTATACCCGAGGGCACTTTTCAAGTCTTACTTGAAAGGATGCTCTCCATCTCCCCAGCTGAGGACGTAGAGGAACTGGTAATAGGTGCGCACAGATATGGTGAAGCACATGACAGCCAGGGAGACAGTGGAGACCACAGTGATGATGCTGAGCTGGAACAGGGACAGCAAGCCCACCACTAACCCCGTGAGCACCATGCCGCTTCGCTCCATATCCTTCCAGTAGATCAGGTCCATCACTAGGCGATGAGGCGAGCAAGTGAAAGGAGAAGGAGTAAAGCAGAAGTTTAAAACGCATGACTGTGGTGCTTTCCGCAGCAATGTCACATCAATCCTCTGCTGCCTTATTTTTGGGACACAACTAAAAAGGGGGCGTGGCAGACAAATCTGAAAAAGAGACAGACAGGCCAGAGAGGTGACAGACGGGAGAAAAAGAGGACTTTTCAGCCTTCAGCATCATGCAGGGACGCATAAGCTCCGGCCTCAGCTAAATTTAGCCCTTTACATGAGAGAGAGCAGCCAGCAGTTGAGGGGAGTAGATTCAGCCTTTCACAACACCTGCTGCCGGTCGTCAGGCTGTCAGCAACCGTTTCTACACGCACTGTTGGTCTCCCTCTCTGTCACCAGGCAATAGCTGCCGTAGAGATCCAAGCATCCATTTAGTCATCCTTTACTAGAGATGACGGCTGAAGCATTTACATGACTAGCTGTGCAATTTACTGCACTACGAACTGAAGTGAAATGCAAAGAGTGATCAATACGACGTGAAGCACACAACCTCACATGAGCCCAGCTCATGCCACGTGTGACAACATAATGCACGGTCAGGGAAATGCTGAGCCTCGGCATTAGAAAGGAGGGAAGCCTCTTTGACCCGAGAACGCCGAAGGCAGGCGGGTTATTTATGGAAATCATAGCATACAATTAACACCAGACTTGTGTTGCTCTCATTCGAAGACACAAGAGTGATAATAAATAACACAACATTAGACACTGATACATTTATTTAAAAAATGGAACGTTCTGAAAGTGTGAAAAAATAAAAAATAAATCACTCATTAAAATAAGAAAATAAAAACATGAGAAGAGATACTGTGCTTTTTTGTAGTTAATAAGAAGCTTTTTACTAATCTACTAATTAACAATAAACAAATATGTAAATGTGTATTGTGTGTGTACAATTAGACTGCATTCAGATTAGTATTTGCAGTGCCTCTTCATTCATTTTGAACAGTTTGAACGAACAATGTTCCTCCGTCTTTTGTGAGTAACATGTACATACATACACACACACATATATTTATATATATATGTATATATATACATATATATATACATATATATATTGACAAAAGCAAGATCTTTTTTTTAACTCAGTTCTGCATATTTGTGTCTGCTGCTCCAATTTACAGCCAAAAACAAGGAAAAACAGCTGTCAGACTTTAAATCACTGCAGACAGCCTTTTGGCGGCTTCCTCTTTTGTATAATTTATTTTTTATTCTGTATTAAAAGACATAAAGAATAAAAAACATTTTGTTCATTTCAGGAAAAAATTTAGCAAGTCTAAAATAAAGTGAATTTGACATCTAAAAACTGTTTTTTGTCACTTGCTGTAACTTCATGTCTTTTTTTTCACAAACAAATCTTAAGGAAAATATATAATAAAAAGAACAAATACTTTAAATTTTTACTCTAAGGACCAGAGAGTGCGCACTGTGATTCAAGATTTTGGATAGAGTAACAATAGCAGTAACTGGGTGATGACTATAATTATTCCTTTAAACATTTGCAGTTTAGAGTAAAGCATTTTTCGTAGGATTTTCAAAATCTAAACGCAAAAATATCAAGGCAAAGATCCTTTTTCTACATAGAAGGTCAACAATCTTTCCCTTCAAAGTATTACATCATGAAAATGGTGCTGTAATTACAATTATCCTAGCAGCACAATTTAAGCTAATTTCCCTCTGCTCTGGTCCTGTCAGATCAATGCCACATCCAAAACTATCAGAGAGTGAAAATTATCTTTGTGTATGAGCTCAACAGCTGAAAGCAGAAAGACCCAAATAAAACAGAACCCAGCTAATGAGAGGCAGAATACTATTTGAACTCAAGCTACTGATAAAAGAACAAGTGATCCCTCTGGAAACAAACCAGCTTTTGATGGAAGCCTGCAATCAACAAGACAGAGCAAAGCTGCCACTGAATTCATAATTTCACAGCCACTAAGCTCAGAATTATCTCGTAAAGATGGTAAATAAAGAAGTAAATGAAGCAATAAACTCAATCTGCTTTTCCTGCATGATTGGGATATAAATTAATTGTTCTGCAGGAGCTATCTGTCACCCAAACCCAGTTAAAACATCATAACGTTTGACAACAAAAGAGAAATATCATTCAAACGCACTTTAAACTGAAATGTCTTACCTTTACTGGCCATTTTAGTGTGTGCTCCAGTGTCTCACTCCACCTGTCCCTCACTGTGTCCCCACTGTGCTCCCCTCACTTGTCTGAGCTGTTTTTGGCCACACAGCAGTCCAAAGGCCTCCCAGCCCAAAATAATCAGGACCACCGTCCCGCCCACCACTCCAAAGACTGCCAAGGTTTAAGGTAAATGTCAGTCTTCCCCTTCTTAAGAGACATTTGCCTCTTTTCTCAAACCTCAGACATGTTAAAAATCCAATCACTCAAGCTGTGGAACAAGGACCAAATTTTCAATCAACAACTCAGACACTAATACATTTAAATACATTTTTTTCTGTTCTTAGCATTAAGGATTTTACTTTAAAATTTCAAATATGGATGCATTTTTCTAGAAAGGAGTGTACATGCCTATATATTTAAATACTATTACTGACAGAATTATGAACCCAAACTAAATCTTTAACAAGTTCCGCCCTCATTATGTGTGAATCAAAGCAAAACAAAAACCAAACCAAACGAAACTAATACCCAATTGATCTGTTTCATACAGTCAATGGCAGCAAGATACCCATTTGTTTCCAAAATATAATGAAATGTTGTGATCAGCTAATGTGTGAGCCATTTATTTCAGGAACTCTTAACTCTGTCATCATTCTGACCACACATTAATCAACCGTCCGACAAACTGCAGTCCCTCCCCCAGATCTACTAAAATAGGATCCATTGAGACGACTGCAGCGGCCCACTTAAAGAGCCGTCCATCTAAAAGACACAATCTTGCCTCCCATTATCTGTCTGCTTTAGTCCTACATAGGCAGCAATAACCCATAGGTATACATAAAAATTCCCGTTCCACAGTGAGGGACGTGCACCAGCACACACTCATCCGTGTGTGAGTTAAGCACTGCCAGGCTCTAATGAGGCACGCGCCAAAAACAGCAGCCAAAGCCAGAAAAGCTTTCCTCACGGTTACCCATCATTCCTGAAATCTCAAGGGAAACAGAGCATGGGCCCACAGGAACAGCGCAGGTTTCCAGTGGAGTGTCTTTGTCTGTGTGCTCTTGAAAGTACTTGCACAAACTGAAACCTGATATTTTCTTTGATCAAAGTATTGATTCATGAGCTAAGTGAAAAGCTCTCTCTAAGCAGTGAGGCAGAGAGGAGGAGTGAAGAAGAGAGATAATAATACTCTAAAGAGAAGAGAATGTGAAAAAGTAGGTGATCAATTTTGTACCTGCAATGTGGCTGAAAACTGCCAGCTCATCTTTAAGGCTAACCGCTGAAAACCAGTGATGGCTGACCAGCTGTTCCTGAGAGTTGAAGCCCGGGTCAGCTGGCGCTGAGCCAGCTGGGTCTTTGGGTTGGACAGAAGTGAGAAGCTCGACCAAAATGGCCTCCTTGGTGATGAGGGGCTCAGGTTCGAGGGCTGGAGAGGCGATGGCTGCTGGATAACAAGGGGGTTATTGTCACTATGGTGTTCACATATGAAATGTGACTTTGAGGTATTTGTTTCATCGGCTCCATATTTGTTCCTCGTGCCAGCTCAGCTATCAGGAAAAGAAATGCTCATGTTCCTATTTGGATGACAGGGATTTGACAAAAATACAAATTAAAGTGTTTAGCTAGCAAAAAGAAGCAACAGAAATCCGACAGTACCAAGAATAAACCAATATGAATGACCCTTCACTCTGTCATCTCTACCTTTCTGCTTTTCCTCATCCTTGGTTATCTGTGAAGGGGGTTGTTGTTGTGATGAGTAAGTGGCCGGCTGGGCATCCTGGCTCATGAAGTCTGCTCTTTGAAGTTCTGAGTCTGTCTCTTGACTTTCTGGCTCCAGGTCCTGGGGCTGAACTGGAAGAGTCTCAGTCTGCTGGTTTTCATCCGTCCTCGCTTCAAGCCTCTCTGACTCTCTCCGCTCAATGTCATCATCTTGGCCGATAAAGCCTTGTGGGTCCCAGTCTACATCTGGGGAGTCCAGCAGGGTTTCCAGAGTGTCTGCGCGCATCAGAGACGTGCGGCTTCCCCGACCCCCTAACCCCCTCCGCCGTTCCCGGTGATGCCGGGAGACTCCAACTGCCTCAGGCTCGGCAATGGCGATGTAAGAGAAAGTCAGCTCGTAGGAGTTCTGGCGAGGGGTGCCCCAGATTGACGGAGAGGAAGCCAGTCCTTCATCGTCGTCTGCCTCTCCCAGCTCCTCATCATCAGACCATTCTCTGGCTGTTTGGAGCTCGTACATCTCCGACTCCTCATTTCCGCCTGGAAGCACAACAGTCAGATAAGTATTCATGAACATAACTGTCGTCCACAGAGGCAAATTTGTACAACATGTAAAAAACCAATGAATCATTCTAAAGTTCAAAAGTGCGTCTTACCATCAGTGCATGGGGGTGTTGAGTCAGGAGTGGATGCCACAGAGCCATATTCCTCTAAAAAAAGAAAGTTGGATAACATCTTCATGTAGATGTAAACAGCTCTTTTATTCTTTAAGCAGAGGTGTCTGCTACTGTGTAACAGCACAGTGAACTTTGCAGTTCAGATTTCTCCACAGTATTTTGGGGAAAAAAAGGACAAGACCATAAAGACTGTTTTCACCTTTCACATTTCATGCAATGGATGCTGTTCAAAAATGTTGCAACATGCAAAGACATATCTTCATGTGTAGATTAAAATAGTCTAAAACATAATGCAAAAGTAGCTTTCAAGTCAAAACAAATTGCAGTTCTGGCATGGAAATGTGCTAAATGTACATGGCAGCCACACAAACCAATGCATGATGATGACAAAATAAGCTCTCTGCTGCGCTGCAGCCATCCGTCCACACGTGTGTTTTTCTTGTCTAGATGGAGGAAGGAGGAAAGGTGGCTGAGTTAACGCATAGGAGGCTCACAGATGTGGAGCTGGAGCATAAACACCACTGGCATGTCACAACCAGCCTTCAGAATGCTAACAGAACCAACTAAAGCAGACTTACGGCAGTGGGAGAATCCTAAAACCTGGCCCATGCTCCATCAAGGCATTGCTGGGCCTATCCAGTCTGGAAGCGGCGGCCCCCCTTCACCTCCACTGCTGCTAGCTCACTCTCTTCCTCTTCCTCCTCCTCCCTCTTGTGCTCCTCGCTCGTCTGTTAAGCAGCTTCCTCTCTCTGCCTCTGTTCCTCAGCAACCCCGCCCTGCCTCACTCCACCATCCTTGCCTGAGCACCCTCCTCCTCTTCCTCTCCTCCTGCATCGCTGCGACTGCAGAGGCAGCAGTGAACGCTACAGCAGAGGGTAGAAGCACAAGCATCTGTGTGAGCTCATCGGGGCATCCTCCGGTCGTAGCCAATCTACGCCGATCTCTTGCTCACTGTGCGGGTTTTTTTTTTTTTAGGTTTGTGTGTTAAAGGAGCAGGATTTCAGACAGGAAGTGACGAGTCTGTGATGTAACAAAACACACAGGAAACAATGACTTTTATCCAAGATAAGGAGAAAAGAAAGTTTTCTCACGTGCTTCCCCAGGATTCCACTTCTTTTGTTTCATTACCAAATATATTACTAAAGCTTATATCATTTAAAAGTAAAGATTGGCACATCTTGTTTGTGCAACCATGACATGTAGAGGGCAGTAGTATTCCATAAATCAAACTTCCTCTACTTCAAATAATTAACATTAAATGAAAGGTGGGGTGGATCCTATTTAAACAATAGAAATCTGTAAATAATCTTTGGGTAACTTCTTTTCTTATCCTTATAGATCATTAGTTACAAGAAAAACATATCAGTTTGTGTTTTGCAATGAAAATTTCCTTGGTTTGGTTAAACTTGATTCTCAGAGAACCTACAACTTCAATACAGAAAAAGTTTATATTATTTGCAATTTTGGATTTTAAATATAAGGGAAAACATTTTTAAAGTTGATAAAAAATGTAAACAATTTTTTTTGAACTTTTGGTAACACTTTATATTAAGATTCCTTAACAAGCTTTGTTAACACATTAACAAGCATTATAAAAGAATTTATAGGGTGTTAGTAAGACATTTATTAGTACAATAAGTCTAATAAGGTTTATTAAATTACTTAGTTAACACATTTACAAGCATTATTATTAGGATGTTTTCAAGATGTTAATGATGCATTTACTGATATTATAGGTGCCTAACAAATTTGTCAGTGTTAATAAGCTTAATAAGATTTATTAACAACCTTTGTTAACAAATTAAGAAGTATTTTTATTGTTTGGGGCTCTAGTAAGATATTTATTAGCATTATAGATGTCTCACACAAACCTAAGTGTTCATAGGCTTAATAAGTTTTATTAACTAACTTAACAAATTAATAGGCTTTATTAATGTGTCAGATGCTAGTAAGATATTTATTAGCATTATAGATGTCTTGTAAATACCTGAAAGTGTTAATAAGATTTATTAACATCTAAAATCAGACCATTGTCTTCTGAATCCATATTACTAAACTGCTTATAAGCTTTACAAATGTATTAATTAACTTTGTTAATAGTTTATTAATTGTTTTGCAGCACCTCATCTAAAGTGTGGACGTTTTTTAGCACAAACAACCACAAAGCATAAAGATTGTAAAAATAACTTTATGACATTAAATCAGACTAAACATACACAAATCGTTCTGTAAAAGATATATAATAATTTAATTCAGAAAAATATTTTTTTTTTTAAAAAAAACATATATACTGGTGTCGGATTATGCTAGCATCATAGCTAATAAGGATAAAGTATTAGCATCTATCCTGAGTGAAACATTCATAGCAAATCCCATCACCAGGAGACAATTCTCTGCATTCACTGCAACTGCATTTAACCACTGTTGCCTTGCTTCAAAGTCCACAAGAAAGTTGCACAAGCCAGTCATTTTTGAAGACCGAAGACAATAAACCTACAGGAGCCATGCTAAAGTCTCTCTATTGCCAAGACTGGGCCTTATTTTAAACAGCGATTCATTTCATCGGTTGGGTGGTTTTTTGTTGGCATGAGTCCATGATCTAAAACCCAAATTCTGGTAAAGTCATTTTTAATTCAATTCTTTTTTTCAAAATCCATCTATCCATTTTCCTATGCCCAGGACCCTCTAAGTTTACCAGAGACCATCTGGATGATCCAGCGGAGGATTGGGAGAAGGTCATGTGGTTAAATGAGACCAAAATGGAACTCTGGTATAAATGCCACTAGCCTGTTTTGGAGGGGGGGGGGGGGGGGGGATTCTTAGATGTCTTCTCAATATTCACCATGGCCACTTTGAAGCATGAGGGTGAAAACATCATAATTTGGAGCTGTTTTTCTACAAAGGGTACAGGACAACTGGTCTATATTGAGAAAAGGATGAATAGGACCATGTATGGTGAGATTTTGGGTTAAAACCTCCTTCCACCACTAATAGCATTGAGAATAAAATGTGAATCTTAAAGTATGACAGGAATCCCAAACACAACACTTTGGGCAACAAAGAAATGGGTATGTAAAAAGCATTTCAATGTTCTAGAGTGTTCTAGCCAGTCTACGGACCTCAAGCCAACAGAGTTTCCACTAAAAGTCTGTTACCCAGCAAAAGCCTCAAAACATCACAGTTTAAAAGAAGATCTGCATGAAAGAATGGGCCAAAATGAATACCCGGTAAAGACCTACAGAAAATCTTTAATCTCTGTCATTACCAACCAGGATTACATTACTAAGTTTTGAGGTAAATATCGACCAAAGAAAAAGCAGACACTGTGATTTCCTAGATTATTTTTGTACATCTCTCAAAGTTAAGATGTTTCGATAATGAATATAACAGACCTCTCATCTTTTTGGGAGGGGCAACATGCAGAACCTCCAAATACCACTTTACCCCATATATACATTAACTTATAAAGTCGGTGTCAGTATAATATGAAATGTCAGTGACATTTGGACCACATCTTCCTATAACAAACAATGTCATTACCCAAGTTCAGTTCAGTTCGTGACCTTTAAACTGTGTTTGGTTCACATAACACTGACTGCTGCTGTAAGTGAGCCATCCGAGACTAAAAGTATCCAAGATTCTTGCCAAACGTGTGTGTTATCCGAGTACGTGATAATTTGTGCACGAGGAACTTTACCTCTATCACTTTTTACTGTGTCATAGTATAATGTTTATTTATTTCCTCCTAATTTATAACTAAAGTTAAAATATTTGTGAAATATTGAACAAAAGAAGTTCATGGTTAAAGCTATAGCTGAATTGGAGTAAGCCACAAAAATCATTCCTTATTAATACCCTAACATTTTGCACGTCATAGAATCCTCATACAGTCACATGACTGATTATTGGATTCCTTTGCCTTGTGCTAAATGTCCTGCTTTATAATCCATGCATGACTGGAGACACAAGTTATCTGCATCGGCTCTCTGGCGAGGTGATTATCCCAAAGAGTCCCAGAGGGAGGGGAAGGAGGACACACTGTGTGGAGCAGTGCTAAAGGGATAAATCATCACAAGCAGAGAGGACAACAGACTAAAGAACAAGATCAGCATAAGGGAGAACTTGAAGAAGAGAGGATGATGGTTTTTCTACAAGTCAGATTAAGGATGGACAAGTGACAAGTAGCCAGGACACTTCTTCCAACACAAACTACTTTGGTTTACCGGGATTTTTCCATAATTTACTTGTTGTTTACCTCTTTGAACTGGCACAGCCTAACTGTTGCCCTGGACCTGTTGAGGAAAACCCACAGGCGGGAGAGAGCCGCGAGGAGGAGACAGGCCTCTGGCAGGTCGAGCAGGAAGCTTGAGCTCAGGCTCCGCGGGGTGATGAGGACTGCCAGACGTGCCAGCAATGTGGAGGTGCCCTCCTTCCTCCGCCAGCTGGTCAAAGAGACGGAGAAGATGGTGACTTTCTTCTTCAAAGGTGGATCTAGAGAAGCGGGGTCTCCCGATGAGGATAATTTAGATGAAGAAGACGCATTACCGAGCCCCTATCTGGAGCGCCCCATCCTGGAGAAGCACACGTCAGAAGGAGGCAATGATTTAGGACTAAACTATGCTGTGGCGAGCATGCAGGGCTGGAGGGCTCAGATGGAGGATGCACACACCTGCATGTCCCAGCTGAGAGGAGATCTGGAGGATTGGGCCTACTTTGCCGTATTTGATGGACATGCAGGCATCACTGTTGCACAGTATTGCTCCAAAAACCTGCTGGATCACATCCTGGCCACAGGTAGAGGAAAACCCCTGATTTGTAAAATAAATGTTATGCATTAGGATTATTCTTATATTTATGTGTCCAAAACATGGGCTAATCTTTATAAATGCAATCGTTTTACGTCAAAATCTCTCCTTTCTGCAGGTGGGATCAAAGCAAATGAGGACCCTGAGCAGGTGAAAGAGGGGATCCGGGAAGGCTTTCTTAAAATTGATAGTCACATGCACAAACTGTCTCGTGAGGACAGCTGGGAACGGAGCGGCACCACGGCAGCAGGCGTCTTGATTTCCCCCCGTCACATTTACTTTATAAACTGCGGGGACTCGCGCACCCTGCTGTGCCATGACGGGCAGGTGGTCTTCTACACAGAGGACCACAAACCATTCAACCCCAGAGAAAAGGAGAGGATCCAGAACGCTGGAGGCTCCGTCACCCTGCAAAGAATAAACGGCTCGCTGGCCGTTTCCAGAGCTCTTGGGGACTTTGACTTCAAGGAGGCGGACTGGAGGCCACAGACGGAGCAGCTGGTCTCTCCTGAGCCAGAGGTGTACAAGCTGGAGAGGACCCCAGAAGATGAGTTCCTGATCTTGGCCTGCGATGGTGTGTGGGATGCCATTGGGAATGAGGAGCTCTGCGCCTTCGTCCGCAACCGCATGCAGGTGTGCGACGACCTGAGAGACATTTGTGCACAGGTCATTGACCTTTGCCTGTATAAGGTGAGAAGTCCCAATTCACAAAAACAACAAAGTATACATCACATATATACATCACAGATCTTTTATACTTAAGTTGACATTTGAGATGATAATAAGGCTAGTGTACAAAAGTAGAGGAACCTACTAAGAAAAATAAGAAGCGCTTTAAACTAGCAACAATAAAGGTTTTGATCATATTTCATGGAGAACCTTTTGAAGACTAAGGACTTTACAAATAATGTATATATTTATATATACATTATTTGTCATTACAATTATTATTAATTATTATAATAATTTAAAAAAACACAGCATTTAGAGGGTAAAAGCTCTTTGTTTTTTTGAAACCTCCAAATCCTAAGTGTATTATTGCAAGGTCAGTGTTTATTCTGCAATCCTAATGACAGAATTCTCCATCTAGATTTTCATTTATAATTTTTGTTTGTTTGTGCATTGTAGTTTTGGATTGCATATTGCATAGCAATTTTAATAATGACAGGCAAACAGGTTTTTCACACTGAATATTTAAATCTTATTGCACATCAGTGTACATCAATGCAACAAAAGCTTTTATGATTTTATCATCAACGTTTTTCCTAACATAAGATTGGGATCGAGGAGAAAAAATTAAGATTTATCTAAATAAAAGGAAAAACAAGAATAATTTGTTCAAAAATTGTAGAAATTTTAAATGTATCAAAGAGAAGTGCTCTACCCGCTCTACCTATCCCAAAGTTTTATTTTTGAACATTGTCTGTAACTGTTGATGGCAGATATACTACAGTGTGTTGATGTCAAATGTGTTTTGTTAAGTTGGAATACTCTGAAGTTCCAGTTGTGCGTCAGATCTCTGCCTGACAAACGTTGACTGTAAGCGGTGATTACAGCACAGCAGCTTCCGAGAACGTCAGTGGAAAGTTTCAGCTGAGCTCCTTAAGTTCTGCAGTTCCCTCTCAGCAGTGTTGCCCTGTAGATCTACCACAGCAGGCCTTCAGCCAATTACCTCAAACCCGCTTCACAATGAGTGGATTTATGAATGAGCTGCCCCACATCACAAAGGCGGAACGGTGTGCAAAGTGTGCGTCACAGAGCCTTACGCTCATATCGTTACGTAAGTAGATTTCTTCTGCTAGTCTTCGTGACACTTTCAGTAAATAACAATCTCAAGCTCTTCTCTATAAATAAGATGTATTAGGGCATCCTGGGACATGAGATTGGATGGAAGAAAATCTGCACATGGCTGGGCTTAACTCTAAATGTGGGTGTGTTGATGAGAGCTCAGCATCGTGGCTCAATGGCTCACCAGCTCAGAGGCTTTATTCTGACCAGCATGATCTGGTATTTATTTCACCTGCACCTGCTTAAAGGCGACATGTTCCAGCACACCAAGACACTCGCTACTTGGAGTTTTCATTTCGAACAATTACATGCAGTGATGAAATGCCAACCAAAAGCAAAAGAGTGTAAAATAAAAGACTTTTCAGAACATTTGAACTGCTAATGTGATTGTCATACCAATCACAATACTGTAAACAACCAGGTGTTGGTGGATTTTTTCTGACCCCCCCCCCCCAAAAAAAGACCCAAAATTTTGAATCAGATTATTCAAATTAATTAAATAAATATTTTTGCTGCATAATAAGAACAATTGTCTATCTTTAAGCTCGTCATTTGTTTTAAAAGAACAAAGCAGCCACTACAGGAGTCAATTATATGTAGCCAATATAAAAACAGCCACTAATATGTAACTAAACACTCCACTAATCTACTAAAACCTACCACTAAAATGAAGAAAACTACGGTACTTGGCACTCAAGGTGCGTTTCTGTCTCCCTCTGCAGGGCAGTTTGGATAACATCAGCATCATCATTGTGTGCTTCCCTGGCGCCCCCCAGGTGTCACAGGAGGCACTGCAGCAGGAGGCAGAGTTGGAGCACCAGATTGATGTAAAAGTGGAAGGTGATTTTCTGTACATCGGCTTAAACCTCATAAGACCTGGCGTTCACATGCGTGAACATCACATTTTGGGCTATATTACCACTGTAGGCAATTCTGCCAAACTGGGGCCGTGTGACTATATTTGTAGAGGGTTAGCTCAGATCTTAAGAGGTAAGGTAAACACACCAAACGTATCATTTAAAAAAACTATGACTCTTTTTTTTTACCAGAAATAATCCAGATGATGAGGTCCAAAGAGGAAGACCCAGACCTCTTGTATGTGATCAAATTCCTGGCAGCAGAAGAGATGCCAGGACTCCCACCAGGAGGGGGAATCACCAGCAAGTGAGTAAACCTGATGGGAGCGGGGGGCACTGCAGACATGTTCATTTTGTGAAAAGGGGGGGATAAGCATAAAAATAAAATGCATTCTTTTTCCAGACGAGACTGCATCATCTCCTCATATCAGAAACATGTAATGGGCCTTAGGACTCAAGAGCCTATGGTAATGCACACACACACGAAAGAACTTTGATCTTTTAGATCAATGTCATATTAAAGAAAGCTTTCTTGTTTTTGTTGAAATCTAGTCTTTTTCTAGTCAAACTTAGTCAAATATAACAGTTAAAGTGAAATGTAACACCACTAGTAGAAAAAAAAAAAAAGAGTTCATCATAGTGACAATCTAGCAAAAAAAATTCAAATATTGAAGTCCAACCTCTAAAGTGCTATAACCTTTAAAACCATTTTTGCTTTTGGGTCATTTGTCTCCGTTTGGCTCCATACTGATGCAATTAAAACTGTTTAAGGTGTTCAGCAATTAATTCTACTATATGTCAATGTGGTTCCCCGATACCACTTTTGTGCTTAAAAGAAACATTGAGAAACTGTTTTCTGTGGGATGTTCCAGGACATTGGGGGATCAGAGGAAGACTCCAGCTAAAACTGCAACCATGGAAACCGCTTCATCATCGCCATGAAGACTAAGATGCTTAAAGAAGAAGTGTTACATTAGAAACAGATCAAGAGGGAATTCATTGATTTAAAATATGGTATAAGATGTGTGCGTATTAAATAATTAAGATGTGGTTTGCATTAAACAATCAAGGTGTTGTTTTGCCTTTGTAAAACTAAATGTTCATCTGTTCAGCATGTTAAATATGTGTCCAAAAATCTCAGGAGTTTGAATCCATTGTAGCTGAGACATTTTAAATAATTATGTCGCAAGTTCAACTTTGTGCTGGAAAGAGCAAAGCAAACATACTTTATGAGTGCCAGAAGCTTTGTCTTAGTAGTGAATGTCTTTTCATATCAGAAATAGAATAATACCTCCTCCCACTCCTTATTATCAGTGTTGCCCCACCTAGTCAGCCTTTATGTGTAATGTTTTCCTTTTAAATGCACCAGCGACATATCTGCAAAAATGATCAGCATACTGGTTCCCTATCATGCAAAACCGGCTTTAGCACTGACAAAGATCCTGCTCTGCTTCTGATCCCTCTTGAGGCAGAACACAGGTGCAGGACACAGGAAAATAAATGAGAAATGAGTAAATTACAACTAAAACCTTAAAGGATGCGACACGCAATTTATTTTTAAAGGAAACATATTAAAATCCATTTTGATGATGTACAAGGAGGGAGTGCTTGAAATTCTTGTCCATTTTGTTAGTATCAAAAAATCCTTATCAAGGACTTTCAGATGACATTTTTGCTGTAATAATAAATGTAATAGTATAGACAGCACATGACATGACAAGATTATTTCTTACCAAAAATGATTATAGTTTTAATCCTCTTTAAAAGAAAACCACATAGAGTTTGCAGAGATTTCAGGGTCAGTGTGCTTTACATGTCAGTGGCTAATGACTGCATATACTGAGAAAAACGGCAGTACATGTAACAAGGACTTGCTAAAATCCTAAACTTGGAAGGTGAAAAGAGCCAGGGGATGAGATGCAAAAACAACAATGTGACAGAAAAGTTGATCAAAGTGGGGGGAAAAACACTAGCAGGCCCTTTTGGGACATTTCCAGCATCTAAACTTCATTAAATGTGCTCTGCAAAGCACTTTAGGGGTACAATATGACCTTGGCTCACAAAGTAAACAAATAATATAATTTTGAACCCTTTGAAACAGTCAACAGCCTAACTAAACGTCCTGTCGCAAAGTTTAGATCTTCTGTTCAAAACTGAACTCAAAGCCATTTGTCGAGCATTTTAGTTCTTGTTAGTTAGTTCTGTCACTCATTTAAACACAAACACACAGCTGCATACCAACAGAGGGTCACAGAAGTTTTCTTGCCTACTTTAGCAGTCATGGGTTCTTCACAATGTCTTGCAGTTGTGTGTTGAGACACATCACCTCTGCATTAATTAATGAAGCTGGGCTTTGATTGGACGGCGCCAGCTTCTCACCTCCTCACTCCTGACATGTCCAATCTCTCAAAGATGTTGAACTTGGTGTAACAAGGCAAAGCTAAGGACATTTGTGGAGAATAAAGTGAAAGAAGAGGAGGAGAAGAAGACCAGGAGCTCAGAAAAGCAGAAAATGTGAGTAAAAGCTAAGCTGTGCCTTGATGGGAAAAGCAACGGTTTAAAGAACAAAAGTCTTCTAATGAGTGTGTGCTTTAATATTCCTGTCAGGTTAACCAATAGTTTAGTTTTAGCTTTAAAAACACTTTTTTTTGTTTTTTGTTTAAAGGAACTGCTGTCGGCTAAAGCCAACACAGATAGTTGTACAAACACCTGATATGTTTGTAATTTTTTAGGTGATTAAGAAAAAAAAAGACGACAGACCTGTTATAGATAAACAACAAGAAATTTTTAAAGATTTAAAAAAAGTATGAGCAAGCAAAACCTTTATATCCTCAAAAAATGTAAAGTTTGAGAGAAGGGAAACATTAACCAGAACAGTTATGAATCAGTAGGAATTACAAATAGAGAATTGCACAGGCTAAGGAAAAGTTTCATGAAGACAAAGACCATCTATTATTACATCTATGTAATATGTACTGAATGTATTATCTGAAACACTTAAAAGCCTCAAATAAACTAAATAGATCTAGAATTTCAACACAATAGTGACATCCAGATGTCAAATTTCTTCGTACACAACTGAGTGCATGTCAACATCAGAAGCATTCTTTAATGTGTTGTAAAATAAAAAATTAACAAGGAAAATAATAGGTATGGACCTTTAGAAAAGTGTGTAAGTAAATTTGGACAACACAAAAGGTCTAGTTTTAACTTGCTTTTTAATTGTGTACAAATATTGCAAAAAGTGTAGAATAACTGTTAACTTAAGAAAACATTTGTTTTAAATTGAAGACTAACAATGGTTATTTTCTTATGTATTGTTTATTGTTCATGCCAGTTGAATAAAAAGAAAAGATAAATCAATGCACAATATTATTAACCTTTCCTGAAAGCTCTGAACAATTGGAACAGTGGAAGAAAAAATATTCTTATGTAATCTGTTCCTTGTACACCAGCGCAAAAACAACAGTATCAACAATAGTAACGTCACATCTTTTGTTGTGTGCATCTTTATAAAAAGTAAAAATAACATGTCTTTTGAATGGTGTTTTAATCCTACACTAGAATGTTCAGAAGGGAAGTAAAAATCCTTTATGCAAAGATTTTATTTTGATTAAATGGTGCATCTTCTTAATCTGTGTTTGCTTTAACCATCACATTTGCTCCACTGCCGTTCATGGAGGTTAAGGTCCTCCTAAGTTATCCATCATCCAATTCTAAGAAATAATTATCTAAATAATTGTTTTAGAAATAGGTAAAAAGTAAATGGTAGAAAAACTACTTACACACTGAGCTGAGTTAAAATATAACTAATTTATTGTCTAAAACCTATGGAACCAGGTAAACAAAAGAATCAATAGTATTGTGATCATCCAGACATTTTTGGTAACAAGGGTTTCAGGCTGCATGATTTGATAAGAGGCACAATCCCTTTGTCTGTGATTTAAAAAAAAACATTGCAGCAGGCCTCTAAGTCTTCCATCATGGTTTTATAACCAAATTTGGATTGACAGAATTTATTTTATTAGTTGAATACAATTTTTACTTTTTAAAAGACACATTTGTTGATTTGATATCCTTGTGTTCTTCAGTCAATGGTAGCCCACAAATCTTAGAAAGAGTAAGTTGTCAATATTTGTTTTTGTATGAGTAAGAGTTCTAGTTTAACTAATAGATATTAAGAGAAAAAAAGTAAACGTATATTTCCATAAATGTCATAACTTTCCAAATAAGTTACTTAAATATGCAACTGAGGTTTCTACCAACAGGAACGTGTGAAAAGCTCCGGCCAACACTTCCCGCGTGGTCTAATCTCGTGAGCAACTATCAAAAAAGGCAGCTAATTTACCTGCAGCGAGCACGTGCGCGGGAGCACGCGGAGAACACCGCGAGCCTCTGTTTCACCTCGACTGTGCGTCCCTCCTGCAGATGCCCGTATACGCAGCAGACACCAGCTACGGCAGCGTCCCGGGCACCGGGCTGCTGGGCGGCGGTGGCTCCATGGAGACGTCCCCGCTGCTCGAACCGGACCCGGAGCCCGTTCAGCACTGGCGGCCCCTGAGCAAGCAGCAGCTGGAAGCCGCCGCCGGAGGCCCCGGTTGGAGGAAAGTGCGCCACTACCTCGTGCTGACAGTCTGGCTTGCATGCATCGTGATGTTCTCCGTCGCCGTTGGGATCATCGTGTTGAGCCCGCGGCCTTCTGCGACATGTCTGCGATGGTGGCAGAAGTCGCTGTTCTACCAGCTGCAGGCCGACCTGTACATGGAGACGCAGGCCCAGGGGCCACAGGGGGCCACGGGTGAGCGCACCACCTCACTTTCTGCCCGTTTACGCACCAAACATCTCATCCGCTTCTAACTTCTTGAGTTCTCAGAGTTTTCCACCGGGGATTTAATTTGATTTCTTTTATCAGAAGATGGGATTTACAAAAACTGTTAAACACACAACAATCTGCATACCGGTTATTCCATACAATTATTTTCTTATTTAGATAACACGTCATAGATATAATAGCCACAAAATTGCTGCACAAGAATAAAACAAAGATTTTTTAAACAAAGAGAAGTAAAACTTATTTAATAGTCTTAAAAAATTATTTACCCAAACTATGGGTTAATGCAATATAAAATATATTTCATTAAAAATAAAATAAACAGAAAAGGATGATCGTCTGAAATGAGTGCACTTTGTGTCTCACAGGCTTATCTCAAACATTGTCATATCAAATGATATATTTATTTCTGCATTATTGCACACAAGCATGGCATATTTGGAAAATTTTATTTAGAAAAAAATGATGGGTTTCTGAGGTGTAGAGGTTGCCCAAATGAGCATGTGCCCACTGACAAAAGCTACTATTTCATTGAATATAAAAATACAAATATTAATAGCTAAAAGTTAGCTAATTGCTACAGTAATTTGTATTTCTTCTTTCACCTAAAAATTAAGTGTGAAAAAAACATGAATTATTTATAAAATGGGACAATTTTTATCACAACTGTTTTGTTCAACCCCATCACAGTTTATAAATCCTCCCATTTTTATTAGTAATGGTTTAAATCTTTTTTATTCATTGTTGAAATTAAATTAACTTCAATGTTTTTTTTTAGGCAGTCTGTATTCTTTTCGTAGCACAAAACATTTCTTTACATAACTTTGTCACTGTAAGCACAGAAAAAATGCTTTTCTGGTTCATGAATGAGAATCTTTTTTTCCCTCTTTTTGAAGAGGTGAGTGAGCAGCTGGCTCACCTCAGATCTTTGGGCATAGGAGCTCTCATCCTGGAGGGTGTGTTTCACAAAGGGATGTCTATTTCCAACCTCACAGATGCACCCACTCAGATCCAGCTTCTGCTCATGGAGAGTAACAAAGCAAGTGAGTTTAAACAGGAATTCTGTCTGTCTGTCTGTGTGTGTGTGGATTAATGCTGTTTGGTTTTTTTGCCCTGCAGATCTTAAGGTGGTAATGGATCTTTGTGAAGCAGATCTGTTGGAGCTTTATGCAGCAGCAGGACACTCAGACATGCCATCAAACCATTCAACCCCTGTACAGGTGAAGCATGTTCTCTCCTCTCATAAACTTGGTCTCGCTGCAATCATCTTTTGATCTGTTGTAAAAGTGTTCCCAGTGTTCAAAGTGTTCCCCTTTTAATGATGGTTGTGCCATTTTTAGGCAAAATTAAAAAAAAAACCTGTTGTTTTCTAGGACATAGTTTCTGCAGAGCAGCAGCAGCAGTAGTTCAGAAATTTGCCTCTTAGTTGTGGTAGGGAGTAAGCCTGTCCCCATTTCCCATAATCCCTTGGTTTACACGCTCGCCCACCCAATTTACAGCCTCCCAAAACCCCAACCTAACATAATCAGTGCAACAAAAATGGCAAGCAATATTGAATTTTGAGCCAGATGTCAGCTCAGAGGAGGAAAATGAAGGCGCACACGCATCTATTTGTCATCAAGTGGATGTATAAGAATGGAGCAGAGCAGGGAGCTTGCGGCCACCCAACTACTGACACAAGCTTTTTTTCAATGGCATTTCTGCATCTGCTCCTGATTCACAATGAATTCACAATCATGAGAAAACGGCACAAGATCATGTTAAAACATTTTCATTGGAGTGCGTCTTTAAATGCTAAATCTTTTAAACATTTTTTTTATCTTCAGGATGCATTGCGTTTCTGGTTGGGGCAAGGAGTAGCAGGTTTTCTTATATGTGACACAGATGTGGCATATTCAGAGGAGGTATGTCAATCAAACAAATGTTTTAATTTGACCAACATTGGGTTTTTCTAACCTGAATTTTTGAACGTTTCAGGCCTTGCTGGAGTGGAGAGGTGTGCTTCAGGAATTCAGCACTCGGGGGGAGGAGAGGTACACTCTTGGTGGTAAACATGGATAGATGTTTCCTCCTAATTCATTTTAAGATTTTTTGGGAAATGGTTTGTGTCTGTGTTCATTCAGGATTGTGATGGTAAAACAGACGTCGGACATTCCTCGTCCACTAAACTCAAGCCAGAGCAACGTTACTCTGGTGAATGTGGTCCTGCGCTCTATTTTGCCAAACTCGCGCAGCCCTCCATCCTTTCAGGAAGTGGCCGAAGCCATAGAGAAACATCTGCAGATAAAAGAGGAAGACGCATGGCCTAGCTGGACTGTAAGAGAGAAGTGGGCATGCGGTCGAAGGGTATTCTTTTGTGGTTGAATTGGTGTGAAAAATTTTCCAAAACGGAAGTTACTTCTGTTTTTTTAAAAGTATTCGAAAGTAGCATTACTCAAAGCATTTCACTTTAAAAAGAAGCATGGAATCAAATATTTGAGCTCAATTTTCCTCACTTTTTTTTTTATTACTGTTTCCCGCAGGTTGGAGGTGAAGCATCTCATGAGTTAAAGAGGTTACTCTTTGTGTTGCTAATAACCATGCCGGGTTCACCAGCAATCCAGCACGATGAAGACTTTGAGCGATTTCAGGTAAAACTCCGTCTGATGCTGCGTACACACCGGGGGTGTGATGCTCACTGAAGAACAGGCTGAATGCAGGTTCTTGAACGCGCTTTTAGCATACAACGTTCCCACTGGGCCGTCCATGAATTAAAAGGGATGCTATCCATGCGTCCCTACCAAAGCGGAGTCCTTGATTGGTCAAAGTTCAACTGGTTTAACCATCAATGCATTTTCAATGGCTGGACGTTTGTACGTAACCTTGAAAACAGACTTAAAAACTTGCTTAGTGATGCATGAACGACAGTTTTGATCGTGGAAGCTCGAAACACACATATTTACATGCGTTTACCTAGACTTTTTCATTGGGCGTGGTTGCTTGAACGCATGTTGTGGAGGCAGGTGTAAATGTAGCATAAGCCTTTCAGACATTAGATATCTCTTAATGCCTTTTCTTCACACAGAGGGAGTTTATGAGCAAAAACTCACCAAACAAAGACATTATTAGGTCATACACATACAAGGTAAGT
The DNA here is from genome assembly GCF_053564925.1 of Oryzias latipes. Classification (NCBI taxonomy): domain Eukaryota; kingdom Metazoa; phylum Chordata; class Actinopteri; order Beloniformes; family Adrianichthyidae; genus Oryzias; species Oryzias latipes. The sequence goes on from NC_136249.1 coordinate 21,966,429, forward strand.
CAGAATCCCAGCTGTTTTTCTTAGAATCTAACTTTTCATAAAGCTGGACATTTATCTTCTCATGTTTCCTCTTAATTCCCACACATTTTAGAACATGGACAAGACAAAGCGGGGAAACGTCGCTCTGTTTAACATCCTCAGCCACTCCAAAGCCATAGAAGAAGCTCTCATGTATGGGAGCTTCACTTTCCTTCCCTTCGACGCCTCCTCAAACTCTTCTTCTAACTCCACCGTGTCCCCTTCTTTGTCCCCTCCTCTCCTGGCCTTTTTGCGCTCTTGGGGCTGTGTGCACTTCCTTGTCCTGCTCAACGTTGGAGCAGAGCCTCACTTTCTGAACCCCGCATGGGCTCCTAACCTGCCAGAGTCCGGGGTGTTTGTGGCCAGCTCTGGGTTGAACCGCTATGGGACCACACCTCTGCACGCAGTGGAGGTGCATCCTCATGAAGCCATTGTTCTAAAACTCTTTAAACCAGGGAGGTATTCATAAATGTTTGCAGTTAAGTTTTGTTGAGTTCTTTTTTTTTTCTTGAAGTTGTGACTGAGTCTGTGGAAATAAAATACAGATCATGGATGTATATAGCATGATCTTATCTAATTTGTGCTTCTTTGTAATTTATTGAGAGTTTGTCCTTTTTATATCAACTGCTTTTTTGAAAAAAGAAAAAAAAAAGCATGTATCTGCTTTTTTTTTTTTTTCATGTCATCTGTTCTCCACCTTAGTACACATAAGCATTAGGTTTTTTTCTGTTGGTGTTTTTCCACAGATTTTTTTTTTACTATTTTTGAGTCATCAGTAAAGATTCAAGCATTTTAAGTTGTCAAAAGCTCCTGTTAAAACGGAGGAACAGTTTACTTGACTTTAGGATTTGTGCTGCAGCCGTCCTGGTGGGGCGTTGACTCGCTGCAGTTGGGATTTGAATCGGCTTCCTAAGCTGCTTATAAACCATGGCAAGACTTAAACTGATAACATCTGATTCATAAAGCTTGCAAGTAGAATATCTTTGGTGATATTTGAACCATTAAAAAAGAAAGCGACGTCTAGCTCTGCTTTGCAGCAAGCTGAATTCTTTGGTTGTTTTGGACTATTGAAACGGACAGCTGTTTTTGCATCAGTTGACCAAATGAAGGCGCTGTAGCACAACTCAGCTACACCATCTGATCTGTCCTTCAGAACTGATCAGTTCAGCAGTTAACATGGTTAAGATGTGCTCATACTTAATAGGAAGTGAACAGTTTTGTAAAGTATGCACAGTGACCGAAACAATTAATGCAAATGTTGACAATGCTAAATATGTAAACACAACTATTACAATGTTTGTGGTAAAGCCTGTTTTTCAATTTTACGATTTTTTTATTTTTTTTTCTCCCAAGCCAGAGCCTTCTTCATTTGTGATGATAGTCCCCCCCCCTCCCCCCAACACACACACCAGCTTCTTTATGACACGTTAGGTATGCAATGTAGTACATTTGTTTTAGTTTTGAGATTATGGTTGAACTGAAATGACTTTAAAAGAGCATCATGTTGACTTGTCGGCAAGGGTTTGAAAAAATAAATGAGATCGGGTGTCACAGAAGGTCGGATGTTTCTGTTCACAACATTTTATTTCACAAGAATAAAAGCACAGAAATAATTTTGAACAAAAGGTTTAAAATATGTACGGGAAAAATTATGACCAAAGGAAGTTCAATAGCATCGCTTTAAGTCAAGCACGTTCAATCTTTAGCATATAGTCAACCAAGCAAAAATATAAAACAAACATATATCTTTTTACATTTTAACACATTAAAAAAATGGAGAAAAATCACATTTGCAGTGAAGTGAAGCGAAAGGTTTTGAAAACATTCACAAACATCTTCAATAGCTTTATAAATTAGTGAACGAGGTGAAAAAGTAGAATCTTATGCTCATGCAGTGCAAAGATGCAGTAGAATGTGGTCACATTCTCTAACAATGAGTAAACAAATTGGCACATTAAATCATTTCAAAATAAAAGTTTAAAATGTGATATTTTTCACTTGTTTTAATTTTTTTTTGCTTTCTTCTTTAAGCAATATAATAGCCAAAAGAATGCTTGCTATGATAAGCAAGCATCCACAATAAAAGCCTTTATATTCTATTTTGAAACGGAACTTGCTCATTTTCATAATTTTGTTTTAACCATAGGATTCAACTATAGCAATAATAAAGCAACGTCTCACTTCACAGTTAATTTAAGTCTGTCAGTCTGTGCTGCAGGTGCAATGATGGGCAAATTTAAATAATGTTGTGGTGTTGTCCTGTCGTAACAGCAACCAGAATGCTGAAACATCAGATTTTTTCAAAATAAAACTAATTCAAGCACACAAACTATGTAAGGCCTGATAGCAAAGTGGCTTAAACAGAGTCAAAGTAATCCGCCAGGATTTATTTCCCACCACAAGAGAAATCATTCTAAAACATGAGATGAGTGGTCAGTGTGTTTTCCATCACACTGAATGTCGATGGCCAACTCATCAAATGCTCGTTAACAGCAGAACACCAAATGAAAACTGTTTTGTCTGAGGAGTAAATCACTGAAAGATTCTTGGAAACTTGGTGGGAAAAGAAACAAATGGTCTTCTAGTTTAATTACCTCTGAGGATATTTGACTGAAGATGACATTTATCTCAGAGTCCAAGAAGAAAAAAACCTAACTCTGTGATGTCATATAAACTTGCCAAATCTTGAGCTTCTTTCACACAGAACATTTTCAAATAGTACTTAGGTGTCTTAGCTACCCACCCCAGTCGTGTTTCTAGGGTAGAAATGGAACAAGATTCTTTACCTTTGAGTCACCGACCAAGTAAAACTGGCCTGTGGGTGTTGAGTTGAGAGCCGTTTTGGGGTATGACCCATGGGAAAAAGTCTTTTAACAAAGGATTTATGACAGAGGAGGCCAGCACATCTAACTAAAGAAAAAGTTTCAACTTTAGTGGCTGATTTATTTAAATTTTTGTATTTTATTTCCACCTAAACACACTGTATATACTGTGTCTTACCTTTTATCTTAATCTTTAAAATCATAAATCAAATCCATCTTGAAATACTTTCACTCTAGGGTGTTTGCTTCATACCAGAGATTTTTTAGACTTTGTTTGGTAAGTTAAAGTTAACCTTAAACTCAGGTGCAGATGGAAGAGGTGAACTCTAGTTCACCTAAATCAAGGGTCTTAGCATTTTTGCAAATGAAGTGTGGTGTGGGTCACTAGTGGAAACGTTGGATGAAAATTATGAAGCTCAAAGAGAACAGGAAAGAGGTAATGGACAAGAGCCCCGGCATATCCACCAGAAAAGAAGCAGCCTCTCGCATGAGTCTCAAAAGCTCAAAAACCATTTAAAAATGTTGCAAAAAGCCTCATGGGTAAATATGGTGAAGTGAGGCTCCTGTTAATTCAAAGTGCTCATTTTAAATAAAACTAACTCCCAAACAAGATGCTGTTGTTACTTATTCCAGCAGTTTGGTCCACAAGCGTGTTACTTTCATAAGTGTAGTTCTTTATACTTGGAAAAAAAATCATTTTTAAGAATTAGGTTTTAGGCTGGATAAAATTATCTATGTGAACAAAGTTCTGTCTGCATTATTTTGTTTTCTTAAGTGACTTTTTAGCTCATATTATTTCTTCCAAAACAGTGAGCTGCAATATAGTGACTATAATGCAAGTTATTTTAAAAATATGCAACGCAGTGATGTAGACAGAGAGAAGACAAACCTGTAGCATTAAACATGTTCTGGTAGCCAGTTAAAGAAAATATTTACGATCTTTAACTGGCACTTAAGTTAGACAGTGCAAACTTTTCAAATTCAAACAGCAGAAAAACTAAAATCAATGCTATATTGAAAGGAAACCTTTTAAGCTTCAGCACAGAATATCTTTCACAAGATTTTTGGGATAAATCATGCTGACAAGACAAAGATGAAAACGCGTATTAGATCAGAAGGAATACATGTTTTATGAAATGTTGTGGATTGTTAGCACACATTCTGCTGAGCCTCATTGACTTGCTGACAATGGCACTTCACTTGAAGCAAAGCTGTGCCAAAGTCGAGCCTTAAATGGACCACTCGCATCACAGCAGTCATGCTTTTGGATTAAGGCCTGTTTTAGGTTGGGATAGTTTACATGAGGAGGAGGTGACCAGTGGAGAAGATGCATTAGATGAAGCTCCTTCTCCCTCTTTGAATGTAGTAATCTTTCACAGAAAAGTGAAATGGATCTTTGCACTGAGAGAAACAGATGGCTCACACTTGAAAGCTGCACAGAAGAGAAACAGTCTTGCTGTGTTCCCTAAGAAATGCTCACTGACTTAGAGAGAAATACACAATATACATTCATGAATGTCCATATAGCTTCATCTAATGTCTTTAGACTTTGTTGACTATTTCTATTGGCTATATATGGTTGGATACATCGTATTTATAAAGTCTGTGGGCTTTGATTAATGACAAAATGATCCTTTCAACACAGAAAAGGTTCCATGGATCAGTGGAAAAGCAACACAGGGTAGTCATTTCATCCAGAGGTATCGCAAATAAATGTTTCTCCTTTGTTCCCTTAAATTGTAGGTGGAGTGCATCTTGTTTCAGTGCTGCAATGCCTCAGATGCAGACTGGGTAAACCTGCTGCCACAAATACTTTGTCCTTCACAGCCAAGAGTTTCAGTGACTTAGTCCATGTCACGCCAAGGGGCTGCACGTTATGGTGTTATCAAGTGGTAGAGACAAAGCGCAGTGTGCTGTTGCCTTCACAGCTCCTTTGCTGAAGTGGCAGCTCAGAAGGGAGCACAGGTGGCGAAACACAGACTTGCGGCAGATGATGAAGACCCAGGGATCCACGATGGGGTTAAAGGCGTAGAATCGGAAAGCGGTCAGATGCTGTTCGTCATCTTTGAATGGATTAAAGGCATTGATAAAGCCAACAATCTGAAATCAAAGAAAAAGTTGCGATTAGACAGGAAATCTGAGAAAGCAATGTTGTTTCCAAGTCCCAAAAAGAGGCACATTATAGACATGCCAAGAGACCAAACATTAAACTGAATCACTAATAAACTACAGAATTATGAGTTCTTCTATAAGCAACTATACTAAAGGTGCCTGGTGGAGGATGTTTTTTACTGGAGTACTATGGAGTGGTATTTCTGCCACGATGATGCAAACTAAACCTTTTAAGTTGCAAATGAAAATATTAAATATTTGCTTTTCAAAAACTTTTTTTTTGCTTCCAAAAACTTTTTTTTTTGCTTTCAAATTTTGTTTTTGCTTTCAAAAAATATGTTTGCGTTTGCAAAACACGTTTTAATATGCGTTGTGTCATCTCGCTTTTTTGCTATCTTTGATTTTGCTGAGATAAGTTTCAGTTTAGCAGGACAAAGCTGCCATCAAACAAAAAATAAAAATAAAATAAGTAAAAAAAAAGCTGCCATCAAACAGCTGCTGATTGGTCCAGATTCTAACCAATTCAATCACCACAGTTATCAAACTTGGTGTCTGCTACAGAGGCTCAGAAGTTGGTAAAAAGTTAGATTTTCTTTAAGATCTGTTTGTTTAAACAAGACAATAAAATATTTAAAGCACATATTATTTTATGCTGCACAAGTGTTTTGAAATAGATTGACAGCGATGATAACCAAAAGAATGATGGTTTACCAAAGCAGACTCAATGTATTTAGCAGAAGATGCATTTTTAACTTTTATGTTAATTTTTTACAGTGTATTATGTTTTAGAACTCAAAGTAAAAAAAAAACATTACCAATGAAAAAGTGCTATTTACTCTTAATATTTCAACATTTATTGATTAAAATAAAACAATAGTTCAGATACAAATCTTAAAAACTGTTACTTCCTGCTGGACGGAGTCGGAGTTCAGACGTTTTTTCTGATGCAGACATTTTAAACACGTTGGTCACTACACTGACTAAAATAAATACAAAACTCTGTTCAATTTAGCTGCTTTGCTGCTCCTTCTGGGGTTTACTCTGAGAAAAAACGGGCCAGAAAAGTTGATAAGTCCATGTCTGCTTCCAAGCACCGGCAATATAAGACGGAGACACCTGATTGGTTAGAATCTGGACCAATCAGCAGCTGTTTGATGGCAGTTTTGTCACACTATACTGAAACTTAACTCAGCAAAATCAAAGATGGAAAAAAGAGATGTGTCACAACGCATGCGAAAACGTGTTTTGCAAATGCAAAAATGAAATCTGAAAGAAAAAACAAAAATTGAAAGCAAAAAGAGTTTTGAAAGCAAAAAAATGTTGAAAGCGTAAAAAAACTTAGTGATACCAATGAATTTGAAAAGCAAATATTTAATTTTTTCATTTGCAACTTATAAAGTTTTGTGTGCAACGTAGTGGCAGAAATACCACTCCATAGAGGGCCTGACCCTAAATACCTCCTGCAAAGGAAATGTGTCTAAAAAGGCAAATCCAGGAAATGCTCTAGGTCAATTCTATGTTTAAATGTGATCGAACTGACAGCAGATCATCCTTTCCTGTTTCAAAGCTCTTTGGTAGCACTTCCAATGGCTCTTTGGAGTTAAATCTTTATGACAACAAAGCTGCATGTTCACCATCGTTGTCAGCTGAGAGTGTGGTGTATCTTCTTTATATGGAGCTGAGCATCATTACATTAAAGCCTCCGCCACCAATAAAACAAGTGTCCATGTGCTTTTTTTTTTTTTAATTCTTCACAATTAGAATATGTGATAAACACCCGCGCAACGGAACTGTGTTTTCTTCTTGCATTGACCTTTAAGAGATGACAGACTGCAGACAGGAAGCCCAGACAGAATCAGCTGAAGTTTTTTTTAAATCCTAAGCAGAGGCGAAAGCAGCAGCTGGCCCAGGATGCTCTTTTGTTGCCTCATTCCACTTCTCTATCAACAATTTCCCATTTCCTGCACAAAATATCCAACAAACAGTGGCCTAATTAATGTTCTCTGCTGATTGAAGACAGTTTATTGTGGTGTAAATGTTTTCCTGTTGCTAGTGCTCAGACAGAAAGCTAATAATTAGCCAGCGACTAATGCCTCTTATACTGGTTTATCTTATTCATTTTCTTTTTTTGCAAAATGAAAGTTTATTTTTAGAAACATACTAGATAAGCAGTGCCCATTAAAAAAATGTTTAGAATTTTCTGTATCAGTTTTCAATGCCAATTATGTTACTATATTGCTCTACATGTTTTGATACTTTGAGATTCTGCCTAAAACTGTTAAATTTTTGGATCACAATGTGGAGAAAACCCAGAGATCTTTGAGTTGACTTCTGCTCTGATAACATTTTAAATGGCGGCAGTGTTATGGTGTGGGCTGGTATTTTTCCTGCTTCCTCCTGGCATGTTGTTTGTGTAGCTGTGACCATGTTGCCTTAATGGCAAACTCTGATAAAAAGGATACACATCTAAAAGCATTATGATTAGTGGTTCCCCATATTTTATAAAGATTATCCCTATTAAACAATGAACTGTTCAACTGCCAATAAGTCTTGTTTTTTTTTTAAACAGTTCTTTAAGCAACAGTAGCATTTGTCGTTGTTGCCTGAGGTCTGCATTGCTGCTCATGCTGTATACTGCAAATACATCCAAATGTGGAAACAGATAAGAATAAAAGTAAATCAGCCTTGCATGTGTGCACATGGAAGGAGTGGGGCTAAAGTTACACACCAAACCACATAACACAGAAGATTTTATCTTGAAAATGCTAAACCAGCATGTTAAATATATTGTGATATTTTCAGGTTGTGTGGTTTTCTACAATTTGCTAAATTGGCCTAAAATAAGGGCTTTGCACATATCTGTTTGCAGTGGAATGGAAAGGCAAAGGCGATGTATCATTCTGACCCTTTACTTTTTCCATATTTCTCATTCACTCTTAATGCATGCTTTGCAGATGTTAAATATTATGGCTTCAAAAATTCGAGAGTTCTTTACAAACACACACAAGCACACACATCGGATATGCTTTGAGCTGTATCTACCGAAACACATTTTCACAGAGGCCAAATTGTAACTTTTTTTCATATTTCACCAAAGAAAAATTGAAGTTTGTGATACAATTGAGATCCTTAAAATGTTTTTGCTCCTGACCAAGAAAGGTGCCTCATAACAGCCCAAATTTGTTATTTCATTGCAGTTATCCTTCATTTAGTTTATCACACAGAGTGGTTAGAAACATAACAAACAGATTCTGCGCCGTCCTAGTCACCAACCTCACTCCTGCTCCCGATTCTGCATGCCAGCCTGCCTCTTATGGTACTCTGAGCAGACTTTAAGCCCAACAGAAAGGGAAACAAATCATAAACCGTGGTCTGTAAGCACCATGGCCCGAGAGGCAAAACTTATGACTTGTCAGCGTCTGCTTAAACAGGAGCATATTAATGTATCAGCGAGTGGCTAAGGAGCATGACAGAGTGAGTTTACAATGGAGGATTCTGGTTAAGAGAATAGGGTCATGTGGAGGTGCTAAATGCTAAAAGCCTGGGAGGCCTAAAGTATTGGCCTCCTAGCAAATAGATATATAAATCTTACCAAATCCCATTTTTCACATTCAATGTGTAAATAGACCATGCTATATGTTTAAGACAGCGACAAATACACACCATACAAAACATGTTCAATCATTTATCAGAACTGTTGATGTCATGAAAGCAAAAAATTCAGTGTCTCAAAAATTATAGATTGAAAATAAATTCAATTTTGGGAACTCATTGTGAGACTCCTTAATCAGCTAATTAACTCACACAAAAAAAAACTGCAAATGTTTTCTGAGCCTTTAATGGTCTCTTAACCCTTGTGCTATCTTAGATGACCCCACCCTTACATTGACATGTTCTCCCTACCATGACAAAGGTGGATAAAGGTGGAAAGATTTCATGTAATCCATGGACACCAGTGAAGATCACAAATCATTGAAGAAAAAAGATTCAGCGGATTGTCTAGTGGGTCCAGATGACCCAACTCCCAACATTTAAGTGCCTAGGATAGCACAAGGGTTACTCTAAGTCACTAAACTAGCAACCATGAGAAAGACTGCTGTCTGGACAGATAACCAGAAGACAATTACCGTCGCCCTTCACTTATAACAAGGTGGCTCTTCACAGAGTGCAGAATCCAAGTGTATTGACACAAAAATTAAGTCAAAGGTCAAATTATGGTAGGAAAGGTTGCAACAGGGCAAACCACAGCCTGGAGAGGATTGCCAAGCAAACTTTATTCAAAGAGCATCACAAGGACTGGACTGAGACTGGAGTCAGAGCATCAAGCCATCCTTGAACCATCTCAGCCATCTTATTTGGGCTAAGAAGAAAAAGAACTGGATTGGTGCTAAAAGTTCCAAAGTCCACTATTTAAATGAAAGTAATGTTTGTTTATGAATTAGAAATCTAGGTCCTGGAGTCTAGAGAAAGAATCTTTGTTGCTTGAAGTCCAGTGTGATGTTTCAACAGTGAGTCAATGTTCAAGATACCATGTCATTTCCTGGTGTTAGTCCAATGTTTTCTGAGGCCAGCAGTTAGGAAGCTTTATAAAAGGATACTTTTGACCATTTCTCTTCATTTTCTGCTGACAAGTGTTAAGAGGATGCTGATTTTTTTGAGAAATCTTTGATACCTGATGGAGTCTTTCTGCTGTACTGCATCCCGTCTGCGATGCGTAAGAAGCTGCTCAAAACAGATGGCTGCTGCATGTTTCCGGAAACAGACTGCGTAATGGATGTCTCCACTCAGCATCACATTATTGTATTTCCATCTTGTAGTCCTGGTGCACTCTTCCTGATCCTGTTTCAGCGCGCCATCATTACGCAGGGATGAACGGAGGCAGTGCTGGTGATTACTAGCCTTTCAGAGCAGAATGCTTACACCACTGAGTCGGGAGAGCATTGCTATTGTGCAGAGACCCTCTAAAGAAGTTTCGCATTTAGGGAAATGTGTTTAATACCATTTGTTTCGAGTATAGGAGATCAAAATCAATCTCATGTGAGTTTGTTTAACCAGGAATAAATGTGTGTGCTCTCTGTTTTTTATTCACTCAGCAGCTCAACATAGCATTATCGCTGTAAATCATCGGCTTTAAGGTAATGCAGTTTAATGACTTACTAATAGCATACTATTGTATACTTTATATATAGTATTCTTTTGGTCTGCTCTATATATATATATATATATATATATATATATATATATATATATATATCTATACAGAACAGACAAAAGGTTTGGACACACCTTATAATTCAAAGAGTTTTCTTTATTTTCATGAATATGAAAATTGTAGATTCACACTGAAGGCATCAAAACTATGAATTAACACATGTGGAATCATATACATAATAAAAAAGTGTGAAACAACTGAAAATATGTCATATTGTAGGTTCTTCAAAGTAGCCACCTTTTGCTTTGATTACTGCTTTGCACACTTTGGCATTCTCTTTGAATGAGAAGGAGTGTCCAAACCTTTGGTCTGTACTGTATTATATATATATATATATATATATATATATATATATATATATATATATATATATATATATATATATATATATATATATATATATATATATATATATATATATATATATATATATATATATATATATATAGATATATATATATATATATATATATATATATATATATATATATATATATATATATATATATATATATATATATATATATATATATATATATATATTAGGGGTGTAACGATACAGGTAGTTGTACCGAACTGTTTAGGTACCGCAAACTCGGTTCGGATCACTTTTGTATCGTTTCGGTTTTTCAGGTTTTTTGTTTGTTTATTTTTCCCCCCCAAACCGCGAGTGGCAGTGCGCAGCGCACGAGTGTGTGTGTGAGCGCACGTTCAGGGTGTGCTGCTTAGTTTGCCGGAACAGTTACTAAAACGGTTTCCTCTAAAAGAAAATTGAATTGAATTTAATTAAGACTGACTGCTTCAGATGGAGCTCTTAAGTCACTTTTATTCTTATTTAAATGTTTATTTATAAACACATAAACATAAAAACTGGAAAAACCAGGAAAAAAGAGAGCAGACATTTGGTGAACTAACAAAGAGTGTGACGGATGTTTAAGTCCCACAGGCGAGAATAATGACAAGGTGCTGACCTAAAAACAACACCTGCACCAACTGTGTTTCCTTTCAGATCAACCATCTGAAAGAAAGTTTTTCCTTCACAAAGAAAAAAAAATCAGTTGAAGTTAGTTATTACTTCTCTGAAGAAATGTCTTTAATGGTATAGTTAGTACATCACTCAAAAGCCTATTACTAAACATACCATCTAATAAAAAGCACACAAACATTTGGCACATTTTTAGTGCTCTCATTCCTGAGCGGACAGAAGCTGAGATCCCTTTTGCTTGACAGATTTTATCGTTACATCAAAGCTTGTGTAATCTTCGGACACAAAGCGTGAATCTGTACAAAAACTGTTCTTTAAAGAATTTCTAGGATTTTTAAAAACTATATTCTCTGTACAAACTGCCTCGTAGAATCAATGCAAATCAATTTTAGATGCATTTCTAAACACATTAAGGACACAGAGGCCTAACTTTCCCCTTTTTGTTGTATCTGAATAATCAGGTTAAAAGTTAAAACTCTCCAATGAGTCAAAGTCTTGCATGTGGGTTGATAAACTGCAGGAGGAGTTTTTACTTATCAAGCAAAAACAGCGCTTTCACAAACCAGAAAACATAAGAAGGAAGTTGCATTGTGTTAAAGAGAGAGAGAGACTTTCACAGTGGGGGATGGCAAAAATGAAGCAGACTAACACCTAGAACGGATAAAAATAATAAAAAAAAAGGTCACATGGCTATGTTGCAAGATCTGTTGCAACCGACTAGAGTTCTGCTTTATGAAGAAGTGCTGTTTCTTTTTAACACTGCTGTTTGACAGTACTTTATGCATTTAACGCCAGTGAAATTTAACATTTTGAAACAGATCTAACCCATTAAAAACATTGAAGGCTTTGGTTATTGCAGAGCATGCGTTCTCACTGAGGCTTAGAGCCATCAATAAAGAAAGTGGTTCCTTTAAGCTGTTTTCCAGTAGATGTGACTAAAAATTGTCAATAAATGGGAGATAATTTTACATTTTAACTCTAAAGAAAAACTGTCAAAATTCAGAAAATAAAAGTATTGAAAACCATAGTTAGAATTTTGAAAACTAAAGCAAAAATTTTGAGAAAGATTGATCAGATTACAATAAGATTGGGATGAATATATTTGAACTTGAACTTTAATAATTGGAGAACGTCTGAGCTCATCAGAAAGCAGTTTCTATACGTGCAGAATAGCCACTAAGAAGAGCTCCACCCTGCCTTCTCAGTCTTCACGTTTTGTAAGCCGCTGCTGGGTTTAAGCATCACAGAACTGGGTTTTCCCAGTTCTGGTTAACACTCTGTCTGCAGTTTTTTGAGTGAGTTGCAGCTTTGTAAATGTCTTTTTTCTCTCTTTTTTTTTTGCCAGAGACTACTGTTAGAGTAGTCCAGCCTGTAGATGACGATATGAATCAGCTTCTCTAATTCTTGTCTGGACAAGAGATCCGTGAGTCTCACTGGCTGAGACGGAAAAAACCTTATTTAGCCTTAATGTGAGGCTGAAGTTCAAGTCTCAGTCAAAATTTCCAATGGGACATTTTTCCTTCATTCCTCCAAAAATGAGCTTTTCAGCCTTTCTCTAACCAGCAGCAGAAAGAGTCAGATGATCTGTGGTGGTTTGGTGACCCAACTAAGGGTTAAGTTCCTCACTTTCATCTAAAACATTGTGTGCATGATCTGACTCAGATAAAGCCTTTAAAGGTTAAACAGCCCCCCCCCCCATCCAAAAAAAAAAACAATACATATGACCCACCTCTAGAATGTACTTGATAATCCCTCCCACTACCTGATAAAAAAAAAAAACACTTTTTTTTGCCTGACAAGAAAGATTTGATTAGTCAAGGAATTCCTGTAAGCCATTAAGCTTTACCATAAAAAGAAAAGTAGCCAGTGACTGTTAAAGATGGAATAATCCAGGCTGTGTGTTGTTGTTTTAAATAACTACTTTTCGGGTGGTTGAAAACATTTTTAAAAATTGTTGACAGAGTCCAAGTCTTTTAACACCAATTCTGAATTCTGGTTACCAGGTCTGCCAAGGACGATATTTTGTACTTTTTGTTGAAGAACGTAAACCCATTCCACTTACAGTACTTTTAAATATGACACTAGGAGCAAACTAAGTTAGGGGTTTAGTTAGCCTTTAAACATCAGACGAAAGTTATTGATGTTGCTGTTGATAACATCTGGACAAAAGGCTCGGCCAGCCTTATTGACCCCACAAGTAGACCAGCAGAGCCCTACTATCTACATTTAACAATCAAATAGAGGACTGTTTTTATGATAGCATAAGACCTTCATTGAAGTCAGTAAAGTTTTGAAACTAGTTCTAGTAAATAAAAACACGAGTTGTAACTTACAACTGGTAAGCATCACTGAGGTAGGGAAATGCAGTTTCACTTGTTTTGAAGCATCAGAATTTCTACTGGTGGTCTTTATGCCAATTCAAATAAGCCACAAAGTTCTACAAATGTTTTTTTGTAATGAAGCTATGTGAAAGAAAATCCACGTTTCTAACAACCTTTAAATGATTTCAATCTTCTTCTTTTTTTTTTCAGAGCCCCTTTTGACCATTTTTCAAGCTTTGATTTGACTGTGAATTGGTGCTGCTACCCTGCTGGGAAGACAGACGTGTGTGCCAGTCTGTGTGGGTGGGCATCAGCTGTGGGCTCAGAACCAAAAAACATTGGAGACAAACAAGTCATAACCAGGATGGATGACTGCATAAGGGCAGGCATCAGGCAAGCCTCACACTTCTCATGCATTTTAACACTTTGGACAGTCACATCATCAACAGCATTCACCAAGAAACCAATCAAAAATGACACTTAACTGTTTTTTTCCCTTATTTAATAAAAATCCACTTTAGATGCTTCTTTAAGGACTGTACTCTCTCAATGTTCCCTCATCTATTTTCATCTGTGTCACTGGGGGCAGCGAAGAGAAGGAAAGCATTTCTTCCCTTCACAAACACTAAACACTGTTGAGTTTTCTGATATTCACTAAAATTCCAAACTCTGCCTGGCTGGCTGTTGGCAGTTATCCTATTAATATTCCCCGTTGTTGGAGTCTTTAAAGGAAAAAGTCGTCTTATATCTACAAAAAATCTGATGAATCAGTTTGTGTCTGATAGGTAAACATCCCAATCAAGCCAGACTATGGAGTCACCACTCATCTAACATGTTAAATGCTGTGAATCATAAATTAACTGATGCCAACTTAACTGTATGGAAGAAAAGGGGGAATATTTAGGAATAAAACTTCTTTTTCTCCGATTGTGTTACACTGAATGTAAAGCTGTGCGCGATCTGGGAGGAAAGATCTGAGTGAGTGATTACACAAAGGCTGTTTTTCTTTTGAAGCAGCAAACATGAAATATCCTCGAGTAATTTTGCAATGTTTGCTGTTTCTGAGCGCAGACTCCTTTTTTTCCCTCAAGTTCACGGCTTTACTGAAATAAGTGATACTGCTTCCCTATTTTCATGCATCCACTAACACTTACAAGGAATAATCACCATCTTCTGACCTGTGGTTTTGTTTGATGTGAGGGTGTTGTTTTACATAGTTTTGTCTTCCCCACACTTGAGTATCTCCAGAGACAGTGGAGAAACAAACACCTCATTGTTCTTTCATGTTCTTTCCTTTCACATGTGACTGAAGTGTTAACACAAAGGACCGGTTGGCAAAGCTGTTTAGATCCGTCTCAAAGTTGGCACAGTAGCTGGTTTTATTATGGTCTGATGTTGAGGAATCACTTAAAAAAGCAAAGATATGAGTTTTTACATCCTCTTAGCTTGCATACCACAGCAAGGATTGCCAGATGGCAGATGTTCAGCAACTCTAAATGATGTTCGAAGTCATTAAAAACCTTAACCTCTGAGTTTTGTTTGACTAGCTCAGAAAACCAACATTACAGTGTTTAATTTACTCGCTCTTGTAGCATGGTTTCAGTGCGACATTCACTTGTTTGACCAGACACAGAAACACCAGAGCTGGGTACCTTTGTGGAGATAATGGGGGAACTTGAACCCCAGGTCAACAGTCATGGCAACAAACGTGAAAACTGGGAAAAACCAGGAGAAGGCAAAGCATGCATGCCTTTTGAAACACAATCAAATTAAAGAGGAAACCCATGCAAACATAGAAAGAACATGCAAATGCAAACACAGAAAGGTCTGCAGCTTCCAACTCACTGCCAAGCAAAACATAAAAGAAGAACTGCCCTGAAGGGGATTTAGATTTAATGTGGACCTAAATGGAAATCCATACAAGTTTAAAGAAGAACAAGTCAAATTGACACAGCTCATTTGTAAATGAGTTGGTTCATAATAAATCATAGTCGTGTTGTCCTTTGCTGGAATGTTCTTTGTAAAGCACAAGTATACGCCCCCCCCTTCAAAAATAAATCACAAATGTGCTTTTTAATTAAAAATCTTTCTTTTGAAACATCCCTTGGTGTCACATGACCTTTCGTGACAATTTAAAGTGAGTCATGGGTCCCATCCCATAGATTGAGAAACCTCACAGATGGGAGTGGAGTGTTTGAGCTTTAAAGTCGCTGAGAAAATGAAAAGGTAGCTTCTGGAGACTCCTGGGACAAAACTAAAAATAGCTAAACAACCTGTGAGTGAGGACAGTCTGAAAGAGAATGTTCTCACAGGCGCTGCAGTTGTTTGAACTGTCTCATGATAAAAAACATGCTCAGATAAAGCCTACAAACCCATATCATTCACTAATGGCAGTGCCGTTGTGAACGTTTTCAAAGAATGCAAAGATGGGTCGGTGTTAAAGTCTGCCACTACAAGCCTTAACTTGTAAAATCTTTCCAACTTGCTCCTCGGTAAAATCTAAGATTTAACAATATGTGAAAGCAACATTTAACCCTGCAGCAACTTTGACTAATCAACTTTGGTTTAGACGCTCCTCTGACAGCCCCTATTTTGCTTTTCAACTCAACTGCCACAGAGCTAAAAAAGATTTTTGATATTTTAAAAAAGGGGTTTTGATACAGTGAATGCACGTGTACTTGCTTGATAAAACAAAGGAAATTTCCGCGACTTGGCTTTTGCATCAAGTCGTGCCAGGTTCCCAACACGCAGCTTTACATTTACATGCAGCAGACTCCTTTTGTTTCAAAGCTACCTACCGGTACAGGTTTCTTTCAATTGAGACCAATGTGAGGTAAAAGTCTGCAACTAAAACCTTTAAGCAAAAGCTTAGCAGAGCGCTGCTCAGTCCTCTAAACTTTCCTTTACAGATTAAAGTCCCACTCCGACCATCTGAGCTATTTCCAAAGGGTTCCCAGTTATCTTTTAATTATGATTATGCAGTTTTCAGCCAAAATAAAAAATACCTAACTCACCCAATCTAAAATGATCTGTGCAACAAAAATGGAGAGCAACTTTTTTACTTTACAAGTTTTAAGCCAAATGCCAGCTCAGACGAGGACAACAAAGACGTGCACGGACCTGTTTGCCTCCAAACGGATGCATCGGTATGGAGTGGAGCTGGGAGCTTGCGGTTTGGAGTTATAGGTTCTTTAATACTGTTTTCAAACGGCTTTTTGCCTGATTCAGATTTGCTCCTGATTCACAATGTTTTAAATAGAGAAATACTCAGAAATGTAGTGTTGAGCAAAATCTTCTTTTTATATATGGCCTCCATCATTAGAAAAAGAGCATGTCAAAAACACCAAAAATAACATTTTCATTAGATTAGGTCTTGAGGAACAGCAGCTGCAGGTCAGACATCCTGCATTAATGGTTACAAATATAACCAACAACTAAATCTAGAGGCAGACAATGATGGAAGAGGAGAGGTTTACTGATCCCTATTACCCCATAAGACCTTTAATGAGGCAGATCCAGCTGAGAAAGAAGTCAAGTTCCATCACAGAAACACATTTTAACCAACTAAATTCTTCTAACTGTTGCCTAAATCCTTGAATTATCTTTCCATTTTCTCATTTATTCAGTCCTTATGGGTACGTAGTTCCACAGATATGTAAATTCACTCTAACGATAACCATCTGTTCTGCTATATGTAACTACAACAGCCATAAATTATACTTCTTTTTTACAAACATCCTTTTAAGAAATTGCTGCACAGTTAAGAGTCCAGTTTTTCATAGGTTTACTCTGAATGCAGGAGAACAGTTCCTTACACTGGGCTGATTTTATACTTCTTTTTTCTTTATCTGATCTCTATTCATAAAACTGGATCTGCTGCTCTGTTTTCTCCCCCATGTTCTCTATTCCAAATCGATCTTTTACCCTCTTGTTGTCATTTTGTTACATAACCATTAACAATGATGTTCCGGCTAATCCTCCAATCACCTGCCGTCGTTGGTTTGTGTCATTTTCTTGGCACATATGGTTTGTTGTTTAGTTTCATTCATATGAGTCAAAACAATGAAATGGAGAATGAAATCAAATAACAAGAATTGAAAAATGTTATTGGACAGGGAGCAAGCTGGTGAAAACAACCCCAGGCAGAAAGCGTGGAGTCATGCTCATTTTTGTGGCTGACCTTTCTGGCTTTGTAAAATCTAATTAAAATGAAGGGAAAAAAAAAAGATGACGATGATAATAGAAAAGAATATGGATCTGGTGGAAGGTTAAAAGAAAATAACACAAAATGAAACTGTTCTCACACCCTAACTAGAAGAAGCAACTTTCATTCCCAGAAGGTGCTTCACAAAAACTGAATCTTAAGGAAGCAAAAGGACCCTTGTTTCGAGACAAAAAATATATATTTTCTGTCTTGCAAGAAAAATAATCTTATGAAGAAACTTTTTCAAAAGCAAAATATTCCTATTTAGACAAAACTTAAGAACTTGAATTTTCTTTCTTAAAATAAACATTCTGGGTAGGACAAATTTTCTTACCCCATTGTCAGATTTCTTATTACTTATTTAAAGAAAATATGCCAATAGGGTTAAACTCTTTGAGTTATTTCTAAGGGGCCTATTTTGGCAGTGTGTTTCTAAAATTTGGAGCCAGTGTTTGCATTGGCTCCAAAAATGGAAATGATCAGAAAGGCTAAACATGAACCATGACTATATGTTGTGATAAAGAGGTTTTCATTGCCAAAGCACAACATGGGAACCTGAAAGCGTGAAACTGCATTCAGAACTGGGCATCTGTCCAGAGAGAAAACCCCCATTGTCGCTCCAACAAAGCGAGCTGCTGATTACAAAGCATCATCTTTCCTTACGAGCCTGGAAGGGGGGGGCGTCAAATTCCAGCATCAGAAAAAAAGGTGCTTGCGGGGACAAAGCTGTCACAACATGAGTGTTTTTCCATTTCTAACTGTACCACTCCCCTAGTGTGGATTCATCTGATACCTCAGATGCAAAGAGCTCATTGAAGTGCACTGATGTGACAACAGGTGACTTTTATTGTGCTCATCCTCTCATTATGGCTTCTGTGGAGGCTTCATTATCTATAGCTTCTGGTCTGCCAGATTGGATAGCTGGATAAATACATTAAGGATGGTGGTAAGGACAGGGAATGTAAGAGGAGGCTGGGTCTTTTACTGACCGTTTATCCACCCTGAATGATCGCTCCAGACATGTCTTAACTTTTTTCAAAAGGGGAGATTCATTTCATGCGTTCTATGTTTCAGCTTGATCCCTGCAGAAGCATTCATCCATCTACTCAACCAGCTTTATCCCTTTCAGTTTCATGGGACTGCCAGGGCCTAGTCTGGTGACTGTTGGGCAAGGGCACACCCTGGACAGGTTGTCAGCCTCTTGCATGGCCACACAATCACACCACGGGACAATTTAGAGTAATAAATCAACCTACGGAGCATGGCTTTGAACTGTAGGAGGAAGCCGAGGTGCCTGGAGAAAACATACGGGCTCCACACAGAAGAAACCCAGCAGGGATTTAAGCCAGAACCCTCTCGCTGTGAGGTGAGAGCTCTAGCCACTATGCCACCATGCAACCCCCTTGGAAAAGCATCAACTTTTGAAATGATTATGGCTTTCTGTCAGAGCAAATACTGTTCAAGGACCTTTTATTCATTTATTTTGTTTGACTTGAGCTTTGCAAGAGGTCTCTATTGTTGGGCAGATTTTGTTTACCAAGAAATGTTTTTCATCAAAAAAAATAATAAATAAAAAATCTTTGCTTGGTCTGAGAAAATACACAACTGTATTCAAAGAAGCTGTCCTCACCAGCAGGCTGTAAGGAAAGGTTCAGTGTTCCATCACTCCAGTTCTAAAACCACATTGATGAATGTTGTGTGGCAATCATCAAGAACGTTAAATAACTGTTGGACCACCATTCTATTGCCAGTCAGCCCTGTTTCTGTCAGATGGTTAACAAAGAAACACAAGAAATTTCAGTATCATCCCAGATAATGAAAATAGAACCATTAAAATTTGCTTTGATTATATTTTTGACCACCAGTGTGGTTTTCTCAAACTTGAATATTTCAAAATTTGTTGAGATAAAATTGCAAAACCTGCTCAACAGTGGTTTGATTCTTAGTTTTGGCAGCCTCTGTTTCAACTTCACATGAAAACAGAACTGGTTGAGTCAGCTATTTGTATAGCAAAAACATTAGCAAGATGCTTTCAAAAAAATGCTTTTTTTTTGTGGTTTTTATCCACAGCTGCTGAGTCTCACAAACTCCAAGCAGTGCCATCTAAAAATACACCTGAATAAAAATATACAGATTGTCAGCAGCCAGTAGCTAAAAGTTAAACAAATTCACCACAGCAGAACCCATGAAAGGCTCTTACTCATTTGGTTAGTGAAATCCATGGTGACATATTTTGTGTTGAGGGAGTGTACATATATCAGGAGGCAGCACTGCTGTTTCTAACTGCTGCCATCAAAAGCCT
Organism: Oryzias latipes; assembly: GCF_053564925.1. Taxonomy (NCBI): domain Eukaryota; kingdom Metazoa; phylum Chordata; class Actinopteri; order Beloniformes; family Adrianichthyidae; genus Oryzias; species Oryzias latipes. Next base: position 21,986,405 of record NC_136249.1, read on the forward strand.
TAGTCACAATTGCCCCTACACCTGAGCAAAGTAGTAAGAGTAAAGGAGGGAAGACACAGGCGTTATACGGATTTTTCCTTTCTTTCATCCCCTCAAACCTTGCACACTGTGCAAGGAGCCCGTTAGTGCCATTCAAGTGATAAGTGCTCATGTCTTGCGTGCCCGTTGCTCAGTTCAAAATTAGGAAATTAGACGATCTAAGTGTAGTTTTGTGTTGGCGACCTGTGGGCAGTGCCTCTAACTTACATCGTCAAATCCTTCATGATACACCAACAACAAGCACATTAATCATATGTTCCATTTTTATGACGTCCCCTAAGCAGGCCTTAATAGTCTCAACGGAAGACACACCTGCGCTCCTTTTGAGATGCAGCCCCTCCTCTCCATGACCCTCCACGGGCCCGGACAACCCAAAACCCAGCTGCACTGCTATTCTTCTGGTGAGTGTTTCAGAAACTCATCTGAATTCTGTGCTCATAAATGAGTCTAAGTCATCTCTTTTTTTTCCTCAATCTCTTTCACAGCTATCATTCCATGTATTTGGATCAGAGATCCTAAAGCTTTGGAAATTTCACTTAGATCCGAGATCCAAGTCGTTTCAGTTATTACCTCTGCAGTACATACCGGTAGCTTTTCTTGGTTTTAGCAAGATGCTTTTGGATCACAGCTATGAAAACTGTAAGGTATAGGCAGTTTTAATGTCGATCATATTGGCATTTTATTTCATTTAAGAAATTAGAAAAATATTTAAAACATTTTTATTGACATTCATTTGAAAGAAAAATTTGAGTGGAAAATAAAAAATAATCAAAATATGCATTTTAAATGTCCAATGGATTAAAATTTTAAACAGAATTTTGTCGTTTGTCAATGTTTTTATTTTCAAAAGGGCCATCTTGGGAAATATTGAAGAAAAACGAATAATTAGTCCTCCAAAGCTTATTTGCCAGTTTCTATTGGAGCAAGTCTGAACTTGAGCAAGGATGTACATATGTTTCCATGAGTCCCAGTCTCAAAAATGACATAAAAGATATGGAAAAGAGAAGAAGGCAAGAAATTGCAGCTAAAATTTTCAGCCTGTAATTTCATTTGCTTTGTTCTTTCAGCAGAACGATAGGCACTGAAGCCGCAAAAATTGTAGCCCTCTTAGTGTAGCTGAAGTCAACCTCAAACCTAGAGAGAAATGACTTTGAAAGTATCCATGAAGCCTGACCAGAATGACCAGATAGAGAAACTGAATGCCTGCATCAGTGACATCAAGACCTGGATGACAATTAATTACCTCCTCTTGAACCCAGAAAAAACTGAGGTCATTATACTTGGTCCTAAAAACCTCAGAGATGCTCTGTCTTCTCAGATAGTCTCCCTGGATGGCATAAGTATAGCCCCCAATTCCACAGTTAGAAACCTTGGGGTTTTACTTGACCAGGATTTATCATTTAAGGCTCACATATCTCAGGCGTGTAGAACTGCCTTTTTTCACCTGCGGAATATTGCTAAGATCAGAAATATACTTTCTAAGAGTGATGCTGAAAAACTCATCCATGCATTTTTTACATCGAGGCTGGATTACTGTAACTCCTTGTTAGCAGCGTGTCCTAAGAGTTCCTTAAGAAGTCTCCAGCTTGTTCAGAACGCAGCAGCAAGATTGTTAGCTGGAGCCAGCAGAAGAGATCACATCACTCCTGTGTTAGTTTCGCTCCATTGGCTCCCAGTTGATTCCAGAATCAAGTTCAAGATCCTCCTGTTAACCTATAAGGCCTTACATGGAATGGCCCCATCCTATATTAAGGACCTCATAGTCCCTTACCATCCAATGAGAACACTTCGCTCGCAAAATGCAGGACTGCTTGTGGTTCCTAGAATTAGTAAAAGTACGGTTGGAGGTAGAGCGTTTAGTCACCAAGCCCCTGTCTTATGGAATAAACTCCCAGCTCATGTAAGAGAGGCCGATTCAGTTTCTACATTCAAAGCTAGACTGAAAACATTCCTCTTTGGACAGGCTTATTGTCAGACTAGTTAGTATTCAGAGATTATTTAACTTAATGTTAATTTGTTTAAATTAAACTTAATAATAACTATTTCTTTTAAAAGGCTGCTAGAAGTTGAAGCTGGGGTAACTATGGTGCTCCGGGGTTTTGTCCTCTTTTCTTTTCTACTTCTACGCTTCCTCTCCTCTATTCTTGATCATAATTTATCATTTAGTTCTCCATGCCTCTGTTTGGTGCAGTGTGATTCATGTATTGTCCCTCTTTTCCTCTCCCCTCCTGGGGAGTGGGAGTGCTTCCAGACTCCAGTTGGCTCATCCGTGCTCCAGTTCCTGACCGTTTACCTCGCCTTTGCTCCTGCTCCTACACCTGGCTGTGGATCCTGCCTCTGGCTCATCTCTGGCTCGTCTCTGCTCTGTGCCTGACCGAGTACCTCGTCTCTGCTCCCGCTCCTACACCTGGCTGTGGTTCCTGTCTCCGGCTCGACTCGCGCCTTTGACTGTCCCCACAACCACGGCTGGATGAAGCTCGTCTGCTGGACTTTTATATATATATATGTAGTTGTAGATTTAGATAAGTTAATTCTTCTCTAAGATTTCTGGTAAATCGCCTGTCCGTCCTGGGGGAGGATCCCTCCTTCATGTGGGCACCCCTGAGGTTTCTTCGTTTTTTCCGGAATCCGTTTTTTTTGGGAGTTTTTCCTTACCGCGAAGGGGGGTCTAAGGGCAGGGATGCCAGTATAGCTTAGTCAGTTTGTTAGTTCATTTTAGTATTTTTCTATTGAACTCTTTGTATTCGTGATCCTTTTGATTTCATGTTTTACTTCGAAGCCCATCGAGACGACTGTTGTTGTGATTTTGGGCTATACAAATAAAATTGAATTGAATTGAATTGAATTGAAAGTAACAACGACAACAATAGACAATAAATAAAAAATAAAATAAAAAAAAGTTTTAAAAGGAGGTACATTTGACTATACATGTGCTTCGTGTACATGGACCGATTTAGGTCTGCTGACTAAGATTTGAATGCAGTTTTTATACTGATGGAAACCTTTTATGTTTCAACCACAGCATTATTCCTACTCAGAAGTAAACCAGCTGGGTCTCATAGGAGTTTCAAATCCCATAAAGGAACATTTATTAATAATTAAACTGTAACAGAGAGAACCCTGCACTCCATTTTCCCAACAGTTGTATTTATAATGTCTTAATGGAAGACACTCAGAGCCTCCTTAGCTGATTTTTGCCAACAAGCGAGGAAATACGTGCTAGTCTGCATTGATCAAGAGATATACCGGCAGCACAGGAAGGGCTTTTTGTGGTTTCCATGGTAACTTTAAAGGATAGGTTAGGCCTAAATGTGTCCAGGAAGAAAAACAGATTGTTGGTCTTAGTTGCAGCACAGAGTAACTTGTCATTTTCCATACAGATAAAATGAGAACATACTAAACTTACCGATTGAGTAAATGACAAAAGTATTAAAAAATATTGGTTTGTTTCATTTAATCAGCTGTTTCAGAAGCCTTTTTATTTGCTTTTGTTGTTCTCGTCTAATCTTAGTGGTGTAGACTTGCTCCATGTCATTGCTTCATTTGTTTCCGCATTTTGGTGTAAGAGGAAACGCTACAACTACAGATTTTTATTGCTCAATTTTAAAATATTTACTGAGCAATGTCAGTAAATTCCATCTGGTATGAAATTCCTCGAGATGTGTCAACTACCCAAATGAGAGAAAACCACAATAGAGAAGATTTCAAGCTGCTCGGACAAATCGCATGCATCTGATTTGCATTTGCAGTCAAACCACTCATGAAACCAACTTCAAATGCTGAGTGACCCCAATGGTTCCAATGTCAGATGTTTCAAAGTCTGATTTGGGTAAGACTGAACAGAAAAAAACAGTGTCACTGGAACAACATGAGCGCAAAAACAACCCTCCCCTACAAACATCCTCGAATGCAGACATTACTTTCCCTGAGAAATTCCATTTTTGGTCAGACTTCACCACATCCTCCACTGCACCACCACAATACCTAAATGCTGTCGTCTGAACAAGAAAAATCGTGTTTGACTGGTTGAAACAGCCATACTTCAGAAATCCATCGCCTGTTCAAAGGCAGGAAAAAGAGGACTGGGAAACCTCATCTCTAAATATAGAGACCTACAAGCATTATTGATAACTGTAATTAACAGAACGCTAACTATGGTTTTACAAATATTGATCTACTCTGCCAAACATAGATTCAAGGGATATTTTTTTCTTTTTTCAGGTGTCTCTTTATGGTATGCCATTGTACAAACCCTGTGGCGCCTGACTATCTGGAAAAAAAAAAAAAGTGGAGACCGTTTCAAAACAAAACGTTGCTCCCGGCTCATTCAGTGAGAAACACGTTCAGTAAATGAAGCCTAACTGGAAATACATGGTGAACAGCCTGATTTGGTTGCAGCTTACAGTATACAAGTATATACATGACAATGTCATTAATAATGGATTTGTTTGTGTCAGCGTGCAGAGGGCCAAAATAAGATACGTGCAACACGTTGTTCATTGCAATAAGACATAGTAGATTGTTTCTGCACAGGTTTATTCTGCCATGAAGCAAACCTGTCGGCATTAAACATGAGCCCACATATGTGTGGAAAGATCTCAAGTCTGTCTAGACACGTTGACTGTCTCAATTCTTTGACCACAAAGAAGTACAAACAATCACAAATGTCTATGAGATGACACAGGAATCTTTCGGGGCACTTACATAAGACAGAAAGCAATGCAGCACAGACTATTAAACAAAGGACACTGTTTTACTTGTCGCATTCAGATGGAAACAATTAGGCGGCCTCTTCAAAGCTCATATCCAATATAATCTGTTCTTCTTGACATAATTAATAAACCTTTTTGGTGTTTCACTCGTGCACAGCTCTCTTAAGGTTTACTCTAACTCAATCCAGTCCACTAAACAAAGTGTTCTCTAGGGGCTTCGCAAAAACTGCAACAAATACATCAAACCAAACCAAAATATAATTTTTTATTTACTGTCAAACTCTAATTTAATCAATGAAACCAAAAAGTCACAAGTTTACTTTTCGTTTACGATACAGTTCTTCAGTTTTGCCCTAGTATTTGACTATCCCAAATCTTGAGTTATACTTTTTCACATTCAATTGAAAAGTTCAAAAAATTGTTCTTTAAATGTAACCAAACCACTTGAGTAAAACTCCCCCAAACCAGCCCCTTTTCTAAGAGCACCAAGCAGGGAGGCATCGCCTTTTTGACTGACTGTGGCATCAAGTCATTTTAATCAATCTAATTCCGTGTCTGCCAGTATTGAGCTGCTTTGCTGCTGTAGTTTGGAAGGATCTTATCTTGAAAGACCACATTTCAGCTAAGCTTGACCCAAAGGACAAACGTTTTTTTGTCTCCAAGTGTAGAATCAGGCAAAACTCCTATGCGTCCATGAAACATTGTACCAGAAGTCATGTTTTATGGTGAGTCCGTGTTTGTTTTAGAACCAAGAATCTTTCTAGTGGGAGCTAAAAACAAACAAAAAAAATCTTGATGATGTTATAGGGGTGGGATCATACAAGTTTGCTTCCTCTCACTCTCTTGCAAGCATTAAGCCAGACTTTCTTTGAGAAACAAAATATTATGGATATATTTTTCTGTTTGTCTTCTTTATTTATTTTTTTCCTTTTTTTGATTGCCTATTCTTGTTTTGATAAACAAATTCCAATAAACAGACTCTAATTTTGGTTGGCCCTCGTTAGGCCTTCTCCGATCATGCTGTATCTGCAGGGAATCATTTTTTTAATTGCGTGAGCATTCCTCTGGAAACATTGGCAGCTCTTTTAGATGCTTCGACGTGTGAAAAATCTGTGTAATCGTAATGAAACATGAAAGTGCTGTCTCTCTCCTGTCTCATTATTCATGTATTGCCCTTCAGGCACTGCGTTGACACTTGTCTGAGTGCTGCAGAGCAACAAACTATCCAAACTGCTTCTATGGTGATCTGCCTAGTATAAGTAACAATCAAAGAACTTTTACTGTTTTTTGACAAATCAATGGTCTAAAAGAAGGTGGAAACTTCCGGGCATAACTGTGTTCATATGTGCAAAAAAAAAGGGGGGTTCGATGAAGTCTTACTCAGAGCATAACGTCATTACTCATAACTCCCTTCGATTGCTCTCAGCTGCAGCTCCGCCACAATACCACCACATGTACCATATGTTAGTCACACTTTATGGCTTCATCTTTGCCACAAAATAACAAAATATCCGCACACAGACAATGAGTAAAAAGTGAGAAGACAAAATGTGGCTTGAAATTTTTAGTTTCCCGAAAACTACTCGAGGATTGTCAGAACTAGTTTAAATCATTGTCCACATTTTTATGGAAAATCTGTGTTACTGGATCATTGCAAGGACAGACCAGTCATCCAGGGCTGTTAGGTTAAGCTCACTCCTCTGAGAGAGAAAAAAAAGTCAGACAAAGCGAGGCAAAGCACACAAATGCTCAACCCACACACATTCAGTGACTGCATGCTGTGTGTGGTAAGGGCTGCTCTCTCAGACACACCTTCGAGTGAAACTTGTAGAACTCCATTGTTAAGAAGCCTCCAAGAAGGACACACAAAAACATTAACGGCCGCCATACTCGCTAAGCTTTTTGTTAACATGTAAGGATCACAGAATACGGGGGAGGAATTAATTTCATAAGTGCCAACTCATGGGGCAGTACGCCCGAGTTATAAAAATAGACTTGTTACAGATTACCTTTAAGAACAAGAATCTGCCCATTTAGCTGGTGAAAGACACCATCCAATAACCACCCCCCACTTTCAGTTTAACTTTTTTCTGATTTGTTTTGCCTGCATTTGCATTTAGAGTTCAGGTTTCAGTATAAAAGATGGCGCAACTGAAAAATCACGATTCAGTTAGAAAAAAAAAGTGCAAATAGAAAGTTCAAATGTCAACTTACAGTCAGCGGCACGGAGCACACCACAAAGATGACAGTGATGAGCGCCAGCAGAACCAGGTGGTCGATCTCCTCTTCCCCCTGTTTGAACCAGGCCATGCTCATCTTCCTCTTCCTCCCTGTCGATGCCACTGAGCCACGTCTGACCAGCTGGCTGCGTCGCATCTGGCACAGGCTAAAAATCACTGACCCGTTGCAAACAAACACCACGAGGATCAGCAGTGCCATGATGGAGGAGTAGGACAAGGAAAAGACCAGCAATGACTTGTCCTCCTCTTCAGCATCCATATCAATGAAGCACCATGTTCCAGGGCAGTACTGTCGGAATTTGCCGTAGCCACTGTACGGCAGGAGGCAAAACACCAAAGAAAAGAGGTATATGAAGAAGAGTGAGAACTTGGCGAAGCTGCGGCGGATGTGGACCGAGTAAAAGTACGGGTGGCTGATGGCCAGGCAGCGCTCCACTGCCATAGCACACAGGATGAGCATGGGGGCCAGGCCGAAGAAACTCATGACGAAGCCAAAGAGGTTACACAGGCTCTCACCTCCCAGATCCTTAAGGGACATGTTTTGGGCATAGCAGATAAACACGGGTGGGCTGAGGAGGCAGGTGCCCAGCAGGTCCGTGAGAGCCAAACCAGTAACCAGGATGCAGAACAAGGAGGACCTGGATCTGTGTTCCTTCTGGTGAATTCCAAGGATGAAGAGTGCCACAAGGTTTCCCACCACCCCTGCTAAAAACATGATGATGCTCACTGCGGGGTTGCCATCATGACCCACAGTGCAGTTACTGCTGTTGGTCATGTTTATGGCATTAAAAGAGGCTGATCAATGTGGCAATAAGGAATAGGTCCCAAACATCAAAAGAAGCTCATCTTCTCCAGGGACCAGCATATGACAGCTAGGCTGTTAGGGAGACCCATAAAGCCATAAAGCTGCTGTAAGTTCAAGCTCAGCTCTCCCCTCCCTTAGAGAGCAGTCGTGTATTTCTGTAAAACAAAAACAGGAACTTCCAGTTACTAACCTACTCTTAAGAAGACATTTCATGTCACAATTTTTAATGTTTTTTTTCTTTTAAATTAAAAATTGTGACATGAAAAAAAACCTTTTCATCTCTAAAATTCAAGATAGATAAATAATGACTCACCTGCTGGTTCTGGCAACAAGCATGACTTACAGAAAAATAGGAAATTCTTACCTCGCTTAGGTTGGCTTTTTAATTAGGTGTTTATCCAAATAAAAATAAAACCTCGTGGAAAAGTGTCTACTCTGAGATTTGGAAAGTAGTAGTGCAGGAATTGTGTTTGCAGGAGCGCGCTGCGTAAATCCACGGTCAGAGCGCGACTGCTGGAGCGCAGCTCCACTCACTACCTCCGTTTTTCTGTCTACGCACCTCCCAGTTTGTGTGTGATCGATTCATGGCCCCGCCCACTGTACCGCTAATACACCACCTATATATCAAGTAAGGTTCCTCTTTGCTTGCGTCAAGATCCTTCTATTTCTTTTGCTAAAGTGTTTGCTTTGGCTGTGCCTGTCAATCTAAAAAGTTTGTTTTTCACAGCTTTAATTGTTTTTTCTCTAACTGAGACAAGAAAAAAAGAAAAAAAGTTGTATTTTTAAATAATAGTATTTACCCATTCTTCATTTTTTATTCAGGAAATAAAATCCGTTTGTTTCTAAGCTTTATGGTTAAATATTTTTCTATGAATGGATTGACCATCTGCAAACTCAGCCTGGCTTCTCCTTCTGCTTGTGCAAATAAACCTTTTGATAAGTTACTAGACGGAAAAACAAAGAAAGAAATTCTGCAATTACACATTGATCACCCTCTTTGTTGAAACCACTGGCAGATGAAAAGAATTGAGCTAATGAAGCTTGACTGCTCATGTCAACAAAGGAGATTTTGGGCTGACAAAATGAAACTGGAAGCTAAATGACAAGAAGCAAAGACACAGTAGTAAGGTCCAAAAGTGATTTAAGAAAGTAAATTTGTTGAGTGGACTTTTATTTTGATAGAAATAAAAAGGAAGACTGAGATAAGTTTCGTTTATCTTTAGCAACAAAACCTAACCATGGTTATAAATTATCAAGCAAGTCAGCAAGTGCAGTCATTTGCAACATTCTATGCTATCCCATTCTTTGCTTTGACAAGTAAATGATTAATGTTGCAACATTTATGACACTTTCTTTTTTTTTTTTTTAGATCAAGTCCATATTTGCTGAACAAAAATAATGATAAAATCTAATGGGTTTGACACTGTGTGGGATTGATGTGTCATTTAAATGACAAAAGGGAAAGACTGTGCAGTTTACCAAGACAGTATGACAGTGGAGGATGTGGTTAAGTGGTCCGTTTTGTTATTTTTTATTTTTTTCCTCTGTGATCTTGCTGAAGGCAACAGAAGCAATGTTCTAGAGCACAGGATTCACATGTCAATCAAAACAATACAATAGAATAGAATGCCTTTATTGACCACTTTGGAGGTCAAATAAAGTACCGGTATGCTAAAGAGGTTAATTAAAGTTCACTCTCTATAGAGTTGTCATAAAAAGATGTTAAATAAAACGGATTTCGAACTCAAGAGTGCAAATGAACTATGACTCCATTGTTGGTTTTGTTTTCGTGCCCATGCAGCACCAAAAACCCAAAGACAACATTTCACCAGATCCCTTTCCTGTCATCTATCAAGTATATTCTTGGAGGGGTTAGTCTGGGCTTGTTTCACTGCTACAAGACCTGGACGTGTTTCAGTTATGGAGTCAGCCGTTTCATACAAGGGTATTCTGGAAAAACACACAAGGACATTTGTGACCATTCAGTTTAAAACAGGGGAACACAACATGTTTTAAGGCTTGCTAAAGTGATTTTTGGTTATTTGTTTTTTTTTTCACACTTTTATTCTTGGTAATCAGTGCTTGTTTTGGGGCAACAAACAGTTTTTGTGACTGTGTGAAGTAGTAGATGGTCAATTCAAGCAAAGGAGTGAAAGTTTTTAAGCATCATTCAAGTCAGAACAGTTTCTGCAGCTGATCCAAACCAGAAGACAGCCACCCAAATGCAAAGAGCTTCATAAAACGACCCAAAAAAAATCTAATCTGAGAGTGATAACTATTTATCCTGTTGGTGTTGCTGTGTTTTTCCTTTTAATTACTGTAAACAAATGACACAATGAAAAAGATTTACCTTATTTCAAGATGTATTTTGATAAAACTATGACCTGCTAGAGTCATGACATCATATTTAGGCATTTAGAAATAAAAGAAACCCCTTAGAAATATTTGAAATACTGCTAAAAGGAGACTTTGTGGCAGAGTTTGATTGTTCCTTTCAGTTGCCTCCACAGCAGAATGCCTCGTTAATAAAATTATCAATAACCATCATCACATAATTACATTTTATTGGTCGCTCTAGTAATTCGTCCCACTCTGGTTTCCTGTTGCAGCTTCTGTAACTAACAGAGGACCGACAGCACAGTGTCCACTTGAGTCAAACCACTGATGGACCTCTGGTGCTGTAGAAGAGCTGCAGCAAGTTTCCCGGCTCAGCACTGAAAAGCTCTTAAAGCTCTCTCAGTTGGAAATGTTGCACATGACTCCAACAGGAGGAAAGACCAAGACGGAGACCCAGCTGGCTGATTAAAACAAACCACAGACGCAAATGCTCAGAACAAACACTGACACGAGTGAGCATGTGGTTCGTGTCAATAAAGCTGTGTGTGAACACCAGGAAAGGAACGGAGTTGATGCTGTCTGGAAAATCACACAGGTTTGATAATGACCAGTGGAAAGTTATGCTACTGTGCAAACAAGGCAAACTTGTTTTTTGTTTGGTTTTTTCCTTTGGTTTAAGTAAACATTTTAATTAAAGAATGCATAGCAGAGGTGAAGGGGAAGAAGCTGGAAGAACACTGACGATAATTAATCTGCACACTAACACACAACACAAAAGCAATCCAAATCAAGGCACAGGTGTTCCTGCAAAATACTCTTGGTGTAACAGTTTTAATTCTGTTCTTTCAATTGAGAGTCAAAAACATTAGCTTTTATTCTGAAATCTCACTGGTTTGGGGTTGGGGAGAGGGCATTTCCCTACATAAATGCAGTAAGACGAGACCCACATTAAAAAAAAACACAATTCACCAGAGAGTGGTGGGTCACCGCATCAAAGCCTCGACCAGAATTACAAAGTATGTTGTAGTTCAAGGGGGTTCTGGACTTTGTTTGTCTGTTCTTTCTCCCTCAGTTGGAAACAGATTTCTACACAGTGTCCCACAGTTTGAAAGAAGACGTTGAAATCAGTAGAGATTTGAAATTGCTTTCACATTTCATTCAAATATGTGTTTTTTTATGTATTCCATTGAAACCATTTCCTGTTGTTGGTGGATAAATGGACATTTCAATTGTTAAATACTTAGATTTGATGTTATTTTTGACAGCAAATCTATAAATGAAACACATTTTTGTAGTAAGCTGTTTATTAATTCAGACAATAGCATGTCGAGGAACCAGGAAAGGTTGATAAGATAACTGACAGTTAATGAACATTTTAGTTGCAATGAGAATCTCTCACAGGTGTTAAAGTACTATAATTCATAGATCCCACAGGTATAATAATTAGATCAATTAGGAGAGATCTAAGGAATGGGAAAAACAGATTTATTTCTACTACAAAAATGTGCACTAAATAGTCACTAATTGAGATCGTTTCGGCCCCAAGGCCTTTAATCATTTGTCCGTCTAATCAAACTATGTTTAAATTAAACATAACAATAACAATAAAGTTGTTACAAGGCTACAAGATGTCAGAAGCTGGGGAAACTACGGTGCACTGGGGTTCTGTCCTCTTTTCTCATCTACTTCTACTCTCCTTCTCTCTTCTATTCTTGATCATTTATTCATCAGTTCTTCATGCCTCTGTTTGGTGCAGTGTGATTCATGTACTGTCCCTCTTTCCCACTCACCCGGAGATCTAATTTTGCGTTCATGTGGTGTTGGAATGATCGGAAAAATGCCTGTCCAACTCAGAAAACACACATGAACATCAGTAGAACAACACATCTTCAGGCACAACATGAATACAGAATGACTTTTTGTCCCTAAACAAAGGTCAATGTATTTGTAGTGCACCATCTGTGGGGACACACCAGAATAACAGGGAAAATAAAACTTAAAAAAGGATTATCAAAATAATTTATTTCAGTTTGGCAAGCCAAATGAAATAGTTTAACGGGCCGCATATGGCCCCGGGCTGTGGTTTGCCCATCCCTGCCCCATGCTGATAGTGGTAGAAGTCATTCCACAACATAGTATTGGTCCAGGTGGAAAATGGGGTGTAGAATGTAGGAAAATAAAGGCCCACGAATTTAAAAGCAGAAATAGGATTTGTTACGGCTGAAGCCGTAATTTTTTTTTTCTATTTTTGGAGTGTTTTTCTCTCTCTGTTTTCTTTTGTTTTCTGCTGGAGTAGGAGGTTTTCTGTCTTTTTTTTTGCCCAAATTGTCCGGAGCACCTGAATGGATGAAGACCTCAGCTCGGAGTTTAATAACGGCATCATCATCTGTTGGAACCCCCTACAGCTAGCAATTATTTTGAATGATAGAGGCTTTGGTCCTTGTATTTTGGATGTTTTTGTGTAGTTTTGAGATTTTTTGTGAAAATATCCCAGGTTTTTTTCAGCTTGGGTTTTGTTGCAAAAGTTTTGGAGACATTGGGGTATTTAATTTGTTCCTTTTATCTTTATGTTTCATCCTTTTATTAACCCTCTAGTCAGGGGTGTAACAGATTGTTAAGTGGTGAATTTAACTATTGGTTCAGTGATGGGTTAATTGATGAGTGGCGTATAGAGTGAATGACGCAAGAACCCAGCTTATCAAGATGTGAGGTAGAGCTTCCTTATGGATTTAGTCCCAAAGCTTCACAAAGTTCTCTGTGTTTTACATATTTTGTTATAAACAATTCTGAGAGCATTTTCCAGATTGTTAAACTACTCTTGTGAACCAAGAAAAAAATCCGTCAAGTATTTTATCAGCATCAATATTCATGCATCTCTAAACTGTTAAAATACAGCATGGGTTCCATCAAATTACAACACTTTTGTGGCACACCTCCGAGTGTCACGCTACAACAGGTACTCACACAAAAGCCTGCAGGCCTTTTTTTAAACCTGCAAACAATGCAAAAGCTTCTGTAATATAACAGTAATGAGCGTAGCCTGCCCCAGCTCAGAGCGTTTCATGTCATTTATACTTTAATGGAAGTTAAAGATGTTTTCTGACTGTTTTTTTCTTGCAGCAGCCTTACTTAATTGATCTTAAACCAAAACAGGCCTGGACTGGTTTGGAGGTCTCTCAGTGCACAATTCTGAATCTATTCAAATCAACTAAGTAAGAAACAAATGTGCAAATTACATTGAACAACTTTTACAGCAATGCACAATGTTTTAGCTTTTATCCCTACTTTTAAATGTTTTGATAAGTTACAAATGAAAGAATGTTTTTATAGCTTTTGTTTGTCAGTTATCAGTATAGAAATCATGAACAGGAACAACAAAACAGAGAATGCTTTTAGACTTTAGTCATTGTTTTATTATTTAAAAACCACAACGAAAGTGAAAATTGAAATGTTTATGAAAACAAAATGTTTCATGATGTTTCTCCATCTTTTTATTATTCGTGCCTTTAAGGAGCACACAACTTTAAAAATATGGGTTAGAAATAATGAATGAAATTGGACTCAGCAATGAAGAAGTTGTTTGTGAGGGCAGGTTTGCACCTGCGGGGATTAATTTCAGCCAAAAGAAAATTAAAAACAGCTTCATGCAACCTAAGATAGGACACAAGAGGTCATTTTTCCATTTTTTTGGCAGATAGTCGGTTTTCAAAACCAAGACCTAAAGATCTAAACTGTTTCCTTAGTGCTGTACACAAACCTCAGTGTTTGTGTGTTGTTGAAAAACCCTTTAAGTGACCTCAGAGCAAATGGAGAAAAGCTATTTGTTCATCTCGGTCATGAAGAAAAACCAAATAATCTAATATAGATTACGTATTTTGTATACATTGTTAGTGCCTAATGGCTCCATTTTGCTATTCCCTGAGAAAAAACAGAAGCTTCATTTGTGAACTTACAGGAAAACTACGCAGACCAGCTTTGCTCTTGGGTGAAATTAGGACTGTAAGCCTGTTTGTGGTGCCTATCATTTTACCTCAACAGTAACAGTACCTGAGGTTTCACAGATGGCAAAGCCGGCCTGTGTGGGATCACAAATATACACACGCCAGAGTGGCACCTGAAGGAGAAAATGTTGTGAGGTTTGTTTGTTTTGAGCTCAATAAGAAAGAAAGACAAAGTTTATGCTTGTTAAGCTGTGAGAACGAGTCTGAAAGACATTTTTCTGTTAAATCAGTACGACAGTGAAGAGCAGCAACTTTTTATGTCCTGCCATGTGGGAACATTTGGAGATTTTCAGGATTTCGACAGTAAAGTAAGAAAAATACTAAAAGTCTATATCTTAGCTCATCTCAGTGACCCATGACTGTACCGCAGTTTTTACTTTTACAGATTCGACTTTGGCACTTCTCGAAGTTCCTAAGTTTGATTCAAAAGAATCTGACAGTCAATATTGTGTAAATGTCGAATCAACTTGATTACCGCCTAAGATTAACTTCTGGCTGTACTTACAGTTTTACAATCAGCTTCTGTTTCAAGGTATGTGATCACAAGCGTTTTGTTGAATATACTTTAAACAATCACTTTTCTTTTGCTTCTTTTTTTCTGCACAGATAAAGGTTCCCTATTTTTAAGAAAGCAGCTGCACAGGGACAGACGGAAGACATAAACTGTTTTGTAAAATATCTTTAAAGGAAAAACTGCATAGGGGCTTTTTAATCTTCTATAAAAATGATTTCACCACCACACGTTTAATCATCTTAGATGACCCCATCCTTACATCGACGTGTTCTCCCTACCGTGACAAAGGTGGATAAAGGTGGAAAGATTTCATGTAATCCATGGACACCAGTGAAGATCACAAATCATTGAAGAAAAAAGGTTCAGAGCACTGTCTAGTGGGTCTAGATGACCCAACTCCCAATGTTAAAGTGCCTAGGATAGCACAAGGGATACACTAAACAGTGTACAGTTGTTGAATCATATATTTTTTTAAATAAATGCACCAAGCTGTGGTTGAAATTGGCACCAATGACAGCTTCATGTTAGTGTTGCAGAGAGGTTTCCGTGTCAGCTTTGTGGTCTTAGAGGTTCAATCTTACCAGTCACCAGCATCTTCAGAAATCTTTAAGAAACTCCCCTTCGAATGACGACTTAACTTTTGTTCACGCCAGCAGCAGAGAAACCAGCAACCAAATAAGCTGAAAAACTCAATAAGAAAGGCTGGACTCAGTCTAAAAACTGCTGTGGAGCACCAAATGCTTTTAGTATGACATCTTTATTAACATATAGCACAAACAGTACATTACACAATACAAACAGTTCCTTCTTGCTAACAGTCGAGACCTTTTGGATTGTTTTTGCAGGGAACTCCATTACAAGCACTTTGATAATCAGCTTAACAGTGATATGGTGAAGTTTTATTTTTCTCTGTATTTCATTTTCTCTGTTATAATTTAATTTTGAGATGGATGTAATAGGATTATGTTGATGGTTGAAAGGTTAATAGACACAAATCACATTAACAGAGTCAAGAAAAACCGAAGAAAACCACTGTGGCCAATAACTCAAAAGAGGGTCAAGAGGGAATCATTCAAATCTTGGAACAAGTGGGAATTCTTTTAAAAGCAACGGATATTAATAATTTTAATGGGTTAAAGTGTTTATTTTAATGTGCTCCATGGTCTCAGCTGGTAGGGTGTTATCCTTCTTTGAACTTGTTTTGTAATATAATGTCAAAGTAAGATGAACATTTGTGCAAAATGGCACACCGCTTTTGTCTTTTTACTTGCTCGAAAATCAAGTTTGTACAAAGGTCCTATTGTCCTTCTGTAAGTGTTTTCTTGTTAAAAGAGGAAAAGGGGAAGAAAAGGAACTATATGGTGTTAATATGACTTTAAAGTTCAGCAGAAAACAATGATCTACGAAGACATCTGGTTTGATTGCGTTTTTTCCTTCAGTCAGCGAATAGCTGTTGCGAAAAAATTCCTGCAAATGACCCAGTGGTGAAGTGATGGTGATGCACACCATGAACTTAAATGCACTGGGATGACTGCTGTAATACTGGAACTTACCCTGAACGGGATAAAGAGAAAACAGGAAATGAACACAGCTGCTGTAAGTTAGTTAAAACTGTGAAAAACAGAAAGCATGAGGATAAAAACAATTATTTCCGGTTGTAATTATATTAAGACATCTAGTCATGATACACAATGTTTTACCCTAAGTAATTAAGTTGGAGGCATTTTTTAAAGGTGTACTTTAGAGTCAAGCATAAACATGTTTAACTTTATTTAAAAAATTTAAATTAGCACAAGGTGGCATTAAAATCATTCATCTAAACAGAACCCAAAATGAAATGAAAGATAATTTCTATTTGCCAAAGTTTTTTAATATGACATTTTATTCTGTTGGAAAATCTTTTATATTTCCATTTTTAATCACATTTGTAAGTTCATGATTTACTGTAGGAGCATCTTTGTAGCAATGAAATAATTCTTTTTAATATTTAAAAAATAGTCATTTATCAGATTTCACTATGAATTATTTTTGTCTAGATAAAAACCAAACAAGATTTTATGGTTTGTGATGGACTTTTACTGTTCGTCACATTATGGCGCAAGCTGAAGATTTAATTAAAAAGTACCACAAATGCCTTTCAAAACATTAAGAAAAGTTATATCTGCGGTCGTTGATTTCAAGAGAAGGTCAGCACAATCTCGTTTCTCAACAGCTTCTCTCTGCTTCAAATCAGATTTCACAACAAGCAGGTGCAAAGCAAACACGGACTTTCCAACGTGGTGTCTGAAGAGTCTCTTTCATCTCTTTTGACACAAGAAAGACAAAAATAATGTGGTGTTATAGTCTGATCAAGACAAGATGCCAAGATGGACAAGACTTCTCATTTCAAAGAATAGTTCTATGTTAAATAAAAAATCATACGAAATTAATTCAAATTTAAACATCAGACTTGAAATAAGAGGTTAAAAAGTATAAATCTTTCAAGCAAGAACTAAAGATAAATAAATAACAACTCAGGCTTTCTCATGACAAGACATGATTCTGTTACAAAGAACACAGTTTAGGATTTGCTTAGGATATCTTTTACGCACATAGATCTGTTTTATTCCTGCTTTTTTAAAATAAAAGTAGGTAAATTAATCTCGATGTATGAAAAGGTCTTTTTCTGTTTTATCCGTTTTTTTTTTCCTCTTGTCACCTTTCAGACCTCTCATCTGTTTAAGTGGAACAACTTGTGGAATTGGAGACTGAAATGTCATTTTGCCCCATTGTTGAGATCCCACAAGAAGTTTGGGGTTTGGATTCAACGAAGCAGCACCATCTAGTGTTTAAGATCATAAAAACTCCCATCTTTTCTGCACCATCTGTTGCTTTATCAGGACATTCCTAGTTAAAGCAGTTTTTAATCAAATCAAATGAGACTAACGTGTTATGTGTTTCTAAATTATAGGGAAAAAACAGAAAACAAACAGAGGACAGTCCTTCAATGCTAGCTCCATTGGTTACTCCCCTAAAAATAGAATAATCTCACCATCAAACATCCTATATTTACATGTAATTGCAAGTAATGGATGGATGGGTGGTTTAAAATCAGTTTTACATCATTGTATCCTAAAAATGTAAAAATTTAAGTTTTTCTAATGTTTTAATAAAGTAAATTACTGATGTTATATTTCATTTCTGAACCCTTTCAAAGATCAGTTCTTGCCCAATTTTTCAAATGTTTTGTTTGATACCTCTGTATTTTAATGAAAAGGTTTGCCATAAATTTCAGGATTTTCTTTAATTACTTAAATTTTTTTAAGTAAAACCTTATTTATGTAAGAATTTCAATGTCATGAGGTGTTTTCTGTTTATGGATACTTCCTGTACCTTTTTCATTTTTTATTAAAAATGCCATCATTTTTTAGTATTTTATGGTCTTCCTTTTACAGGAAAATTTTGTTTGTATAATTTTTCACTTTACAAAAGTTCTTTTAAATATTATTGTGGGAAATGTGTTTTTATAGTAGTGTGAGGAGAGAGATTCTCTGGGAATGCATTGCCATTTGTTCTACAGAGGATTCTCTGAATCAGAAAAAAATGACTTGGTTCCATATCCAAGTTCATTCCAAATGTGCTCTGTGGATTTGACGTTTGGGGGAAGACTGATCTATTTATGTCTTTAAAGAGCCCGGGACAGCTGTGACACAGAAGAAAAAGGATCGTCCATAAAAGTTACCACAAAATTGGAGACAGAATATTTTCCCATGCAACACTTACAGGAAGAGTATGAACTATAAATAAAAATGAAACCTGAAAATCTCCATCACTGGAAAATCCTTTTCTGATTTTCTGCTCTTCCCTACTCATTCTTTTCTGCATCACCAATCTGACTCCTTAAGTATGATCCCGTAGCTCACTGGTGAAGGAGCAGACTTTGCATCCCTCCATCTGACTCCTGATGATGCATACAGCTACCCAGTCATGGGGATTCAGCCTGGAGTGTAAACGTGGGGAACTGTTGTCTTGCTTGATGATGCAGTTTCACAAATCCATCCTTTAGTGTGGCTCAATCACAAAGCTCTGCAGAATTACTTATTCCTAAAATCATAAGTAATGGAATGGCTTGACGCTTTACCTTTTCCTAAATAACCTACCTTGTCGTTTGGGATCAACTTTGGAACACTTTTCTCCAGGTGGAGTGAACCTCTCTAGCCTGCAGCTTTGACCACATCTGGCTGTTACACTTGTTTAACTCGTTCACTTTTTTACATCGTGAAAAGGACACAAACATCCTGACAGTCAGATTTAAGGGCCCGGATAAAGTCTCATTCTATTAGCTCTTGATATTGCCAGTCAGCGATACGGCTCATTTGGGTTTAGTGGACTACCTCGGCTTCTTGTAACAATCTCTTGAGCCGCTAAAAATAGCTTGTGCCTGGGATAGTTCCTCCAGTGTCGGGCTGGGGTGACCTGCGCTGACCCAGTCTATGGCTGCATGGATGAGATTAAAGCTCCAACACAGGGACACTTGCTGGGGAGAGAGGAATTTCAGAATGTGTTTGCAACTATAGCCACTGTTCCACTTAAAGAAGAGTCAGAAAATATGCAGATGAAAGCTCAGTCAATTTATTGATTTATGGAAAATATATCACATCTTTACAACTGTGACATTCCTTCAGATAGTAATTAATAGTCAATTTTCAATTAACTTCCAAACGCCTGACATCCGGAAATGCCTGAAAGCAACATTTAACGTTCACCGTTTTGCAAAAAGAGAAAAAGAAAAAAGAAATTCAGCTAACCTGCCTCTTTGACTCAATAGTCAGCAAAGCTCAACACTGTTGCACATTTAACTCCGCCCCCTCCATAAAGTTCCACAATGAGCCAAACTAAAGTCCAGCCACCTTTCAAAAGTAGCTTTAGTGAATATACAATATATTTAATCTGTTCAATAAAACAGCAAGCAGACTTAAGTTTATTCACTGAACTACAAACTGAAGATTACACACCAACAAAGACAGGAAATGAGTCAGACACATTGTTATAGCAGCAGTTACAGTGACATTTGGTATTTCTTTTTTTTTTTTTTTTATCTTTTAGCACTACGTTATTTAATTCTCCAACATCCATATAGTTTATATCAAAGTGCAAATATGCTCCAAATGCATCATTTTGTTATATTATGCAGATTTATTATTTTCTGAACTACAAGACTTGCAGGAAGTTCGAGGCGTTTGGCACATTTCAAAACTGAAGGGGGAAAAAAAACATGTCACAGGTGATTTACTACAACATTAAGCAATGCAAACTTTACAATACACTATTATATATATATATATTTATATTTATATATATAGTCATATTTTGCGACTTGTTCGCTGTGGCGACCCCTGATGGGAGAAGCCGAAAGAGGAAGAAGGAGTCATATTTTGTAACCAAAATTTGTCATCAATACATTAATATTTGAAAACATTTAAAAAGCATTACACCAATATTGTCTTATATCTGATTGCAGAACTAATGTATCAACTGCAGTTTTACTCAACTGCCTGAAGTGTTTTTTTCTCTCACAATAACCAACCTGAAGCAGCACAACACTCTCCTGTATCCAAACAGAGCTGTTGGCTGTTCAAAGCCTTTGACAAAACTTCATCCCACCTGGGAGAAAACCTCCATCACATCAGCCTGATTTATCTCTGAACCTTTTCGAGGTATAAAAACACTCACCTCCAGCCAAGCACCAATGAACACCCTATATCTCAACTAATTGCTCTTGCAATGATTAAAAGTGACACACATTTTACACATTTATAGATATATGTTTATGTACGTGCCTCCCAGCGGGAACACGGTCTGACCGCCACCTCAGACGGGATCAGAGCGTCCCTGTTGTCACAAGAGATGGTCACAGAAAGGGTGCATGCAAGAGGAGTACTGGATTTAATAATTACAGAGTCACCACGGGTGCAAGACATTTTTCGTTGCTGAGAGGATTAACTGGAAAGATTTTTTTTTTTTTTAAACCACCAACTTTCCTAAGCCAACTGTATCCCGACTGCTGTCCCTTCTGCCTTTTCAGTGTTGCTCTTTCCTCTAGATTAATCAGGGCTGGTTGACTCACAGAACCATGGTCTGATGGTGGAGGGCTTTGCCTTCTTAAATGTTGCCCCTTAACTTCTATAGGGATTATACTGTTGGTGTTAACTAAACAGAGACCTTAGAAGTAGTTGGATGCACTGAAGCACAAATCGCAAAATCCTACAGATTAGTGATCTTGGGGGTTTGTTTACCGTTTGATTATTGTTCTTTTTTTTTTTTAATCTTAAAGACAAATCTCAAGAGGACAAGTAACACAGAGAAAGATCGGAGCTCTCTTCACTTGGCAGTCATCATCTGGACAAACTCTGTAGAAAGGAGAAAAAACACAAATAAATTGTGGACAATAATAACCTTACAGATGAAGTTAGGTGAACTCAAAACAGGTGGAGGATAAATAAATATGTTGTTGAAGAAAAAATAGCATATCTGCCCGTGTTCAGATGTTTCTGAGTGAGAGCTCCAAACAGCATGCACCTATGATTGAATGATTTCTCCCACACACAGGAACTGAATATGACTCAGTGTAATACACAAGCTTTGTAACAAGAGGGTCAAGTAGATGTAAAACACCCCATAATATCCTAGTTCACTTTGAATTACGCTGCATATCTGCATGATGAGAGAAATAAAACGGCATGATTTCGCAATGCAAACAGTGTGTTCTGCTTTGTTTAGTCGGCCTCATTTTACACTCCGATTCAGTAATTACAGTTCCATTCAATGGGCTTCAAATACAGCTAAACACGGTCAGTTTAAAACACAAAACAGGTAAAAATTCCATCCAGAGTGAGACTTGGTTTCAGCAAACATTTAACAATAACAACACACATCTGAGGTAAGCAGTCTCAGTATAAAAAAAATAAATAAATGTGATTTCTGGTCACATTTTTAGGAGCTACAGGAGGAAGACTGCAGGCGAGCGGAATGCCAAAAAGAGAGCTCACCCTCATAGTTGACCTGACCATCTCCATCGATGTCAGCCTCACGGATCATCTCATCCACCTCCTCATCAGTGAGCTTCTCACCCAAGTTGGTCATAACGTGTCGTAGCTCAGCTGCGCTGATGTACCCGTTCCCATCCTGCACAGCAAATACACTTACAGCGCACGCCGAGGTCTTTACAATAGATTACGTTTTAGCGACTCTACATAAAAGGTTCCGAAAGAATTTACTTTTCCCATCACACCACATGTCAGCCCTGACGTTTACCCACTACTTCAGCTACCGACCCAAACACAGAGGCACAAAAAGACATTTTTACTCAAATTGAGATTGACTGCAAAGCTCTCAACATTTGTCTGCAGAGTCAAATGGGTTTCCCTGTTTTAAACCAAACCAGCAAAATACTGTTTAAAGATGTCATTTGTTGGTGAACCTGTAGAGTAATGAGTTTGGATGCAAAACGTTTCTTCACAGCAAAAGGCCTAAACAAAAAAGTCAAGTGCCCTCATAAAGCTACAAAAATAAAACACCTCTGTCAAAAAAATTACAATGGCAGAAACTTAAAGACAATGCAAGACAGTTTTTAAGACACAGCAGACAAATCTGCAAACAATCAAGGATTTGTTAGGTGAGAGAGAGAAACTAGAGCAGAACATTAGAGTTTAACAAAGATCAAAACTTTTAAATACAACAAATATGATTTGGACCGAAAAAAAATTGGTTTCTGTTCAGGTAAACTCAGTCTCAAAGTACCTTGTCAAAAACTCTGAAAGCTTCTCTGATTTCTTCTTCACTATCTGTATCCTTCATCTTTCTGGCCATCATCGTCAGGAACTCAGGGAAATCAATAGTCCCATTACCTACAAAGACAAAAGTTGGAACTAATTTAGTTCTCGCACGATTTAATAAGACAAATATAAACGGCCCAATTTATCTCAAATAAAATAGATAATGGCTCACTTTGCGGTCCGCTAGTTTCACCAAAACCTTTTCTATTGTTAGCAAAAAGGATATTTCTTATGTATGCGTAAGTTGAAATATCTAATGCCCAGTGTCCTGACAGGTGTGGGGGTCTTCTGATTTCGAGTTATGCTTTCTCACCATCAGCATCCACTTCATTGATCATGTCCTGCAACTCTGCCTCTGTGGGGTTCTGTCCCAGAGAGCGCATCACTGTCCCCAGCTCTTTGGTTGTAATTGTACCGTCGCCATCCTTGTCGAACAGCGAAAATGCTTCTTTAAACTCTGCACATCACAACAACAGCAGAACAGAGACAAACATGTGAGCTGGCGCTTTGCTCAGGTCTATTAAACACTGACAGTGAATTATTAAACCAGTGATTCCCAGCCCTGATCTTTAGAGCACACTGCCCCGCGTGTTTTCCATGTTACTAACTAGGCCTGCACAATATACCGCAAATTTATCGTTATCACGACATTAAGCTGTGCAATATGCATACCGCAAAAGACGGCGAAAATCGCAATAAATGTTTACCTTAAATGTGCCAAAACAAACTCATGGCAGCTTGAAATATTGAACAAATGAAACAAATCCCTTTATGCATTTAACCAATATGAAGGACCCGTTTACGTTGTTGATCAATCAGATGAGCCCTTTTATGTTTGATGTTTGCCTCCTATGTCGACGAGGGTCATTTGGAGTATAATTTTTAAACTGTTGCAGTGAAATGGAAATGATGTTTTTGGTTGTTTTGCTATTTGTTTATATACCGCGAATTATATCGTTATCGCAATATTAATCACCAATATCGCATATCGCGAGTTTTCCTCATATCGTGCAGCCCTATTACTAACAAATATCATGTCTGAGTAATAGCTCTCTATGTGTCAATAGAAGTCTATGGGGTTTTGGCTTATTGGAGCCAGCAGGTACTTCCAGTTTGGAAAACGAGGGAAGGGCTCACTTAGTCCAGTTCTCATATACAGTCAATGGATAAAACTAAAACGTTCCAAAACATCCAAATTAAAACTGAATTTTGAGATTTACATCTAATTTTAGAAATGTACCAAATTTGTATTTCCATCACGGATCTGATTTACAGCAAGGTAATCCCTGTGAATGCAGGTTTATGCTCTTATGCTAAGAATACAGAAATGGTGTATAAAAAGCAGCGAGAGCTCCATTTCCTTTGATCTCTAAGACACTTAGTTTAATTATTGATCAGTCATAAATGAATGAAAGATGAACGTCCTACTGGAGGTAAAAAAAAACTTGTACACACTCACCAGCAATCTGCTCTTCAGTCAGCTGATCCGCCTGTTAACAAAATTACAAAAACAAACTATTAATGATCACAGCCAGACATTTTCGAAAATGCATCTCGACTATTCCTAAGACTTGCATTAGTGATTCAAATGTACAGCACAGTAGTTCATGCATAATACAAAAGTAATTACTGAGACCGCACAGGAACAACAGCTTAACTGTATCTAAGGATTACAACTGTCAAAGAGACAAGGATCCAAATAGAAAGCTGACACAGTTACAAACAAACAAACAAACAAACAAAAAAGACCAAGCCTGTTAAAACCAATAAATAGCCTCACGGCAATAACCATTAGGCTATTGTCAAACAATAATATTGCCAAATCTGATTACAAATATTAGGACAATCCCGGATAAAAATCAAACTTCCTGCAGCTCTAATGACAAACGCCTGCAGCAGGCTTCACTGACAACAAAAGCTAAACTAATCAGGCAAGGCAAATTTGCTAAAGACAAATTTATTCAAAACACAGTGTTGGCCGCATGCAGCAGCAAGGCTTCCAACACTTGACCAAACCAAAACCATGTTTGGATCCATAGGGAGAAAGTTATTTACACTCAGTGCTTTTTAATTGCTAAGTACACAGGAACATTATTAAGAAAAAAATAAAAGAGCAGAAAATAAGTGGATTAACATAATTTGAGATATTACACCAAGTCTATTCTTTCAAAAAGATCTGACCCATTCTGCCCTGCATGTGAGGTCCAATCTAATTCAATGAACATGCCCACCCCTCAGGCTAAGAAAATGTGATGAGGGATTGATATAAATACACTACAGCCTGAAATACACATGCCTACTATAATTAGTGCGACATGAACACGGTCGCAAATGTAGCACAAAGAATATCACAGAAATTAACACCTTTAAATCTAATTAGGAGTTTATTTCATGATAAATGCAGTAAAATGAGGAAACTATCTTATCTATCATAATAATAGCTAGTTAGGGCATGTAGGCTTATAACTACTTCAAATAAAAAATAAAGATCTGAAACGTCTAAGGGCTGGATAATTCATACATCAAAGTAAGGAAAAACCCTGTTTCCATTGTCATATATGCCTTGCATATGATGCAAAAATATAGTATTGTTTAAAAAAAATTTGCCTACTCAAAACCAAAGTAATGTCAATGAACATTTCTTCAGACTTAAGGTAATGCCGTACGTTCTTCAGGTCTGCTTTATCACATTTAATGAGTCACTAACCTGGCTGGGGTGGGAAACCAGGAAGAAAGAACAAGAAAAAAGGAAGACAACACAATCTACTTTGCTTAATATCAGTTTTGGGCAAACATGTTTTCTTTAAAACAACAGTTTGAGCAATATTACACAGAACTTACATCACAATTTTCTAATGTTTCTATAATATTAATCCCAAAGCAGACCATTTCATTTATCCATAAAGGAATTAGAAAACAAATTATTAACAGGAATTTTTACAAAGCTTTCTTTAGACACAAGTGTACACTTTAAAATAATGTGTCAACTATTTTCTTGCTTGCGTTTCTGGGTTAAAGTAACTGGTCTTTCCTTACAAAAGGTTAACAATACAACATATTTAACTAAGTGCAGGCAACCAAAGCATCCCAGCCTCTCCAGTTATTCAAAGCTTTTGCATTTGCCCTTTTGTCTGTGACTGTTTAAAAATATTAAAGAACAGCTAACAGGTCACCAGCTGAGGTCAACCAGATGCCACAGGTTGAGAACCACACGCATCATTCTCACCTATTCAAACTGCACTTAGAAACTGACCTTAATCAAGAGTTGGGCAGCTTCTAATTGTTACTAATGCAAAGCACGATTTAGCTTATATCAGGTTCTGCAGTCCTTTTGTGTTGTGTTCTTTTGTGTTGAAACAAAAACATTGAGTAGAAGTGCACCGCTCGATGTCTCATTGCCATATTCATACACACGATTAGAATATTTTCCAACTACTCTGTTGTACAATCCTGTTTTGTTTCATGAGTACTCCAGCAGTGCTTGTTTGAGGGATTTGTCCCACTTACAACTTTAACTTCCTCTAACTATGCACTAACAATGTATTGCTTAAAGCTTTGAAACTAATTAAGACACAAAAAAATCAGTTTAACATTTTTAAATTATGGTCTGCTTAACCATAATTAAAACTTTCGGATTATCTAGGTTGCTCTGTCAAACAGTGGTGTTCTACTGCTTTCACTCTCTAGCAGCATGTGACAAAGTCGTGTATACTGTGGGGCTAAAAAGTGGTCTGCAAGTAATCCAGGAAATCACATTTTAGGATTTTCAGAAATTGTATTTGCGTAACGGTACAGAAAATACTTAGAGAGCAAAAGTTCACTTCAACACTGAAATGTAGCCCTGGTTAACAATGACAGAGTTCGTCTCATTTCCTGCAGATCTTTACCAGATTGGAAAACACTGTAGCTGCTATTTTGGTCCATTCTTCCTCTCAGATCTGCTCAGGAGCTGTGATGTTTGGAGGCTTTAGGAATGCAACATAGATTTTCAACTCCCCTTGAAGATTCTGCATTGGATTAAGGTCCAGAGACTGACTAGGCCACTCCAGAACCTAGCCACTGCTTTTTGAGCGTTGTGTTTGAGATCATTGTCATGCTGTTTCTTTCTCACCAGGTGAGATCTTGCATGAAGCCCCAGATCATCAGTGATCTTGTATTTCTTCCATTTCCTAATAATTGCTCCAACAGCTGATGCCGTCTCATCGAGCTGCTTGCTTGTTGTAGATCCATTCATCCCAGTTTTGTTCAGGTGAACAATCCCATCCCTGGTGTCCTTAGACAGCTCTTTGGTCTTGGTGGTGAGGTTGCAGTCTTAAGGCCCGTACATACCGGGACGAATATTCGCCAGGCGTTATTCGCCAGCGTTTTTCGCCACGTCTTTTGTGTTCACACCCAGGCGATTTTCGCTGACGATGAGCCGAGCGAACATGCAATTTCATTCCCTGACATTAGATGGCGCTTAATGTAAACAGAAATACTCCTGTACACAAGGTGGCGCTGCGCAACTTTACGCTTCTTAAAGTCGCTTTTCACTCAGAAGAAGAGAGCAAGTATTTACGCGTTTGTCAGAATAATACAAAGAAAACATGAATATTTCAAGCACCAGTAGCTCCAACTGGTACTTGGTAAGGGGATATTTTAGAATGTCCGTCATTATTTCTTTGCGGCAGTGTAGACGCTACTTGGCGTCTATCTTCTTCGCCGGTATGTGTGCTCAGCAAGGCAGTTTTGTGTTTGAGCGCCCCCAAGTTGTGTTTTACTGTAACTTCAGAAGCTCCAGACACGTGTGCAAAAGCGCCATTCTCATTGGTCGAATAGATTTCGACGCGACGTGTCGAAAAAAAAAACGAACCCGAGGCTTTTTTTTTTTTTGACGCTTTGGCGCTTGGCGTTTTTTTCGCGTCGGTGTGCACACTCTCGTTGGTGCCCTTTGTTTAGTCACGAGGCGTTAAACGTCGGCGAAAATCGCCGGCGAAATTCGTCCCGGTGTGAACGGGCCTTTAGGCTGAATCAGAATTCTTCCCCTATCCCTCCTCTTCTCCCTATCCCACTAATTTTTGGGGCATTTGGAGGGATTGGGGTGTCCGAAATACTTTTTAGAAGGGAAAACCCTTGCGGCGGAGGGATACAGAGCCCTCCGCCGAGAGGGTAATCCGCGTTGTGCTGTGCCAGAGGAGAAACGCGAGTGCTGGCAGCTACCTGATAAGTTGGATGACCGGCGACTATTGATTACGTCATTGAGTAGAAGTGATGTCCAAATTAGGGGACACTAGTTTTCTATGGTTGTGTCCGAATTCCCACCCTAACCCATACCTACTAAAAAAACTATATAGTGCAGCACTATGTAGCGCCATGAATTTTAAAAGCAATTCGGACAAGGGATGGGTATCGTTAAGGTTTTAACAGTACTACAACTCTTATTGATACTGCTTATCGATGCAGTATTTTAACAATACTCTTATCGATACTTTTTAATAAATAAATAATTAAAAACATGAAGTGTTTTATTTCCCATTTATCCAACAACATTGTTGTTTTAACAAAACATTTTACTTTATAGGTGACATGATGGAAATAAATTCATTCTGATGCAGACTCCTTTCTATTATTTTTTTTCTTTAAATCCAGTAAACTCAATAAATTATATTAATTTCATGGATGAAAACTATTTTTTATTAGGAAGCAGTTGTTTTTTTGCGGGTCTGGAATCATAAGCGGTGAGTCTCAGCCCCGCCCCTGCCTCTCTACCTGTTCGTCGTTTTCCCCTGCGTGCAACCCCCCCCCCCCCCCCCTCCAGCGTGTTCTACACAGACAGTGCAACATATGGTCATCGTAGCAGCAAGGTGACAGGATAGATAGTAGGGGCGCCCTAACGCAAATTTAATTAATTTAACGCTGAAATGGGTGGTCTTAGTCTAGGGGGATAAAAGGATTTGTTTTGTGATCAATACAGACTAAGAGTTTCTGCTTTATTTTTATTTTTTCGGATTCTGGTGTGCCGCGGGACTTTTGTCAAGGTTAAAGTGTGCCGTGGCTCAAAAAAGATCGCCACCGACTGTCTTTCCAGAAAAACTTTCCATCCCATTACAGACTCTGGTCGGCGCTCACAGCTGCAGACACGCCCCCACCGCGCATTCACGCTGATGTCTTCTTCCTGCCCGCTTGTACTACCTGACCATCCCTAATTCGGACACAACGCTCACTACTTTTTTTTTTTTTAAACGGCGGATATGACGTCATTGATTTCATGAAGTTAAAATCGAAATAAAATGAACATTTTGCGACGATTATTTATAATCCCCATGTCTTCTGAAGATAATAACGTTGATGGTTTATCAAAAAAATAAATTTAAATACTCTTTTTGGTAAAAAATGTTCCGATGCAATGCATTGTGGTTTATATTCGCCGATCTAGTGAGCATCGATGCACATTCGTTTTTCGCAGAGACTTCTGGGAAATTTCAAGGGCACTCGACTTGGGAATTGTAGATTCGGACAGCACTACAAAATGGCAAACGCACTATATAGTACACTATGTAGGGGTTAGGGTGGGAATTCGGACATACTCTATAACTCTCCATTTGGAGGGCTAAATGTGGCGGTATGGAGAAGCCGTAGGGGTAGGAGAAAAATTCAGAGTCGGCCCTATTGCTTAAGGGTGTGACCAGCTCAAAACAGGTGTCATTACCACAGGTAACAAGTGGAGGAAAGAAGAGTTTCTTATACAAATATAGTAACAGGTCTATGGGGAACAGAATTATTGCTCGTTTGTATTGGGATTAATGCTTATTTACTACTACTTTATACAATTATATTCTTTAAAGATCATAAAATGTGATTTCCTGAATCGTTCTTCCTAAATTAGCAGTTTAAAAACACATACCTACAAACCGCACAGCCCTTAAAAGATCTCCAATTCATACGATGCCAGTTTGATGGGAGCCAAACTGTTGCCAATAAGTGTTGAAAATAAGAGATAGATTATGTCTAAAGCAGTGCATTTCTGGGGTTGTTCAAGATATCCAAATTATATATAATCCAAGCCTTTTCAGCATTGCACTAAAGTGCAGGGCCCTATGAAGCATGTTTGTTTCCCTAAAAATGCATTAGCAAACCAGACCAGCCTCTTAACATGGAGATTACAGGCGTTACATAAAGATTAGAAATAAAAAAGTAAATGCAGGAGTGGAACAATGGCACAAGTCCATAAACCTCAAATTATTGAGGGTGCATTGCAGCTCCTGTCAGCCTACTGCACCAAGCATGTTTTGGTTCAATGCGGGGGGAAGGGAGACGCGAAAGGAGGGGTGGCAAAGAGGATCATTCAGCAGAAGCAGAATGCGGTCGAGCTGTTGTGGCGCAATACGTAACAGAGGAGATGCTGTCATGAAGTTCCAGCGTGAAAACGATGCGAGTTCATCATCAAACCGAATCAAATGTGACAGATAAGTGTGGGTAGAGACGCGGAGCAGCCTGCTACCTGTGAGCAGTATTCTTATGTAATCGAGGATGGCAGCGATCACAACCTTTTCTTGCTTGTTCTTGCGCATGTCAAACTACATCCAGACTGCCTTGCTGATGAGCCTGCGAGAGGTGCTGCATTAGCTTTCATGATGTGGAATGACAAAACGCTTGTTGTTAACAAGTCATTTAGTCGATGCCTTCCTGAGAGATTAACAACATGGGTTCCAGGATTCACACTCACTGGACGGTCTATTTTTGCCAGCACCCCTTTCAACACACCCACGCCCACATTCGAGTTCCAGCCCAAGACGAGAATGCTGCAAATATTAACCTTAACGTTACGAGTTACGACGAATCAAGCAAACATCGAATTTCACACAACGAATATCATGTGCATTCGTCTGTGTAAGCAAGTCCGTTTTTTTTCCTCTGCGCAGCAACCAACTACGAAGAAAAAAGCGTTTCTCCAGCCTAACGGAGAACAATTAAGATATTAGCACAAAAATGCAATTGACTAGCTGCAAACTGGACGTTCCGGAAATATCAGACAAGCCTTAAAACATTTAATATGTTAAATAGCACAAGGAAGAGCGACTTCAACGTGATATTGACCCTAAAAATCATATTTAGCCACGAGAAATGCGACATTACTATGCCTTTTTGCTAGGAATGCTAACCGCGGTGTTAGCATACTACTTACCATTATCCCGTTGTCGTTTCAGGCTCTTTAATGTTCAAAAAACAAACTTGTGCTGTTGCTGTTGAATTTCAAAGACTGCGAAGAATTTAAATTATACTGTTCTTTGCAAAGGACTGAGGAAATCTGTCTGAACTGGATCCTTGCACCGCTGACAGCCTGGAAACCTCAATCCAGCGAAGCCAACCTGTGGTTTGGTTCGACAACAGTGTATCCCTCCGCCAGTGGCCGTACACCTTTAATCCCTCTAATCAAATAAAACTAATAATAATAATAACAATAATAATAATTATAATTATTATAATAATAATAATAATGTAAATGAGTTCATGTAATTATTCATTAATGTTTTGATTTCCATTTGGACAATTTATTCACTTAAATACAAATGCAGATGTTCAAAAAAAAGGTAACCTGAAACCCTTTTATATAATATCAAAAATACAAATATGACAGAGTACAGTAAATTTGAAAAATAACAACACCAACACCCAAACAAACCACACACAAAATATAATACACTTGTTTTGATACAAATCAGATACAATTGAAAAAAAGGTTAAAACAGAGGCATCGTCTCACTTTTACTTAGCACAAGTTAATCTTATCTCTTCAAATATAAACTGCCACAGGCTAGAAAGAGATACCTAGTAGTGACATTGGCCACCTCCTTGGTGAATTGTTCTAATAACACAGTGATGTTTTTTTTAATTGTCAAGGTCTTCAGATTAAGGGCAAGAACCATGCTTTACCTACAAAAATTTGTGTACTGTGCTTAATTATGTCCTTACTTGTCCTAAATTCCTCCATGAGCATGTAACTGACCAATCATAAGGAGCACAGCTGTGTTGGCAGAAAATTCCTAATGATGACTCTACCAGTCAAACAGCCTTTTTATGATAGGCGTTGTTTAGGAAAGCAGCAAAGTTTCCAAGTCACTTTTTGGGAGTCAAACTCAAGTCATTCAGTTAAAATGACAGCATGGATGGAGATCTTTTGGACTGGACTGACCTAAGTCTGACTGACCTGTGTCAGTCCAGTCGTAAATAATAATTAGAAAACTTTTATAATTTCAGTCTTGGAGAAGCCATCTTTGTCATACTAAATTTTTGTTATAAAAGCAAGACCACACAGGGTTAAAGTCAGTTCATGCAATGTGTCACCTAATGTTCTTTCAGGTCCAGCTAGACAACAGACAGGTTTTACATATAAAAATGTAGGGGGGGGGGAATGTGAGTATGTAACCTTTGACCTCAAAGGTCTTGACTCATTGTTTGTTTCCGAATTCCTTCACTACTCATTTCATAGTCTACAATTCCAAAATCAAGTGCCTTAGAAATTTCCCAGACTCGTTGAAAAACCAGTGTACAACGATGCTCACTGTAGGGAAATATAGACCACAATGCATTGTATCTGAACAATTTTTGTGGGGAAAACCGAAAAATTCTAATTGATTTTCTTTAATAAACTATTCAAATTTCATCATTATAACACAGTGGATTCATAAATAGTCTTCGTAAAATGTTCACATTTTTTTTAGGTTTTTACCTCAGGAAATCAGTGAAGTCATATTTGGTGTTTAAAAAAAAAGTAGTGACCATGGTGTCCATATTGCTTTTAATGTTCAAGGCACTAGATAGTCCCGCACTATATTGTTTTTTAGTAGTTAAGAAGTAGTGAGGGACATTGTCACTGAGTGACCTTTTACAATAAATGTGATGTTAACACATCCTGTGAACTTCCTATTCCTATAAGTCTCACTAGGTCTAGGCACACTGTATTTTCATAGCCAGTCTTTAATTCACTGTAAAAAAATTTATAGTGTTACCAATGGTTGCTCATCCAGTGTGATACAGAGAAACGTCAGAGTCCGGAGTTAATGAAACAAAGAGCACTTTCACAGAACGCAGCATTTACTACTCAGACATCTCTAATGTTAAATAAAATGTTCAGATGATTTTAAAATGCATAATTCTTTGTGTACTTCAGTATGTTCTAGGAGGTATAAATATTATTTTAGTGTTATGTAATATGTGATTCCTATTTGTTAACAACTTTTCCATTACTTGATGTACATTTTAAAATTAAAAATGTAACATAAACGCCATTGCCTTAGATATGGCAGATGAAATATTCATGTTTCTTATGTAGTCTCCTGATCCTGGATGAGTTATACGAGCAGCGCTGCCTACGCAGAGCAACCTCCATCATCAGGGACCCCCAGCACCCCTCTCATGGACTCTTCTCCCTCATGCCATCTGGGAGGAGGTTCAGGAGTATCAGCTGCAGATCCAGCAGGATGCTAAAAAGCTTCTTCCCACAAGCTGTGAGGCTGCTGAACGGACTGTCCTCCTCATCACAAACTTCTCTCTGCAATAAGACCCAAAGGATTACCCCAAACCCCCCACACAACCCGAAGACACAATACATGGAAACAGACTACCCCCCCACCCCCAAATAAACAAGACTGCTGTTAAACGCACATAGTCACTTCCCACATTTATCTTATTTTTTTGCTATTTTTTATTCTTGGATTGTTTTTTTATTGCTATTTTTTTATTATTGCTGCTTTTTTGCACTGCCATGCTAGCGAGAAACAACATCTCATCTCACCTGTGTATTTCTCAGCAAATACTATGTGTGAAATGACAATAAACAAATCTTAAATCCTGAATCTTGAATATAGTCAAAACAGTTCAGTTTTGAGAAGCATCAACTACTAAAAATAAACTGTATTTAGACTGGCAGGAATTTTTATTTAATATATTTATATAAATATATATATTTTTAATTATGTTTATAGATATACCAATGTCTGCATAAAAAAATAAATCAGAAAGGCAAACAGAGAATTAAAAAAGGTCTGGGATTACAAGAGGGTAATTTCCATCCCAATTTATGGCCTTCCCAGGAATTTTCCTTTGCTTACACACCCATCACGTTTTTTTATTGAACAAATCCTAGTGACCTCATTTAGCACATAATGTTTGGATGTTTATGTTCTTGCAAAGACATTTCAATTTGACAGAACATATGACAAACACGGTCTGGTCTGTCTGTGTAAAGCAGTATGGATGCTGTGCTCATTGAGAGGCGAGTGAAAGAGTGGATTACACTTACAAAAAATATTCATTACCAAATAAGAAATCTGCCTTAATGTGGCATCTGTGCACAGTTCAGTTTAATTTAAGCACAATTTATTTTTTTCAAGGAAAAAAGTGCATACATGTGTTAAATGTTATGGTGACTGTACTGCCTTGTGTTTTCTGGTGATACAAAAAGTCCAGTAGGGGGAAGCATTGAATGATGTTGCACTGGCAGTGGCTCACATTTTAACCCTTTTTCTCCACATGGCCAGTTAACCTATAGTCACTAAGACGAATAGTTAAATACCTCCAGTGTTTTTATTAATGCTTCTTCTTTGAAAACTTTAATTTAATTTTACATTTAATATGAAAAGTTGTATTACATATAATATAAATAAGTGCTATTTAAAAAAGGAGGATTCAGACAACCAAAAAGTACCGGGTTTTCCAAGAGTATTTTCCAAAGCCAACCTTTCACATAGAAAGTACTGTTTTCAAGGTCCTTTGCTTGGTTTAACATCAACAGCTGCAGAATAATAAAAGGAAAGTGGGGAAACAGTTATCACACACTTTAAAAAAAAAAGTGGCAGAAACCAAGAAAAATTGTGAAGACTGTTTCTAATTAAATATAGACATACATAATCCAAATTTGTCTTTTTTTCTTTTCGTGAGACTCCCCACAACTTTAGTTTAATTAGGTTTCGAGTGTATAACTTAAGCCAAATAAGTTAATTTTTGACGAAGAATGTATTATACACCAGAATGTGTGTTTAATTGAGAGATGTGTGAATGACTCAGGCAGCAAAGGACATTTCACATTTATTTATGAGGAGCTGAAGTAAATTTTCAGAATAGGTAAATGCAGTAGTGGTTTTAGGCAAGGGCCCCACGAGCTGCACGGGCAATTGCCCGGGGCTGTAACTTTAAAGGTGGTGACGACTCAGTGCTTGGTTTTCCACTATTGGTTTTCTTTCAACTGTTAAATCACAGAGTTTGGAACGGCCTGAAACCTGCAAATTGGCACGGGGCGGCCCCGGTGCAGCAGTAGGGCAGTCAACCCGTGATCGTAATATTGCAGGTTCGACTCCTGCCCATGTGTTGAAGTGTTCTTGGGCAAAACACTGAACCCTACCTTACCTCTGGTGGAAGGTTGGTGCCAGTGTTTGGCAGCGGAGCTGCTACCAGTGCGTGGATGGGACTGTGACTGTAAAGTGCTTTGGGCCTTCGAGGAAGGTAAAAAAGAGAGCAAAATATTTTACGTTATTTAAGGAAGGTTTAACTTGATTTCTTCTGGTTAAAATATTCCTGTCTGTTTTTATTCATTTTTATGTTCAAAAGGGTTAAGTTTTAAAGGTTTAAACATTTTTAGGGGTTTAGCTTTAGTGTGTTCAATAATTTTTCTTGTTTGACCTGGAATCTAAAACATGTTTTGGATTTAGGCCCCCTGTGCAACTGAGTTCGACACCCCTGTAATATGAGCATATACATTTCAAGCATTTTTTGTGTAAAATGGGCAAGCAAAAATAGGGAACACAAAAAGAAAACAAGAATTTCTGGTCTTGTTTGTGTCAAATATTGTCAAGTTTATCCATGTCAGAGTTTTTCAGTAGAAAAAAAAACACCTGCAGCCCGTTTTTTAATTCGGTGTCACAATTTCATTGAAATCATTCCTCTCACAGTTGCACAACTTGCTTTTTTTTTTTTTTTTGCTTTTTTTAAATGGTCCTGTCCAACAGCTAGGCAGACAGATGAGAGCTGAGGGCCTCTTGGGTTGGACATATTTTACTTTAACAAGAGGGGTTATTAATCTTCAGACAAACCAAAGGTATTTCTGAATAAACCCCTTTTGTAATTGAGGCCAAACTTTATTAATTTCAAACATGTCTGAAAATCTTTGGTGTTGGACCGGACGGAAAAGGAAAGAGGGGAAGAAGAGAGAGGGACGTTAGAGAGAGGGGGGGGTAGGGGGTGATAATAGGAGGGGAAGGGGGATAAGACCATGAAGCAGCATAAAGCAACAAGTTTACTGGTTGTTAATCATTATAGTAAGGTTCAAATGTAAAACAAAACAAAAAAAAAAAAAGGGCGGAGCCTGTCCGCACACACACTCAAATGTTATAAACACACCTGTTAGTTGCAAAAATGTCCACCTGTCGACATGTACACAAAACAGATAGTGTTCACACGCATACTTATGCCTTAAAACCAACTAGTGTGAAATATTTCAGTCATTCAGTCTGTTGAGCTAACACCTGTGCTCAGGTGAGTGTTTATGTTCTTCTAAAATGGATGGTGGAACGTGAAAAGAAGGAGGGAGAGTGCCCAGCCATCCCCACCCCAAGACCCCCACCGCACCAGCAGCGGCAGCCGGAATCCCCCCAACGCCACACGGGAACCGGCAGGGAACAACCGCCGCCCGGGTGACCAAGCCCGCCACCCAGGCCAGGGCCAGCAGGGCCGCCGCAAGGCCCCCAGAGCCAGAGAGCAGGGAGGCACGGAGGGAAAGAGGGCGCCGCCCCAGCCCAACCAGGAGAGCAGCCCCCCCGCCGCGCCGGGAGAACCCAACGCAGGGCCCCACCGGAGAAGGACGCCCACAGCCCCAGACGAGCACCCCACCACCACCCAGGAGTTCCGGGCATCCCCCCGCCCCAACCCCAGGTACGAGCCAGGACCCCCCAAGGGAGACCCACTCCGCACTCCAGGCAGCCACCCGCCCGGCCCACGGTTGGTCCAGGGAGGAGCGAGGCAGGGGCCCGCCGCCCCCGCCCAGAAGGGGGGAACCCCGGGGAAAAAAGAGGGCCCACAAGGGGTGTTGTAAATATGGCCCAACCAGGCTCGGCCACAGTTGGAAATTTGGCGGGGCCCAGCACTCAGGAGCAAGGACCAGAACCCACCCCCCAGGGACACGAACACCCCCGGCTCAGATGTAATGTGAACCCCCCCACCGCGCGGAGAGAGCACCGCCGGGCCCAGGAAGCCGGCACCCCGGGGACACAGCCGCCGTTGCAAAGGGGCCCGTACCCCCCACCAGGGAAGAGGCAGGGGACAGATGGTCCTAGGTCCCACCTTCCTTGCAAAATGTGTGTGCGTGTATGTGTGTTTGAGAGAGTGTGTGTGTGCATGTGTGTGTGTTTATGTTGGGATGTATATATTGAGGGGGGAGGGGTGTGTGTACTAAGGGGGGTGCGGTTAAAATTGGCGGGTAGGGCACTAAGGGGACGTCTCCTGATTACTCACAGTGACGTCCCCTCACCCTCCCCACCAAGGGGCCCTAAATGTCTAAGGTGCGATTAAAATTGGCGGGTAGGGTGCTAGGAGGACATCCGCTGCTTGCTGACAGTGATGTCCAAGCACCCCCCCTACCAAGGGCCCTACATGTCTAAGGTGCAAATAAAACCGAAAGAGGAGGGGCCCACTCCATACGGCAACCACAGGAGGGGGGTCACTGCCTAGTAAACCCCCCCCCCAAGGCTCATCGCAGGCTAAGCCCCCCACCCCCTCAACCTATTATGAGGTTATATGAGGAAGGGGGTAAGTTGGGGACAGATGATAGACTGTCCCCCGGTGGTCAAACAGCCGTCCCCCGCCCCCCCCCCAGCAAGGGGGCCAGGCCCACCCAGCCCCGGGGCCCCACCCCCGGAGGCGCAGACACCCCAGGCCCAGCACCACCACCCCCACACAGAGAGAGGGGAGCCAGAAAGCGCCGGTCCCCCCCGGAGCAAGCCCAGGCCCCCACCCCCAAACGCCGGCCCTAGAAGAGCTCTGGTCAGGCCTCGACGGGACCGAGGCAGCCAACCGGCCGGGGAAACCGCCGATGGCCTCAGCGGAGACCCCGACCCGTCAACCCCCCCTAACCCGTACCAATAGTGCCCCCCCCCCTCCCCCAGAATGCCCCCCCACAGGACAGGGCCGACAAGACCCCCACCCCACCCCACCCCCAGACCCCGCAGCCGAAGCGGATGACACCCAGAGCGACCGGGGGCCCCAAGAGGGTTGTCCCGTCCCGCCCCAGAGCCAGGGAAGGGCCGATCCCAGCCCCAGGTGTAGACGGGAAGCCCATCCAGCGCCGCTGGGCCCCCCCCCCGAGCAGCGCCCCCCGCCAACCCCCCCCAGCACAGGCAAAGGGACCACCCCCCCAAGCCAAGCCAGACCACCACCCCACCCCCCCACCACGCACCCCCACACCCAAGCCCAGAGGACCACGCAGCGCCCCAGGCCGCCCCACCCAGGCGCCGGACCCGACCCCCCGACCAACGGAGCCCCCACCACCCCCGGCCAGGCACCGGAGGCCCCGACCCCCACCCCGGCCCACGGCAGAAGGGCAAGGAGCAGCGACGACCAGGCCCCCCCCACCCCCTAAGTCACGGAGTTAGCTATGGGAGACCAGAGAGACCGAATTCTTTCGAAGTTACTTGAACTTTGGGCTGACATTTTTTCCAAGCTGATATGATCAAGCAGCAGATTTCTGTGTTGACTTATATTTATATTTTTTTTGCTTTTCCAATTTATTAAAATAGTTTTTTTAGCAATGCAAAGAGTTATGAAAATGATAGATGCTAATCCTCCTTCTACATCGATGGCACTCATGTCACCAAGCACACAAAGTGACGGTGAAGCTGTGATTGAAACCTTAAGCCAGACTGATAGATCGGCACATACCTGCTGCCAGAGAGCCTGGACAGGCGTGCAGAACCATAGTGCATGCATGTAATTGTCGGGTAGATTACTGTCACAGTGCTGACAAATGTCTGAGTTACTGAGACCCATCTTGAACATCCTCTGTCCAGTGTAGTAAATTCTGTGAAGAGTTTTGAAATGGATTAGCTGCAGATTTGGATTTTTTGTCATTTTAAAGGTGTTTAGACAAAGTTCTGACCAAAAACTTTCATCTGTGCTGATGCTCAAATCCGCATCCCATTTTCTTGTCGGAAGTGAAATATTGTTATCTAAATTACATAAAAGTTTGTATATTTTGGAGAGAGTTTTATTCATTGAGAAATTGATCAGAGTGGTAACTACATCTGGTAGCTTTAAATCGTTGTCTCTGTATTTAAACTTTTTAGTAATAATTGATTTAAGTTGCTGATATTCCAAGAAGTTATATATTCCATGTTTGTCTTGAAGTTCCTGGGGAGTTATGAATCTTCTATCAATAATTATGTGCTCTAGTTGTTTTATGCCCCCTGCTTGCCAAGCTGGGAAGTGGATAATTTTTTTGTTTATGAGGATGTCTGGGTTGTTCCAGATGGGTGTCATTTTGCACGGTTGAATTGATGATTTTGATATTTTGAGAAATTCCCACCAGGCTGTTAAAGTGGCATTTATATTACTACTTTTGAAACAATCCTGTTTTTTAACTATTTGACTAATAAATGGAAGATCTGACAGGTTGATCTTTCCACATAACGCCTGTTCCAAGTCTAACCATGAGTTGGTTTCTGGATTATTTTTTAACCATTTTAAGATGTATTGTAATCTATTTGCAAGAAAGTAATTGTGGAAGTTAGGTAATTCTAATCCTCCACAGCTTTTTGCAGATTTTAAAGTTTTTAGACTAATTCTTGCAGGTTTATTGTTCCATAGAAAGCTTGATATGGATGAGTCTAATGTTTTGAACCATTTTAATGGCGGTTGTGTGGGAATCATTGAGAAGAGATAATTAACTTTGGGTAAGATTTTCATTTTAACCGTGTCTACCTTGCCCATAAGGGACAAAGGCAGGTTGGTCCAGCGTGTTAGATCGTCCTGTATGTTTTTCAGTAATGGGGTGTAGTTTAGCAGCACCAGTTCTGATTTTTTGGGGGAAAAATAAATACCTAGATATTTTATATTGCCTGATTTAACTGGTATTGTGAGTCCTTGCTCCGCATTACTGTTCAGTGGTAATAAAACAGATTTATTCCAATTAATGGAATAGTCTGATATAGAAGAGAATTCATTAATGATTGTTGCCGTTTCATTTACAGAATGTATATTACTTAAAAACAGTAATATGTCATCTGCATAGAGACTAATTTTATGATGGCTGTGTTTGGTTTTAATTCCTTTAATACTCTCATTCTGTCTTATTGCTGCAGCTAGAGGCTCGATAAATATTGCAAAAAGAGAGGGGGAGAGTGGGCAACCCTGTCTAGTTCCTCTTCCAAGAAAAAACCTGTTGGAAGTCTGTTTATTAGTTCTAACTGATGCATTGGGGTTGTGATATAATATTTTGATCCAATTGATGAATGATTCTCCAAACCCAAACTTATGGAGGGCAGCAATGAGGAACTTCCAATTTACTCTATCAAAGGCTTTTTCAGCATCCAGTGATAGCATAGTCATTTCCTGGTTTTTGATGGTGGCAAAGTCTATTATGTTAACGAGTCTGCGGACATTGTCATCCGAGTGTCTGCCTTTGATGAATCCAGTTTGATCAAAGTCAATTATGTGAGGAGTGACTTTTTCTATTCTCTGTGCTAGTGCTTTGCAGATAATTTTTACATCTGCATTAATTAAAGAAATGGGGCGATAGCTTGAAGGACTCGTGGGGTCTTTGTCTGGTTTTAGAAGAAGGATAATGTTGGCAGAGTTCATGTTAGGTGGTAGAGATTGGCTTTCATTGATAAATTTTACCGTTTTATAAAACGTTGGTGCCAGTTGTTCCCAGAATTCCTTATAAAACTCTGCAGGAAAGCCGTCAGGCCCTGGTGCTTTACCATTAGGCATAAGTAACAGAGCTTCATGAAGCTCAGACAACGAGAGCGGAGAGTCTAAATTTGTGATTTGATCTTCGTTTAACTTGGGCAGGTTTATATTGTTGAGAAATGAGTTGATGCTTTGTTCTGATGGATTGATCTGTGGAGTGTATAAGTTTTGATAAAAGTCTTTAAACGCATTATTAATTTTTACCGGGTCATGGGTGACATTCCCTGTTTGGTCCATAATCGAAGTGATTGTTGATTTTTCTTTATTAATTTTAAGCTGATTAGCTAGAAATTTGCCAGATTTATTTGAGTTTTCATATCTTTCCAGTCGAAGCCTTTGTATCTGGAATTGTGTTTGTTTATTGATGATGTCATTTAACTGCAGCTTTAAATTTTTCAGGTCCCCCAGTATGTGTTCCTGTGCAGAAGCAGCATAAGCAGTCTCCAGAGTTTTTATTTTATTTCCTAATTCTAATAAATCTGCTTTCTCCTTGCGTTTTTTATGCGTTGAATAAGAGATGATTTTCCCTCTCATGACTGCTTTTGCTGCTTCCCAAAGAATACTTGGTGATATTTCAGAAGTATCGTTGAATTCTAAGAAGGTTGCCCACTCTTTTTTAAAGAATTCAATAAATTCCTGGTCTTTTAACAGAGACGTATTAAACCTCCAGGTTGAACCCGAGGGTCTGGGTACTTCCCTTGAAATAGTAACAGAAACTGGTGCATGGTCACTGATAATAATTGGATGAATGTTGGAACTTTTAATTTCTTTCAAAAGGGAGTTACTGACTAATAAATAATCTAAACGAGATTGTGAATGGTGAACTGGAGAAAAAAAGGTGAACCCCTTAGTGCTTGGATGACATGAGCGCCAAGCGTCGCAGAGACCCAGATCATTCATGTACTGCTTTAGAATACTTGCAGACTGCCATGTACGCTGGTGTCATGGTGCCTCTGGCAGACTCCTCCCCCTCCAGCACTGTTTCACTCTTCTCCTGATCCTCAGATCCAGCGTTACGGGGAGTATTCTACCAATCGTTGAATGAATCCATCAAAGATCACCTATGTACGCAGCCCGAAACTCACTCTTTCGAGGAGCTCGTCACCGCGGCTCTCCGTTCTGACACCCGTTTACGAGAAAGACAACATGAAAGGCCCACTCAACCTCGTAAAAGCCCAGGTATGACTCACCACTCTCCGCTAACCCCCCCATCTGCCACACTTCATAGTGCTTCTGAAGAGCCCATGCAAATCGGTGATTATCACCTCTGGAAATCATAGGGAGTTTACCCAGTTTTTCGTCACCCACACCCCTCAGAATCCCGTCGTGCTAGGTTACTCGTGGCTTCAACGTCATAATCCACAGTGTGATTGGGTTCATCACCGCATCTCTAATTGGAGTGAGTTTTGTCTAGCTAACTGTCTTCGGTCTGCTGTTCCTTCTATTTCAGCCCCCTCTCCTCCTAGTCCAGAGGAGATTGATCTCTCTAACGTACCTGACTGTTATCATGACTTAAGAGCCGTGTTCAGTAAATCCAAAGCCAGTTCTCTACCACCCCACAGACCATACGATTGCGCCATAAATTTGCTAGATGGAGCCACTCTTCCCAAGGGGAGATTATTTAATCTTTCTGGTCCTGAGAAAGCAGCTATGGAGAAGTACATCCATGAGGCACTTTCCTCGGGACACATCCGTCCATCGTCATCTCCCGTTGGTGCAGGGTTCTTCTTCGTAGAGAAGAAGGACAAGACCCTCAGGCCTTGTATTGACTACCGCGTGCTGAACCAAATCACTATTAAGGACAAATATTCTCTCCCTCTTATTAGCTCAGTCTTTGATTCCATACAGGAAGCTCGTATATTTTCCAAACTTGACCTCCGTAATGCCTACCACCTCGTTCGGGTCAAGGAGGGAGATGAATGGAAAACTGCCTTTAACACACCCTTAGGGCATTACGAGTATTTGGCCCTTCGGCCTGACCAATGCTCCTGCAGTTTTTCAGCGGTTGGTGAACGACGTTCTCAGAGATTTCATAAATAGATTTGTCTTTGTATATCTCGATGATATTCTAATTTACTCCAAAGATCCCACTCAACACATGAATCAGGTTCGGCTCGTGCTCCAGAGGTTGTCTGAAAATTACCTATTTGTGAAGGCAGAGAAATGTCAGTTTCACTCCTCCGTCATCCCATTCCTGGGTTACATTTTTGAGGCAGGCAGTATCCGGCCTGATCCTGCCAAAATTGAAGCTGTCTCCCAGTGGGATCCCCCTACATCTCGTAAAAAGTTGCAGCAGTTTCTCGGGTTTGCTAACTTCTACCGACGATTCATCAGGAACTACAGTGCTATCGCCGCGCCCCTCACACAACTCACATCCACCAGCAGACCTTTCCAGTGGAACCAAGCAGCCCAAAAGGCTTTCGACACTCTTAAAGGACTCTTCGTTTCAGCCCCCATCCTTATCCAACCCGATCCTACCAGACAATTCATCGTCGAGGTAGACGCTTCTGACTCTGGGGTAGGAGCTGTTCTATCCCAACGAGAAGAGAAGTCCGGCAAATTAAAACCTTGTGCCTTCTTCTCTAAGAAACTCTCCCCCGCGGAGCGGAACTATGATGTTGGGAATCGGGAACTTCTCGCAATTAAACTGGCTTTAGAGGAGTGGCGTCATTGGCTGGAGGGAGCGGTCCAACCATTCATCGTATGGACGGACCACAAAAACCTCTCGTACTTACGCTCGGCAAGAAGACTAAACTCCCGCCAAGCCCGCTGGTGCCTGTTTTTTGATCGCTTCAATTTCTCTATCACCTACAGACCGGGCAGTCGTAATGTCAAGCCGGATGCCCTCTCCCGGAAATATTGCTCCTCGGATGAACTGGACAGCACCCCCGCCAACATCATCCCGCAATCCTACATCATTGGAAGTCTCACTTGGGACATTGAAACCAAAGTTCTTCAGGCCCAAGGTGAGGAACCGGACCACCCCAATCCTCCTAATGGTACGCTCTATGTTCCTCAATCCCTCAGATCGGACACAATTACCTGGGCTCACTCGTCCCGCATCGCCTGCCATGGGGGTGTCGCCAGAACCCTCAACCTCCTCCGCAGACGGTTTTTCTGGCCTTCTATGGGTAAGGATGTCAGGGAGTACGTTGCCGCCTGTCCCACGTGTGCACGCTCCAAATCCTCTAATAATCCACCATCTGGACTACTGCACCCATTGCCTACTCCCAGTCGACCATGGTCGCACATAGCTGTGGATTTTGTTACCGGTCTTCCCCCCTCCCAAGGCAACTCAGTAATCTTCACTGTCATTGACCGTTTCTCCAAGTTTGTTCACTTTATTCCACTTCCTCAGTTGCCCACAGCCACAGAAACAGCTGAAATTCTGGTCCAGCAAGTTTTCCGACACCATGGCATCCCCACTGATATCGTCTCAGATCGGGGTCCCCAGTTCGTTTCACAAGTATGGAAAGCGTTCTGCTCGGCGCTGGGCGCCTCTGTTAGCCTCACCTCCGGATACCATCCCCAATCAAATGGGCAGGCTGAGAGAGCTAATCAGGAGCTGGAAACCTCCCTTCGCTGTCTGGCCGCTCAGAATTCCATGGACTGGTCGAAATATCTGGTATGGGCCGAATACGCACATAACTCTCACCCGTCCTCTGCCACAGGATTGTCCCCGTTTGAGGCCGCCCTCGGGTACCCACCACCACTGTTTCCCTCGCAGGAGCTGGACTTGGCAGTGCCCTCGGTTCAGGACCATCTTCGGTGGTGCCAAGACATCTGGCACCAAACCAGGGCTGCTCTCCTCCGCACCAAGGAGAGCAACTGCCGTTCTGCTAACCGCCACAGGGTGGTGGGGCCCACATACCTGCCTGGTCAACGGGTTTGGTTGTCCTCACGTAACATACCCATCCACGCCACGTCACGTAAGCTTGCTCCCCGTTACATCGGTCCTTACACTATTGAGAAGGTCATCAATCCCTCCTGTGTCCGCCTCCGGCTGCCCGCTGCTCTCAAGATCCACCCGTCCTTCCATATTTCCCAGGTCAAACCTGTTCAGGACAGCGCGCTTTGCCCCCCTTCCGCATCCCCTCCACCCGCCCGGCTCATTGACAATGCTCCTGCCTACACCGTCAGCCGCATCCTGGACGTCCGACGCCGGGGTCGTGGCCACCAATTCCTGGTGGATTGGGAGGGTTACGGTCCGGAGGAACGTTCCTGGATCTCTCGCTCCCTTATCCTGGACCCTTCCCTCATCAGGGATTTCTATCGTGCCCACCCGGATCGGCGCCCTGGCCCGCCTGGAGGCGGTCGTTGAGGGGGGGGTACTGTCATGGTGCCTCTGGCAGACTCCTCCCCCTCCAGCACTGTTTCACTCTTCTCCTGATTGCCACCAGCTGCTGTCACTCTCCTCATCATCACTTCTGCTCTTGAGGAGCTCCAACGCCTCAAGCCGAC
Organism: Oryzias latipes; assembly: GCF_053564925.1. Taxonomy (NCBI): domain Eukaryota; kingdom Metazoa; phylum Chordata; class Actinopteri; order Beloniformes; family Adrianichthyidae; genus Oryzias; species Oryzias latipes. The sequence continues at coordinate 22,031,262 of NC_136249.1, forward strand.
GCCAGATCGTTAACCCTTACGGTGACTCGCCTGGTCTTGCTATGCTCTATCTTGTTTTGCTCACGTACCCAACCTAATTCCTATTCTCCTGCCTCAGGAAACCACGTTACGAGTGACACCAGTGTGGGTCATCAGTTAAGCCGTTCCAGTGAACCGGAAGACTCCTCGCCGTACGCTGACCGCGTTAACACCTCCAGCCACGCCACAACACAAGCCATCTTCACATTCGGACCTCGCCGGGACTAAACCTCAGCCTCACACGGAGAATCAATAAACGATTACTCATCTGCCACTTACCTGTCTTACTCTGGGTTTCAGCATCTGGGTTCGCTTAGCCTGAAGAATCATGACAGCTGGTTTGCTGCTGTGCTGAGTCTGTCAAGTTCAGGGTCCAAAACAAGGTTGACGTCTCCTCCTATAATGATTGTGGAGTCAGAGTGAACTGAGAGTGAGGTGAAGAATCTGTGAAAGAAGGAAGAGTCGTCAAAATTAGGACCGTATACACTCGCTATACAAAAGTCCTTATTCTGAATGGATATATTAATGATTACAAATCTGCCTTCTGGGTCAGTAACTGTATCCTTATGAGTAAATGTAACATTTTTATTAATCAAAACTGCAACCCCTCTTTGTTTGGAGTTGAAACTGGCAGAATACATAGCTGGATACTGGGAACAGCACAGGAGATGACCAGCTGATAATGATAAATGGGTCTCCTGCAGCAAAGCTATATCTGCTTTAAGATCATTCAGGTGATTTAACACTTTCAATCTCTTTGGCCCAGAACCAAGTCCGTGCACATTCCAGCTAACGATGTTAAGACTGTTCATAGCTGTTCTAACCGGGAGAGTGCAAGGCTAAATAGTGCCGTACCTGCTACACTGACAAGCGCTATGCGTTTTGGGTGAACGTGTCTTGGCTATGAGCTGCATGTTACGTGCGTCCTGTGTGAGCCTAAGTGAGGTTTTTGCAGTTTATCAACGTGTGTGTGCGGGATCGCGTGTGCATGCTCTTATGCGCGCTAGTATGCGCGCGCGCCCGTTCCGTGCATAAATAAATACTCACCGTGGTTGCGTTGACTTTACCTGATTCACATATATGAGGACATGGGAAGGGGGGGGACAAGAGAAAAGAGAGAGGGAAAGAGAAAGAACAAAAAACAAAAACAACGAAACAACAACAGAAACATGAATGTGAGAGAAAGAAAAAACACTTTTCCTGAGAGGTGTGGATTATTGATGATCCGATTATTTCCTTTTTTTTTTTTTTTTTTTTTTTAACTTGTCCTGTCCAACAGCTGGGCAGACAGACGAGAGCTGAGGGCCTCTTGTGTTGGACATATTTTGCTTTAACAAGAGGGGTTATTAATCTTCTGACAAACCAAAGGTATGTCTGAATAAACCCCTTTTGTAATTGAGGCCAAACTTTATTAATTTCAATCATGTCTGAAAATCTTTGGTGTTGGACCGGACGGAAAAGGAAAGAGGGGAAGAAGAGAGAGGGACGCTAGAGAGAGGGGGGGGTAGGGGGTGATAATAGGAGGGGAAGGGGGATAAGACCATGAAGCAGCATACAGCAACAAGTTTACTGGTTGTTAATCATTATGGTAAGGTTCAAATGCAGTACAAAAAGGGCGGGGCCTGTCCACACACACACTCAAATGTTATAAACACACCTGCTAGCTGCAAAAATGTCCACCTGTCGACATGTACACAAAACAGATAGTGTTCACACGCATACTTATGCCTGATAACCAACTATCGTGAAATATTTCAGTCATTCAGTCATGCAAGCTATTAGTGCAAAGGTGAGCTAACACCAGTGCTCAGGTGAGGTTTTATGTTCTTCTAAAATGGATGGTGGAACGTGAAAAGAAGGAGGGAGAGTGCCCAGCCATCCCCACCCCAAGACCCCCACCGCAGCAGCAGCGGCAGCCGGAATCCCCCCAACGCCACACGGGAACCGGCAGGGAACAACCGCCGCCCGGGCGACCAAGCCCGCCACCCAGGCCAGGGCCAGCAGGGCCGCCGCAAGGCCCCCAGAGCCAGAGGCCAGGGAAGCACGGAGGGAAAGAGAGCGCCGCCCCAGCCCAACCAGGAGAGCAGCCCCCCCGCCGCGCCGGGAGAACCCAACGCAGAGCCCCACCGGAGAAGGACGCCCACAGCCCCAAACGAGCACCCCACCACCACCCAGGAGTTCCGGGCATCCCCCCGCCCCAACCCCAGGTACGAGCCAGGACCCCCCAAGGGAGACCCGCTCCGCACTCCAGGCAACCATCCGCCCGGCCCACGGTTGGTCCAGGGAGGAGCGAGGCAGGGGGCCCGCCGCCCCCGCCCAGGAGGGGGGAACCCCGGGGAAAAAAAAAGAGGGCCCACAAGGGGTGTTATAAATATGGCCCGACCAGGCTCGGCCACAGTTGGAAATTTGGCGGGGCCCAGCACTCAGGAGCAAGGACCAGAACCCACCCCCCAGGGACCAGACACCCCCGGCTCAGATGTAATGTGAACTCCCCCACCGCGCGGAGAGAGCACCGCCGGGCCCAGGAAGCCGGCACCCCGGGGACACGGCCGCCGTTGCAAAGGGGGGCCCGCACCCCCCACCAGGGAAGAGGCAGGGGACAGATGGACCCAGGTCCCACCTTTCTTGCAAATTGTGTGTGCGTGTATGTGTGTTTGAGATGGTGTGTGTGTGCATGTGTGTGTGTTTATGTTGGGATGTATATATTGAGGGGGGAGGGGTGTGTGTACTAAGGGGGGTGCAATTAAAATTGGCGGGTAGGGCACTAAGGGGACATCTCCTGATTACTCACAGTGACGTCCCCTCACCCTCCCCACCAAGGGGCCCTAAATGTCTAAGGTGCGATTAAAATTGGCGGGTAGGGTGCTAGGAGGACATCCGCTGCTTGCTGGCAGTGATGTCCAAGCACCCCCCCTACCAAGGGCCCTACATGTCTAAGGTGCAAATAAAACCGAAAGAGGGGGGGCCCACTCCATACGGCAACCATAGGAGGGGGGCCACTGCCTAGTAAACCCCCCCCCCAAGGCTCATCGCAGGCTAAGCCCCCCACCCCCTCACCCTATTATGAGGTTATATGAGGAAGGGGGTAAGTTGGGGACAGCTGATAAACTGTCCCCCGGTGGTCAAACAGCTGTCCCCCGCCCCCCCCCCCCCCCCCCAGCAAGGGGGCCAGGCCCACCCAGCCCAGGGGCCCCACCCCCGGAGGCGCCGACACCCCAGGCCCAGCACCACCCCCCCCACACAGAGAGAGAGGAGCCAGAAAACGCCGCCCCCCCCCGGAGCAAGCCCAGGCCCCCACCCCCAAACGCCGGCCCTAGAAGAGCTCTGGTCAGGCCTCGACGGGACCGAGGCAGCCAACCGGCCGGGGAAACCGCCGATGGCCTCAGCGGAGACCCCGACCCGTCAACCCCCCCTGCCCCGTACCAATAGTGGACCCCCCCCCTCCCCCAGAATGCCCCCCCACAGGTCAGGGCCGACAAGACCCCCCACCCCACCCCCCCCCAGACCCCGCAGCCGAAGCGGATGACACCCAGAGCGACCGGGGGCCCCAAGAGGGTTGTCCCGTCCCGCCCCAGAGCCAGGGAAGGGCCGATCCCAGCCCCAGGCGTAGATGGGAAGCCCATCCAGTGCCGCTGGGCCCCCCCCGCCGACCCCCCCCAGCACAGGCAAAGGGACCACCCCCCCAAGCCAGGCCAGACCACCCCCCCACCCCCCCACCACGCACCCCCACACCCAAGCCCAAAGGACCACGCAGCGCCCCAGCCCGCCCCACCCAGGCGCCGGACCCGATCCCCCGACCAACGGAGCCCCCAACAACCCCCGCCAGGCACCGGAGGCCCCGACCCCCACCCCGGCCCACGGCAGAAGGGCAAGGAGCAGCGACGACCAGGCCCCCCCCACCCCCTAATAGCTTTGGGAGACCAGAGAGACCGAATTCTTTCGAAGTTACTTGAACTTTGGGCTGACATTTTTTCCAAGCTGATATGATCAAGCAGTAGATTTCTGTGTTGACTTATATTTATATTTTTTTTGCTTTTCCAATTTATTAAAATAGTTTTTTTAGCAATGCAAAGAGTTATGAAAATGATAGATGCTAATCCTCCTTCTACATCGATGGCACTCATGTCACCAAGCACACAAAGTGACGGTGAAGCTGTGATTGAAACCTTAAGCCAGACTGATAGATCGGCACATACCTGCCGCCAGAGAGCCTGGACAGGCGTGCAGAACCATAGTGCATGCATGTAATTGTCGGGTAGATTACTGTCACAGTGCTGACAAATGTCTGAGTTACTGAGACCCATCTTGAACATCCTCTGTCCAGTGTAGTAAATTCTGTGAAGAGTTTTGAAATGGATTAGCTGCAGATTTGGACTTTTTGTCATTTTAAAGGTGTTTAGACAAAGTTCTGACCAAAAACTTTCATCTGTGCTGATGCTTAAATCTGCATCCCATTTTGTTGTCGGAAGTGAAATATTGTTATCTAAATTGCATAAAAGTTTGTATATTTTGGAGAGAGTTTTATTCATTAAGAAATTGATCAGAGTGGTAACTACATCTGGTAGCTTTAAATCGTTGTCTCTGTATTTAAACTTTTTAGTAATAATTGATTTAAGTTGCTGATATTCCAAGAAGTTATATATTCCATGTTTGTCTTGAAGTTCCTGGGGAGTTATGAATCTTCTATCAATAATTATGTGCTCTAGTTGTTTTATGCCCCCTGCTTGCCAAGCTGGGAAGTGGATAATTTTTTTGTTTATGAGGATGTCTGGGTTGTTCCAGATGGGTGTCATTTTGCACGGTTGAATTGATGATTTTGATATTTTGAGAAATTCCCACCAGGCTGTTAAAGTGGCATTTATATTACTACTTTTGAAACAATCCTGTTTTTTAACTATTTGGCTAATAAATGGAAGATCTGACAGGTTGATCTTTCCACATAACGCCTGTTCCAAGTCTAACCATGAGTTAGTTTCTGGATTATTTTTTAACCATTTTAAGATATATTGTAATCTATTTGCAAGAAAGTAATTGTGGAAGTTAGGTAATTCTAATCCTCCACAGCTTTTTGCAGATTTTAAAGTTTTTAGACTAATTCTTGCAGGTTTATTGTTCCATAGAAAGCTTGATATGGATGAGTCTAATGTTTTGAACCATTTTAATGGCGGTTGTGTGGGAATCATTGAGAAGAGATAATTAACTTTGGGTAAGATTTTCATTTTAACCGTGGCTACCTTGCCCATAAGGGACAAAGGCAGGTTGGTCCAGCGTGTTAGATCGTCCTGTATGTTTTTCAGTAATGGGGTGTAGTTTAGCTGCACCAGTTCTGATATTTTGGGGGAAAAATAAATACCTAGATATTTGATATTTCCTGTTTTAACTGGTATTGTGAGTCCTTGCTCCGCATTACTGTTCAGTGGTAATAAAACAGATTTATTCCAATTAATGGAATAGTCTGATATAGAAGAGAATTCATTAATGATTGTTGCCGTTTCATTTACAGAATGTATATTACTTAAAAACAGTAATATGTCATCTGCATAGAGACTAATTTTATGATGGCTGTGTTTGGTTTTAATTCCTTTAATACTCTCATTCTGTCTTATTGCTGCAGCTAGAGGCTCGATAAATATTGCAAAAAGAGAGGGGGAGAGTGGGCAACCCTGTCTAGTTCCTCTTCCAAGAAAAAACCTGTTGGAAGTCTGTTTATTAGTTCTAACTGATGCATTGGGGTTGTGATATAATATTTTGATCCAATTGATGAATGATTCTCCAAACCCAAACTTATGGAGGGCAGCAATGACGAACTTCCAGTTTACTCTATCAAAGGCTTTTTCAGCATCCAGTGATAGTATAGTCATTTCCTGGTTTTTGATGGTGGCAAAGTCTATTATGTTAACGAGTCTGCGGACATTATCATCCGAGTGTCTGCCTTTGATGAATCCAGTTTGATCAAAGTCAATTATGTGAGGAGTGACTTTTTCTATCCTCGTGCTAGTGCTTTGCAGATAATTTTTACATCTGCATTAATTAAAGAAATGGGGCGATAGCTTGAAGGACTCGTGGGGTCTTTGTCTGGTTTTAGAAGAAGGATAATGTTGGCAGAGTTCATGTTAGGTGGTAGAGATTGGCTTTCATTGATAAATTTTACCGTTTTATAAAACGTTGGTGCCAGTTGTTCCCAGAATTCCTTATAAAACTCTGCAGGAAAGCCGTCGGGTCCTGGTGCTTTGCTGTTAGGCATAAGTAACAGAGCTTCATGAAGCTCAGACAGCGAGAGCGGAGAGTCTAAATTTGTGATTTGATCTTCGTTTAACTTGGGCAGGTTTATATTGTTGAGAAATGAGTTGATGCTTTGTTCTGATGGATTGATCTGTGGAGTGTATAAGTTTTGATAAAAGTCTTTAAACGCATTATTAATTTTTACCGGGTCATGGGTGACATTCCCTGTTTGGTCCATAATAGAAGTGATTGTTGATTTTTCTTTATTAATTTTAAGCTGATTAGCTAGAAATTTGCCAGATTTATTTGAGTTTTCGTATCTTTCCAGTCGAAGCCTTTGTATCTGGAATTGTGTTTGTTTATTGATGATGTCATTTAACTGTAGCTTTAAATTTTTCATGTCGCCCAGTATGTGTTCCTGTGCAGAAGCAGCATAAGCAGTCTCCAGAGTTTTTATTTTATTTTCTAATTCTAATAAATCTGCTTTCTCTTTGCGTTTTTTATGCGTTGAATAAGAGATGATTTTCCCTCTCATGACTGCTTTTGCTGCTTCCCAAAGAATACTTGGTGATATTTCAGAAGTATTGTTGAATTCTAAGAAGGTTGCCCACTCTTTTTTAAAGAATTCAATAAATTCCTGGTCTTTTAACAGAGATGTATTAAACCTCCAGGTTGAACCCGAGGGTCTGGGTACTTCCCTTGAAATAGTAACAGAAACTGGTGCATGGTCACTGATAATAATTGGATGAATGTTGGAACTTTTAATTTCTTTCAAAAGGGAGTTACTGACTAATAAATAATCTAAACGAGAGTGTGAATGATGAACTGGAGAAAAAAAGGTGAACCCCTTAGTGCTTGGATGACATGAGCGCCACGCGTCGCAGAGACCCAGATCACTCATGTACTGCTTTAGAATACTGGCAGACTGCCATGTACGCTGATTTGCTGCTGTGCTGAGTCTGTCAAGTTCATGGTCCAAAACCAGGTTGACGTCTCCTCCTATTATGATTGTGGAGTCAGAGTGAGCTGAGAGTGAGGTGAAGAATCTGTGAAAGAAGGAAGAGTCGTCAACATTAGGGCCATAGATACTGGCGATGCAAAAGTCCTTATTCTGAATGGATATATTAATGATTACAAATCTGCCTTCTGGGTCGGTAACTGTATCCTTATGAGTAAATGTAACATTTTTATTAATCAAAACTGCAACTCCTCTTTGTTTGGAGTTGAAACTGGCAGAATACATAACTGGATACTGGGAACAGCACAGGAGATGACCAGCTGATAAAGATAAATGGGTCTCCTGCAGCAGAGCTATATCTGCTTTAAGATCATTCAGGTGATTTAACACTTTCAATCTCTTTGGCCCAGAACCAAGTCCACGCACATTCCAGCTAACGATGTTAAGACTGTTCATAGCTGTTCTAACCGGGAGAGTGCAAGGCTAAATAGTGCGTGTGCCCGTCCGTGTGCGCGTGCACGCTGTGCGTTTCTGCTACACTGACAAGCGCTGTGCGTTGTGGGTGAACGTGTCTTGGCTGTCAGCTGCATGTTGCGTGCGTCCTGTGTGAGCCTAAGTGAGGTTTTTGCAGTTTATCAACGTGTGTGTGCGGGATCGTGTGTGCATGCTCTTATGCGCGCTAGTATGCGCGCGCGCCCGTTCCGTGCATAAATAAATACTTACCGTGGTTGCGTTGACTTTACCTGATTCACATATGAGGAAATGGGAGGGGGGGGGGGGGGGGACAAGAGAAAAGAGAGAGGAAAAGAGAAAGAACAAAAAACAAAAACAACGAAACAACAACAGAAACATGAATGTGAGAGAAAGAAAAAACACTTTTCCTGAGAGGTGTGGATTATTGATGATCCGATTATTTCCTATTCAGTTAAATAAGTTTGCGGGTTTCTTCTGGGCAGCGCAGATGTCAGTGCGCCTCTGAAAGCCTTCAGCACAGCCAGGGTGTTACCTCTGGGTCCCGGAACAGCTTGCCATTCACAAAAAGTTTATCAACGGCAACCACCGCGCGTGCTCCAGCAGACAGGTGCTTCCTCCTCAGCGGGAAGAGGATTTTCCGCCGGCGGAGGATCTCCCCTGGAAACTGATCATTAACACTGTAATGTGTGTCTTTCAGCTCTCGCCCTCTGCTTTTTACCTGCATCTTTTGTTTATAATGTTCAAATTTAGCAACAATAGGACGGGGACGCTGATTGTCCGGCCTTTTTCCTCCGAGCCGGTGAACCCTGTGGAAGGAGATCTTCTGGACTTCTTCCTTGGGGAGTTTCAGGTGGACCTCTATAAAGGACTTAACAATGTTCTCCGGGACTTCCCCTGCCTCTTCTGGAATCCCTGCGAACACTAGATTGTCCCTCATGCTCCTCGCCTGAAGATCCAGGAGCACAACTTGCTTTTTAGCGACATCTTAAAAGTATCTGAAGTTCTATAGGGATGAATGCATTCACTGCAAATCAGTCAGTGCAACACACTTTCAGAAGCATTTGGAAAAATATTTAGTCTCTTAATGACCTTGTGCTTATGCTTCTGTTTCCAAACCTTTCTGTTTGCATCTGCTCATGCACAGTAAAAAGCTTCCTATTTGCTATGGCATCCTTTAGGAGCCAAGCCCTAACAGAATTAGTCATATCCACATCCTCCTTCTAAAAAGGTAAAAGCTGAGATATTTTGATTCCAGCTAACTTCCTTTGATTTGTGTGGGAAATAGAAATTCATGTTTTTCCTGGCTTTGTCTTTCACATCTGGTTTTGGTGATTCATCATTTTATCTATTACAAGTTTGTCATTTGCTTCCTCTGTCTGATTAATTTGCAAGATTATTTTTGTTGCTTCCTTTCATCTCTGGGATGTTTGGTGTCATTTCCTTTTCCTTGTTTTCTTTTGGCTTACTGTTGTGCAAGTCTTTTTTGCCAAATGCAGCAGCATCTCTTTAAACAGTTGATGAAAGAGTTGACTTATCTTCAGTTTTCCTTCTGAATCTCTGCACAAAAATCCACACATAACCCTTGCAGTGAGATAGTTAGGGACACTTTATAATTTCAAAAAAAATCAGCTAATAGCTCAGTTTGCTACTGTTACGTCCACAAACATACAGGGTAGGGCTGGAGTGTATGTAACAATAACACACACAATGAATGACATTTAAGGACCAAGGCTGGGCTAAAGGAATAAAATAAAGAAGACAAAATATGGCCTAAATATCACTGCTCTAGAACAGAACCAGAAAACAAAAGTCTCACTGACTTATCTACAATCTAAAACATACAAGGGGTGCCACCAGCCAACTTACCTGGTGTGTTAACAGAAAGCAAGCTACATGAGGTGTACAGGCTACCCTGTCTTACCTGTCCACAAACCTCCCACACTCTCCAACATAAAGAGCTGTTCACATTCATCTGGGTTGTGATCCAGAAAGAGCTCTGCTTTCCACAGGAGCTTATATGCAGGCCTGGTGGCTGGCTATGGAGCCTGATTGCACAGCTCGTCAGGGGGGTATTCCAGAAGGCAGGTATAAACTACCCTGACTTTTACCCTGAACTCTGGCTGAAGTCTGCCTGAACTTGCTTACTCTGGGTATGTCGGTTCCAAAAGACCAGATACGAGTTAGCGTAATTACGCTTGACTTGGTAACCCTGGGTTAATGCGCGTGCACGGCAAGTACATAAAGGCATTCTCAAAGAATCGCAGGTTTCCGGAGTCACCATGAAAACACGTGGAGAAAAAAAGAGAGCGCTGTACTTTAGCGAGACGGAGTTGGAGATTTTAATGACGGCGTGTGAAGATTATACGACCATCAACAAAGTAATACGGCTGCATCATCAGCAAAAGAAAGAGTTTCTGCTTGGAGAAAAAGAACGGACAAAACAAGTAACTGAGTTACATTTATTCAAGCTAATTTCTTATTTTTACTAACTGTCATATTACTCCAAGTCAATTAAATGTTTTTCCATCTTAATTCATTGTACCTTTTGAACTCTCACACTGTGTGTCTAAGTTTGAGGCTGCAGATACAGCCAATCAAAGAGTGTGACGTTATCATTAGTCGCAGACCACCTAACACAACCAGCAACTAATGATGACATCACACTATCTGATTGGCTGTACGTTGGTCCGATGACGTCTACGGTAGTGATTGGTCTGGATAATCCATTGAGGAAGAGAAGTCTTGATGTAAACAAGCCTTGCTTGGAGTTATCTTCTAAACGGGCTTTTACTATTGTTGTGATTATTACCAAGTGCGTGTTCACTTATAGTTTTTTAAATCAACTTAAACTGGAATAACCATCAGCCTTTGCTTTGTCTTGACCTGACTGGTAACATAAACTCACATGATTGTGTGCACGGTTTGTCAGGACTCCGCCTCCGCCTGTTCCAAAGCCCGTCCTCGGTCTGGAGATTCAAATCTTCCGGGATACGCTGATTCTTCTGAGTCTGGGCGGCAGAACAGGGAAACAGACTGCGGTCCGAAGTCTCCTTTGTTGCGCATTGTACCAAAGCACCCTCACATCCCTGCAAACAGAAGGCCAAGAGTACATCTACTCTGCTCAGAGACATGCATATACAATAAATGTGCATGCACGCACTATTCCGCAACAGTACAAACACAATTGATTAATCCGTGCGCACCATTTAGTAAACTGTGCCCACGGTTTACTAAGCACGGTTTAGTAATCTGTGCGCTCAGAGTTTGTGGACGTATCAGATTTTTTTTATTTTTCACCACTGGTACCTAGCGGACTTCGTACTTATCACCCTTTCAAGGTGGAAAAAGTATTATCTGAGCTTCTTCATCCACTAACACATCTTCAAATGGATACGTCATGCTCCTTCACCTCTCTGAAACCAACTAACCTTCTGTTAAACCTGGTCCAGACCAGGTTATGTTCAGAGCATGAGTTCCTCCATTTTCGGAACCGAAATCTGAAGTTATCCGCTTTCTCAACCTCAAACTTACCGTGGTAACTAGCTTAACCTGCTTTCTGGAATACCCCAGGTCTGCACCAGGTGTCTTCATTCACAGGAAGCACATGCAGCACATGCAGAGTAAGGAGGAAAAAAGTAAAAAACAGTGAAAAATTCCTGCATGTAACAGCTACATAAAGAACTGATACATGGGATACCAAGGTTTGTTCCTCAGGAGGCGAGGAGTTCCTGAGGAAAACGTTTCAGGTGAGACATTTAAATCAGTGCCTCTGGTGATAACTCTTTGGACTACATTTTATTTTTATTTTTTTAAATAGCACAAGTGTTAGCTCCCTATTATGGGGCATCAATTGTTCACACTAGGTTGATTTTGAAACACGGTAAACTAGTATCCTTTACAAGCCCGCATTGTGATGACGGTCAGAGTTCATGAGTGCAAATTAAGCAGAAAGAGCACAGGGCTCTTTTAGAAGAGCAGTGAAAATAACACCATTAGATGCATGACAGAATGGTTCAAGTATGCAAAGCTGAACCACAAAAAACATACAAGTGAGCATGTTGGTTTAAAGGTGAATAGGGGTTCCATTTTATTTTTAATGCTCTTTTAAAAATGCATTTACTGGATTCTATACATGCATGAATTATTGTATTGTGATATGCTGAGCAGGCCTGTCTGCAACTTTTAATGTAAAATTCCACTATCTGTCACTGTGAAATTTGTTCTCAGCATTTGACCCATCCCCTGGTGAGCAGCAGACACAGTAACAGGAACCAACCCTACCAGTTACAGGGCAGACATTCTAACTACAAGGCCACTGAGCTGGCCTATGGGATCATTTTGCGCTGGGGTGTTTATCGAACAGAGAAATTTGCTCATTGCAGTCTATGCATACTTGAGTGGTGCAAAAAATGTCTTGCATGTACAGACACACAGTCTAATGATGTATTTTGAATGTTCACATTTTGCCTTGATGGATGATAAATTCAATTCAATTCAATTCAATTTTATTCGTATAGCCCAAAATCACAACAACAGTCGTCTCGATTGGCTTCGAAGTAAAACATGAACTTAAAAGGATCACGAATACAAAGAGTTCAATAGAAAAATACTAAAATGAACTAACAAACTGACTATGCTATACTGGCATCCCTGCCCTTAGACCCCCCTTCGCGGTAAGGAAAAACTCCCAAAAAAAACGGATTCCGGAAAAAACGAAGAAACCTCAGGGGTGCCCACATGAAGGAGGGATCCTCCCCCAGGACGGACAGGCGATTTACCAGAAATCTTAGAGAAGAATTAACTTATCTAAATCTACAACTACATATATATATATAAAAGTCCAGCAGACGAGCTTCATCCAGCCATGGTTGTGGGGACAGTCAAAGGCGCGAGTCGAGCCGGAGACAGGAACCACAGCCAGGTGTAGGAGCAGGAGCAGAGACGAGGTACTCAGTCAGGTACAGAGCAGAGACCAGCCAGAGATGAGCCAGGGGCAGGATCCACAGCCAGGTGTAGGAGCGGGAGCAAAGGCGAGGTACACGGTCAGGAACTGGAGCACGGATGAGCCAACTGGAGTCTGGAAGCACTCCCACTCCCCAGGAGGGGAGAGGAAAAGAGGGACAATACATGAATCGCACTGTACCAAACAGAGGCATGGAGAACTAAATGATGAATTATGATCAAGAATAGAGGAGAGGAAGCGTAGAAGTAGAAAAGAAAAGAAGACAGAACCCCGGAGCACCATAGTTACCCCAGCTTCAACTTCTAGCAGCCTTTTAAAAGAAATAGTTATTATTAAGTTTAATTTAAACAAATTAACATTAAGTTAAATAATATCTAAGTACTAACTAGTCTGAGTTAGTATATAGTCTGCTTGAGAGCAAGAGAGAGAGCGGTGAACCAATAAGCCACACTGGTCGTGTTTTCCATCTCTCCCCTTTTGCAAAAGGTTGGAAAATTTGTGCAGACTCGTGTGAATTTTCATTTCCCGAGTTCCACATTTAATTGTCCTGAACATTCCGCAAATGCCATACGGGGTCCGGAAATTGGTCAAAAAGAAGAGATTACTTTGATAACTTTGATACACAAAAAATGTTTTATACCTTACTTTTATCTTGCCTATGGCCTTTATCTGGTTTAACCTAAAACCTTAAAAAAAAAGCACAAACCTCTACAGAGCTCATTTTTTTGCATTAACTTTGACATTTTCCTGTCCACTGAGGATTTTTGCTACTAAACACTTGATGACTCATCCTGTTCCCATCAGTCTGTCTCTTCTTTTCTTTTCTTCCTTCCTTCCTTCTTTCCTTCCAAGAAGTTGCTTTTATGAGGGTGGGTGTCTAAGCATTCAGGATGTGGTTTCAATAAATTATGAGGTTCTTACAGAGTTTAACATTTAAAAGTGGATTACATTCTCAAATCTGCAGTACAACACCCCATTTGGCCTTGTATAATTGTTATTAATAAAGTAACTTTTTAAGTTAAGTTTGAGCAAAATCTTGGAATCTGCTTTCATGGCTTTTTAGGTCTTAGACTATGATCCGAAAAAACTTTGTTTCCTTCTCAGGTGGACAAACGGGGCAGTTGTCTTGGTTTGACTGCCTGCATTATATGCTTTAGATTTCATGTGGGTGACAATCTGTTTACTTTTTCAGCCAGTGGAAATGGCAGCTGTCCTGAGGGCTTTATCGTCTAAACCATCAGAGATAGTAAAACTGTCATTGTTTTCTATGTACATAAACACTTTTCATGACTATGTTGACCTTTGTTTTGCAAATATCTATTTTTGGGGCATCTTCCCACTTTTCATCCACTTACAATGAACTTGTCACTAAACTGAAAGGCTTTTTTTATTTGCAGAACATTTTGGACGAACTGTCAGCATCTTTCTCATTGTAAAATTCAAATATGTGTACTTTCATTCAAATCAAATCTCCTTGGAAATTATTTATTTTCCTACTACACAAAAATTGAATTGAAAGACTGGCTTGAGACAAAAATGGATTTTGATATATAAACTAATGTAGTAGCCCATTTAAAAAGGCCACCAGACTTCAACAATTCATGTTGAGGATCCAACAATTTGTAAATGTTTTCTCTACAGGCTAGTTGTGCTGTAAACAGTAGACCACCTTCACTGTAAACCCGAACAGTACAATGAGCTCAAAAGTTTTATAATCATAAATGCCATGGTACTCCAGAGAGTCCTTTCCTTCCACCCTCCCTTTTCTGCTCTTCCTCCCAAGATTGGACCCTGAATTCTTGACCACCAGCCACGCCATGACTCCACACCATGCAGTCGCACTATCTACCTCCAAGTCTAATGTCATCAGCCACTCCAAATGTGTGCTTTTCGTCAGTCAAAGGAAGACCGTCTGAACCTCATCCAGTTACCACCACCTCTGATCTCCACCTCCAGGGAGATCAGAGGATGACCATCTCCATCATCTTGGGGTGTCATCGCCTTTTCCTCAATCAGTCACAAGAACACTTTCACGTCCTATCATCCTGGACAACAAATCAGTGACTTTCTCCACTTCTGTGTCTGTGACCTTTCTGGGATCCAGCAACTGGGTCTGTTCACATCATCGCAAATCATGACAATAAAAATCAAAAGTAGCAACCAAAGGAAATCAGCAAAAAACCTATAAGCCAATTCAACTTTAACTTCAGTAATATCTTCTTTGTAATAAAAGATTTTGAGTGAATGAAACCTTGGTGTCAAAACGTATAAATTATAAGAAACATGAACGTACTGAGAAAATCCTTCAAGATGCGATGGCGCAGAGCAGCAAGGCCCCAGTTCAAGTCCCTGTTGTTGGACCTGAAATAGAGCCTTCTGTGTGGAGTTTGCATGTTCTCCCTGTGCATGCGTAGGTTTCCTCCATGATCTACTGCTTTTTCCCACCATTGGGAGTGGCAGTTCTACTCTAACTCACTCCCTGGGCGAGTAACCCCACAAGCGCCCCAGCCCCACTCCCCCACCCACTTAAACAAAATTTGACAACATCCTTTTGTGTTCCCTATCTTTTATTTGGCCATTGTACACAAAAATTTATGAATTTTCTAGACTCGTATTACAGGGGGGACAAACTCAGTCGCACAGGGGGACTGAATTAAAAACACACTTTAGGTTTTGGGCCAAACAAGATAAACATTTACTGAACACACGAAAGCTAAACTTTTAAACCTTTATAACTGAACTTTTTGAACACAAATATGAAAAAAAAAACAGACAGGAATATTAATCCAGAATAACTCAAGTTAAAACTTAAATAACGTATAATATTTGGAGCCATCTAATTGCTCCAAAGCCGAATTCCATGTCAACTCCTGTGCGTCTTGTCTGGAATAGTAGCCAAAAGTTCAATGGGCTGAGCATGAACGACCTCTTATTGAAAGGACCTGATGTTCTAAATCCCATACGAACAGTTTTACTCACGGTTCAGAATAGGTGTGCACGCAGCTCTGGGCGACATCAAGAAGATGTATAACTCTGTATGGTTAGAAGAAAAAGAGATGCATCTTCACCGTTTCCTCTGGAGGGATGACGAAGAACAGGAAATCATTGAATACGCCATCACCAGAGTGAACATGGGTGATCGACCAGCTGGATGTATTTGTCAACTGGCTATGCGAGAAACAGCAAATCCTTAAATGTTCATCAACCTAGAAGAAGAACGACGGATTGTTGAAGAAGACAGATATGTTGATGACATTTTGACGTCCAGCAACAACTTGGAGAGCTTGAATGAAAACATAAAGGGAGTCGAACAGATCCTGAAAGCAGGAGGATTTTTCCTCAAACCATGAAACCGATCTGGCCAAAGTGGGAGGCACACTGAAACTTCAGATCCTCTCACACCAGCAAATGAAAACAAAGTCCTCATACTACCCAATCAAATGAAAATGGAGGGTAATAAAGCTCTTGGAGTTGGCTACCTGGTGAAAGAAGATAAACTGTATGTAATGACTGCAATCAATTTATCAAAAAGAAAATACAAAATAACAGTTGAACAAGATCTTCTGGAAGAGGAAGTAAGAAGGAAAACTCCAAACCCCTGAGTTACTGAGCCAAGTAGCAAATCTGTATGACCCAATTGGTCAGCTTTTTGAAGATTACATGCGTCTCAGTCACATCACTTTCCCCAGAAGCCTCACACCATTGGACTGGGTTGGAAATCCCTGCAGAATAATGTTTTCTGATGGAAGTGACAAAAGCTATGGTGCTGTGGTTTATTTCAGGTGGGAAACAATCAAAGGCGTTCAAGTTAGACTGGTTGAGTCAAAGGCAAAGCTTACTCCACTTAACCAAAAAGGAGACGCAGTCAAAGCTGAAATGTGTGGAGCTGTCTTTGCATCACGACTAAGACTGTACGTCAAACAGCATAGCCGCATAAAGATAGACTGCTGGTATCATCTAGTGGACAGTCAAACTGTTCTTGGAGCCATAAAGAGAGACAGTATGGATACCAAACCTTTTTTGCTAACAGGGTTGGTAAAATCCAAAAGGTCGGACCCATAGAAGATTGGTGGTGGATACCAGGAGACCTCAATGTTGCAGACTGCATTACAAGAGGTACTGGACCTGAAAACCTTTGTGAGGAATCTGACTGGCAAAAAGGACCGCCATTTTTGAAGAAACCTATGGCAGAATGGCCAATAAAGTCCAGTAAAGAAATTCCTGCCAGTTCCAAAGAAGGATTAACAAACTCCTACGAAAAGCTTACTCTTCTGCAATCACAAGAGCTCAGGCAAAAATCAAGATAAATGCACTCAACAATATGGTTCAAGGTAATCCAGAAAAGGCATCTTGAGTCCAAAGTGGAGATTGCTCATGTTCGCAGGCTTTCAGCTGGATCAGCAGTCAAAAAACTCATAGATGTGACCAAAATCAGCAGTTTAATGCAATTAGTCAGGATTATTGCTTGGCTTTGGAAAGCTGTTGAAATATGGAAGCAAAAACTGAAGAACACAAACAGGAGACAAATCAAAGTTGCCCTTTCAAAAGAGGAAATAGGAAATGCAATTAAAAAACTCACACTCACTGTGGAAGAATTCCAGGATGCTCTCAGAGACGTGTTCCACGCTGCACAAGAAGGGGTGAAATTTGAAAATACCACACTGAACAGACTTGTTGTGTACAAGGATGAGGAAACAGGACTTCAAGTTTGTGGTGAAAGAATCCAAAGCTTTGATGAGGACAAAACCGTAGTGCCCCTTTTGCCATATAACTCCTGGGTGTCAACACTCCTCCCCGAGAAGCACACGAAGCAAACCATGAAGACATTGCTGGAACACTCATGAGGATGAGGAAAAAGGCCTGGGTTTTTAAAGGCAGAAGACTAGCTAAAAAGGTCAACAAATCATGGCTGACCTTCCTCCTGAGAGAACACAGAAGTTTGTTCAAAGGGCCCGTATCATGCTTTTCTTTAGCCTTTCAGAGTAAACCATATCCATATATATGATAATATATTACCCTTGGCACACTAAAGAACAAGTATTTTAAAATGAAAATTGAGTTATTTCCGCAGCTTATATTGGTAGCCAAAATGAAGACGACTCAATCTCTGAGGCACCGGCTTTCATTTCATGACGTCAGCCTAGCATCAAACTCGGCAAAGTGTTTGCGTATCGCCCACGCAAAAAAAAACATCCAAACTTTTGCAGAGATGGATGTGCTTGTGCACATAAAATGAAAGCGTTTAGAGGATCACTGCGGAGAAAGTAGGTGTTTGTGTTAGTCTGGGTTCCTGGAACAGGATGCGTATTATTTAAAAAAAATAGTTTAAAAAAATCCTAATTTATTGTGTTTGAAGAATCTTTTAAAAGAGGGTCTACCATTCAGTTAGAATGTGTACTTTTCCAAAGAATCCACATGATCTCTCCTTTTGCAGACAGTTTACTTTCTATTGTAACAGAGCATGAATGTTAATGTTCTGCCTCATGACACCACTTAAAGCGCTCTTTGTTATGAAATATGGTTTGTGGAAGACCCTTACTGCAGGTCACAGGAAAAACGATATAGAAAAAACAGAATTTATTTTTCTAATTTATTTAAATATGACTAAAAATACTGAGGAGATACACCAAAACATGGCTTATCTTAAACATAAAATACCTAAATATGACAAATATTGAAACACAAGAATTAGGATGGTGACAAAACAGGAGATCAAGCAACCAAACAGTGACATGCCACAATAAACTGAAACAACCATTGAACTACAACTGGGTGTAATTGTGACTCTAAGAAACTGATAAAAAGTAAATATAGTCTTAAAACACAAAAACATAAGTAGAGAAAACAACTGTTAAATGCTGTTCACCTTTCATTATATCCCTTCAGGGGTCGCTCCTGCAAATCAGTGAAAGCTGATTCACACAGGTGGTTGGGCAGATTTTTTATTTTATTTTTTTTTGGTTGGATGCCCTTCCTGACACAACCCTATATTTTATCTGGTGTGGGGACCCGCACAGGAAGTCCCTGACTTGGGCCACCTTGTGGCTACACAGTTGGACAGTAGCGCGAAAGGTCCTGCCTAGGGACCCACATGGGATGAAACTCATCATGCCCCCTGGGAATCAAACCCTTTTTTCCCCTATGTGCCAGTCCTGCATGCAGCCATCCATTAGGGCAAATACCTAAAGTTCTCACATTTCGTGCCCTTGGACGCCTGCAGGCACATGTCTGTTAAAAAGAGAGGGCTTGTGGGTGTCATGGGACCAGACTAAAAGTATGTGTAATTATCAAATAAATCTGTGTGGGTGAATGAAAAGTCATTTAATGCAAGACATTTCTCAACAGATGAATTATTAGGGTTAAACTTTTGAAAAGACGTTAACAGGAGTGGGATTTATGTGGGTTGATGGTGTGAATGGAAACTGCACTGACATCTAGCAAATCCGTATGGATATGCCAAAAAGACACCTCCACCCCCCAAAACGAAATACCACTTTTTTGACTTTTAGACAGCTATCCAGACATAAACAGACATTGAGCTTCCCATCTGGAATGTTGTGGGTTGAAGTGTCTGTGGGTGTAAGTAGTTTAGGAAAGCATTTGGAAACATCCTGTAAATTAACATAGTTATTATTTTTTTTTTTGGTCAAAGAAGCAAACCCTGAAGCCATAAAGGCCGGCTGTGAGTCACTGGACCTGGCTGACAGATGTACTGAAGCAGAGTCCCAAGAGGTTTGTGGCGTACTTGTGCCCTAGTCTAACATCTAAGCAGAAGAAATACCGGACATATAAAATTATTAATAGCCTTTTTGCAGCTGTCTGGAAACTGCAAAAATGAAACAAAAAAAAAAAAGAGTTCTTATTTCACACAACAAACCATAGAGAGATTGACAGAATGATGTGACTAATTTTGCTGCGGTGAAAAGCACGTCTCTCCCGTACCTTTTGGTCACTTGGCAATTGAGATGCTGTTTTGTGTTTTAGGCTTAGCTTTCAGTATTGAATGTCATCAAAACTGGGGTTTTCTGTGGCAGAAAGTGGACACTCCTTTTTGGTTCTTCTCTATGAATGTGCAGAATGAAAAATAGACAGCAGACAGAGCATGAAGTTTGCCTATTTTATTTTATTTTATTATCTCGCAGTATATTATAAAAATGTAGCATGCACCAAAAACTGGAGTACAATCAATGTCAAATGTAGAGTAGGCAAAAGTATGTCTGCCAACAGTGCAAAAGTAAATGATAAAGCAAATTCAGACACCTGAGTGTATATGAATACATTCTAAATATAATAACACTCTCAACAGCATAGACTTCTGACACAAAAATGTCAAAGTTGAGCATTTGATTTGCTGAGAATTGTGTTTTTAATGTTAATGAATAAATTTTAGATAAATAATTTACATGCACACATTCAATAGCTTGTTATACGGATACATGAACAGTGCAAAAGTCAAACTAGCATATCTTTCAGAATTCAGGTACTCAGATACTTTGCTCACTGGTTGCAGTTTAGCTGATGAGAAACTTTAACTTCAAATATTCTCTTTGATAGAGACTTTCACAGTGGAAAATATTTTGTTTACTTTCAAACTGTCGTTCATTGCATCATTCAATTTTTCTAGCATTATTTTACTAACTGTCCCTCCTCTGAATGTGTTCCAACCATCTCAGTCAACTTCCCTGCATTTATCTCCAAAACATCTAACATAGGCTGTTTCTCTGATGTCTTGATTCCTGCTGTATCCACCCTTATCACTTCCAAAGAGAACCTCAACATCTTCAGCTCTGCTACCTGAAAAGGGCTGTGAAAATCATCATAGACTCCAGACACCCAGAATGCAGACTCTTCCCCCTCCTATCTTCTGGGAGGCGTTACAGGAGCCTCCTAGCTAAAACCATCCCCACAGCTCTCACACTCCTCAACTCTGTCTCCTGACACCTGAACCACATAACACTCATGGACTGAACACACGCACAATAGTAAAATAAAAAGCGAATATTGGACTGTTGCCTGGTGCAAACACAATAATAACGCATGGACTGAATTACCACTTACACTACCTGTATTTTATCCGTTGAATTTGAAATCTTCAATCTAATGAACACTTGTTCATATTTGGATGGATGTAAACTTTATTACGTTATACTCTTGAAATATGAAATGGCAATAAAGTTGACTCTAATTCTATTCTATTCAACTCCAGCTCTGCTTCTTGTCTCTTTCTCAGACCCACTCCCGGTCTGTAAACCTGTGTTGTGTTTGTGTTGAGAACTAACATTTTTGTTAAAAAGAGCTTCACTTATTTTAGATTTTACCAGACTCTGGTAACATCTCTGGTAACATAGAGTCTTTACCAGACTCTAAAGATTCATCATCATGTATGTTACTTACAAACACAGAACTATACAACAATATAGAGCTAAATAAAAAAAAATCCCTGTGCAAAGTGGAAAATGGATTGCAATCCTCTATCCCTTTTTTGTTGGCAAGTATACAGTGTACATTTTGAGCTGATCTTAAAACATACTGATGAGACAGAGATGGATAGAGTAGCACCACGAGGACTGTGCCAAGTGTTATGACCAATAAAGTGATGTTAGCATAGTTATCTGAGTACACAGTAGCATGTGTTTTAAAACTGAATGATCTGGTATGTTGAGACAGATCAGCAAGCAGGCGTCAGTTACTGAGAACATTTGGACAAAATGAAATAGAGAGACTGCTGCAACAACTTATGGTTGAAATCAGTGAAGACGTGGGTATTGTTCAAGAAGTACCACTTTCCTAGGGTTAATTTAAGAATGCTGCACATCTTTTCAGTTTTCATGATGTAGGGCTCCACATGATGGCGTACTGTTGCTTTCTCCCCATGGATTTCCAGCACATTGCTGAAAACTGTGCGGTTCTTGAACACACTTTGCACGGTTCCAAAGAAAACTTCAAATAAACAAATGCAGAGAAGTCATTTAGACAAACTTTAATCTGATCACATAATACATAAATCGAAGACTTACTCTGCTTGCAAAGTTGTGCTTTGTTCAGATTGTTAATCGACAGAAGGGTAGATTCTGTAAAATAATAAAATATGCATTATTGCCCAAATCAAGATAAATAACTGCAAATACTGCTAAATGAAAATGAATTAACCAAACATTCAGATATATGATATTTATTGTATTTAAATTATCTACACTCACTGGCCACTTTATTTGGCACACCTGTCCAAGTAGCTAACGCAAATTTCTAATCAGCCAATCACATGGCAGCAACTGGTCAAGACAACCTGCTGCAATTCAAACCTAGCATCAGAATGGGGGAAAAATAAGTGACTTTGAACTTGGCATAGTTGTTGGTACCAGACGGGCAGGTCTGAGTATTATCGAAACTGCTGATCTACTTGGATTTTCACCCAATACCCAATACCATCTCCAAAAGAGAACATTTCCAGTGAGCGGCAGTTCTGTGGGCAAAAAGTCCTTGTTGATGCCGGAGATCAAAGGAGAACAGCCAGACTGATTCCAGCTGATAGAAATGCAACAGCAACTCAAATGGTTACAACTGAGGTCTGCAGAAGAGCATCTCTGAATACACAACACATCCACCCTGTAAGGCAGATGGGCTACAGCAGCAGAAAACCACACCACGTTTCACTCCTGTCAGCTAAGAACAGGAATCTGAGGCTAGGATTCATACAGGTTCGCCAAAACTGAACAGTGGAATATTTGAAAAATGTTGTCTGGTCTGCTGAGTTTCCATTTCTGTGGCCACATTCAGTCAGACTTTAGCGTCAACAACATGAAAGGACGGATCCATTCCTCTCTGATGAATGTTTCCAGTAACTTGTTGAATCTATGCCACCAAGGATTAAGGTAGTTCTTCAAGGCAAAAGGGGGTCCAACCTGGTACCAGCAAGGTGAACCTAATAAAGTGGCTGATGAGTGTATGGACTTAATAAAATCTTTAACAATTATAAGAAATTCTGATAATTGAACAGATGTGAAGTAGCTGTTTATAAATTAAGTCAGTTAGGAATTTAAAAGTTAAGATAATCAAAAATATTGCTTTGAAACTTCGATTTCAGTTTTTTCTCCTTTGCAACAGATTGGATGAAAAAAAACAAGAAAAGTTCTGTAAGAGATAAATTGGGGCAATTTTAGCTGCACCTCAAACTCTGATAGACTTCCAGCATTTTTTGAAAACAATATTAAAGTGTAGTCTTGTAATAAGACCATTTTGTTTTACCACTTAAAAAAGACATTTGTCTTGACTTTACCTTCCATCTAGCATCCCTTAACAAAAAAAAACAAGATTCATGAAACTAAATGGACTTTACTGACCTGCTGAGTCAGCATGCTGACCTAGACAAAGTCTTCCCCTGCAGCATGACCAAAGAGAAGTGTTGTAATAGTGGTGACCACAGCATTTGAAATCATCTCCAGCAGAGTAAACCACCGCTTTGTATTCACTTGAGCAGCAAACCTCCTGTGTATGGAGTAAAAATCAATTGTTTAGCCTAGTACAACCGATTACGAATGTATTTATGTTGGTTGCTATTAATTTTCACACAAATATATACCTTCTGGTTTTGAAGAAGGGATCCACAGCACTGGGTGTTACTGCTTTGTTCATTTGTCAGGTTGTACAAAGTTCCTCCACAGCATTTCTTCAGTGGGTCAGAAATATTGAAGGCTTTCTTCCCACAGCAGTGAAAACCTTCTTTGGGGCAGCTGGGTAGTAAATAAACATGGACACAATAGTTATCAGCGATGTGAAGAGGTCAAGTGAGGCATAATTTTATGCGTTTACTCTTTCTGCACCAACCCTAACCATCAGAACAACATGATAGGAAGCAGATACTTTTGCTTGTAACAGTGGGTGTGTTTATATGCAATCAGGAGATTGAAAATTCCTTTTGCTGTCTTGACTTGAACCAGAAACAATACCCGTTTCATAGCCGGGGTTGGGGGTTAGGGAGTTCTGGTTTTGTGAGGCAAATTTCTGCCAGGAATATCAGTTTCTCTTTACATGAGGTTTGTTGACAAGCAGAACTCAACTTTTGAGAGAGGATTAACTGAAAGAAAAGGGCAATGGTGTCCCTCGAGTGTCTGTGTTACGTTGAATCGAGTCGAGTCGGAGCTGTGATGGTTGGTTTGTTTCTCCTTTTATCCCCTCTTGATCCTCAGCAGTCTTATACTGTTGGGTTTTGTTATTCTAGTTTGGGGTTGGACCTTGGTAGTCTTTATTTGCGGGCTCTGTTTATTTCTTTTCATTAGTTAGATTCTGTTAAGCAGTCTTAGCAGGGAGCTTCTGACTCCAACCATCAAAGTGTTTGGGTCAGTTGTCTCCCTGACTTATTTCATGTCTGGCCAAGTCTCCAATCCCTCTGTTTTGTTTTTTGTTGGAACCAGCACAGTCATTTTTTTTTCTTAAACAGGACACAGGTTCTGTCTTCCACTTCATAAAGTGTTCCTTAAGTTAGTGGTATCCATTTTTCATATGTCATAGCTCCTTTGTGCTTTATTTATTTTTTCCCCCCTAGACTGGGACAGTTTTGCCTGCCGGGGCCGTAACAGTCTGCGAGGTCATAGAGCTGTGGTGACCCGATTGCTGCTGAATACATAAACTGAGAAGATGCATACTTTCTCCAGGTTCGTCAGCTAAACTGCTAAATTGCTTATCAAACAAGCAAAGAAGTTCCCCCTTAATAAAATGTAAAATTAGTCGCTCTATTTAATAAAAACGTGTTTATAGTCTGGTTTCAAATTACTTTTTCCCCCTCTGTGACAAGAAATACTATCTATAACTACACAGAGAGCAAGCAATTTAGAATTTTGAGTAACTGAGTTTTACTTTGTAGTTGAAGTATTTCAATTTAGCTTTCTAAATGCCAAGGATAGGGTCTTGATTGACAGATAACTGATGTCAGGCTGAATTTTTTTCTTTTTTTTCTTTTCGCTTTCCCCAGCTTTTCAAGAAAAGTCATCATAGAGCTGAATAAGTGGCTTCAAATTGGCCCAACGCCATTCAACTGGTCGTGTGTCCTCATAGTTTATTTTAACACAGCCGATGGTGTGAACCTATAAACTGGAACTATCAACTGAACTAATTACTATTTTACTTGGTTATTTTTGAATGTAAATTTAAAAATAATACCCCCCCCCCCCACTTCTTTTTTCCTGCAACTGTTTCTTAAACGTATATTTCAATTTGTTGACATGGATGTTTCTTGTGTGGACGGAACTTTTGAGCCTAGAGAGTTTATCTGAAGAAAACAGTTTCATTGGGCTTTACTGAAATAGAAACGTTTTACAGTGTGATCCTGATCCACCCCCACTTCATATTTTTTCCTGGTTTAGTCTCTCACCAGTGATTAAGTTCCACCTTTTACACCACTGAGCACAGTATGATTTTGTTTCTTCTTTAATGATCCCCCATTAAAGAGTCAGCTTCCAAGATGGATTAATTTTTTTCTGAGTTTTACTGCTTCTTCCTTTTCTGAAATTCTGTTTCCTATGCCAATAGCTGCTGCCCTCTGTTGGTCAAAGTGATTCCCTGAGGCAGGACTGACCAACCCTGGTCTTCAAGATCTAGCCCCTTCCTGTTTTACAGCTCTCCCTGTACTTCCTACTGGTTACCTGGGTCAGGTGTATTCAAAGAATCTGGTTGATAAAACACCTGATTCCGGTAATGATAATAATAAATTGAAATTAAAATAATTTAAAAATTATTTGTATGGCACATTTGGAGATAAAAATCACAAAGTACTTCACAGTAAAACACTATAATGCACAGTGAAACTTGGTAATCATTATAAGGAGCAACACAGAAAAAAGCAATAAAAGAATCTTAAAAAAGTAGAAAGATCCTTGTTTCAGGAAAAAAAAATGTCTTAGTTTCTGTTTTGCAAGAAAAATAATCTTATCAAGAAAGGTTTTTCAATTTCTCAATCCTCTACATCCCTTTCAGGGTATCAGTGTTGCTGGAGCCTGTCTCGGTTACTGTTGGGCTAAGGCGGGGTACCTGAACAGGTCACCAATGCGTCTTAGGGTGCACAAGCACTCCCACATGCACACCTGGGGGCAATAAGGTAACCAATCAACCAACAAAGCATTGCTTTGGACTGTGTGAGGAAGCTGGAATGCCCGGAGAAATCCCATGCATGCATGGGGAGAACATGCAAACTTCAAACAGAAAGATCCCTGCTGGGATTTGAAACAGGGCCTTCTCGCTGTGAGGTGCCACAAAAGCAAAATAATATAAAACTTTTTTTCTTAAAATTAAGAGTTCTATTAAGAGTTTTATTTTCCCACTGGTAGAGATTTTTTGCTTATCAAAAGAAAAACTAATGAAGGGAAGGGAGAACTATAGAAAATATGCAGTATGGTAGATCTTGGGGACCATAATTGGCAACCCTGCTCTGGCTTGCTTGTCCTCAAAGAAGCTCCAATACAATTATTAGTTTTTATAAATCACATAAGGGCCTTTTAACAAATTCTGTCTCAGTCTATTGAGGTTTTCAGTAAAAAAAAAAAATTATTTCAGCAACATATTTCTAACCTTCCTTTTGAATGGAGATGTTGATGACTTGCTAATGCTACCAAAAAGTTGTTCCTGTTTTTAAAAATACAGACCTATCCATCCAGCATGCACTTCATCGGTGCAAGACTCAAACGGCAGAAATGTGTTGGGGCAAGTGAAAAATAAAAAAACATGGACTGTCTAGAAAATAAAGCCTTAGGGAAATCACGTGTGCAGACTATTCCACAGAGCCAACAGATGTGACTCCACGCTCTGGCTACATTGATGAACTTTTTGTATTGTTCGATGGTCTGGATGATGCCTTGACAAATCTGTTATGTGGCATACATGAGCTCATCTGGAGCCAATACCAATAAATATTCATTTTGCCCAATCGCTTCCACTGTAACTGACTGGCTGCACTAATGTTTACATAAATGCTTTGTTATATTACTTCTTTAAAGAGCACAAGTGCATTCTGTGTTTTTGGAAATTTAATTGTCTTTGTTTGTTGACCTGACACCTAACAGGGTCCTAATTCAATATTCTAACAGTGCATTAATGTTAAGGAAAAAATGCAGATTCCAAGGCAATCTGCAAAACAACCTCAAGGAATCAACATCAACGTTGACAAAAATCCTCCATAGTAAAATCCCCCAAAGTCAAAGCTGTAAAAACAGTTACACAATATTGCAAAGTAGTTGATACTGTTTTTTTCCTGGCAACCTTACCAATAGAAGTTTAGCTTGGGAAAAGACAATAAAGCTGATATTGTACAAAACAGTAACTTTTCTTACACAGCTATTGAAATCAAGTTTAAAAAGTCAGTATTTCAACAACTTAGTGCTTTAAAGGTCCAAATAAACAACAATAACCTGACTTGAGCCTCAGACAACATGTTAACACATGAAGAGAGAATGTTTCTTTCAAGGGTTCAGCCAAATAGGTCTTGGCACAGTTATTGGGTGTTTCAGAAAAAGAGAGAAAAGGAAAGCTTTTCCAGATGCTTGCGTGGGTTCTTTCCCAATTGCTTTTGTGTTCTCTGCTTCTATATGAAGGTATTAATGTTCCAAAATGGACGAGCTTGTAGATTTGATTTGAGAACTTGTAATACAGAATGTGAATACTTGTGCAAAAAAAATCTGCATCTGTGTGTAAAAATCTTCTGCTGTGAACTGACAAATTTCCATTTGCATGTGTTCATTTAGAGTTACAACTTCAAATCTGTGATTACAACTGCTCAAATGTGCTTCTGCGTGTGCTCGAATCTGCTGGCGCAAATCTGTATTACAAGTTCTCAAATCAAATCTACAAGCTCGTCCATTTTGGAACATTAATACCTTCATACTTCTACTCTCCAAGGGGAATATGTGAGCAGAAAGCTTGACGTCACCAAAGGGTCATGTGATGTGATCCACCCTGGGACCTGACATGGGTAAAATAATAAATATTCCGTTCCCACAAAATAAAAAAATTTGTGGATGGATGGATGGATGGATAAATTGATAAATTAATGGATGGATGAATGGATAGATGGATGGTAATGAAAATTAAATAACTTTGTTAACTTACCGTCTGAGGTGGTTCTGTTGGTTAACGACAAAATACAAAATTATGAAATTACATAAATAATATTTCAAAACAAGCAAAAGGTATATTAAATTAGACCTGTTCAATACGTCAATGCATATATATGGCATCATCTTTGTTTGATAGAACTTGTAATTAAAGAGAAATATGCTAAGTCAACAATCAAATCGTTACTTTAAAGAAGGTTTCTTACCTTGAGTGACCCACCTATGAACATACAGATGAACAGTTTTAGGTGAAAAGGCAATTTATGCACAAGTGCACAAAATAGGGGTTGACTGGATATATACAGAGGCCTATTTTCACATGAACAGTCCACCCCCATAACTAAGTAGGGACATTCTCTTGAATTCCTGCAGCTCTGCAGAAACTATGTCCTAGATAACGACACAGGTTTTTTGCTTTTGGCTAAAAACAGCATAATCAAAATTAAAAGACCACTAGGAACTCTTTTGCAAGAGATCAAAAGTTGATTGGAGTGGGACTTTAAAAACACCAAAAACATATATTTCGGTCTGGGTCTATAATCAGGTTGCTGGGGGTTTTAAAATTCAACTCAGTTTTTTAATGCAGTTGATTTTCATAGTGACAAACAGATTCACTTCACTCACCACATGGTTCAGTCTTGGAATTACTCCCTATAGGCACAGAAATGTTTACAACAAAGTCAATATTCTTTCATAACTTATCTGTTGTCAATACAATAGTCTGTTGACACACAATCTTGGGGCTGACCTGTAATATTTTGCACTTGAAGGTCTTCGGAGCATCTCTGAGTCCTTTTGTTGTACTGAGTGCGACCACAACACAAGTGGTCTTCAGACATTTTTTTCAGAATTGTCTTGTTACTAGTCGGACCACAGCACAGCTCCGTTGTCTTATTATACAGACCTGTGGAAAAGAGGGAACTCTTAAAGCCACAAGTGTAAGTGACCACGCAACCACCGCTCTAATCATATTTTTTATCTATTGTAAAAGCGTTCCCAGTGGTCTTTAAATATGCCGTATTTTGCCCAAAAACTTAAGCAATATTGGAGCTATCCAGCCATACAGCTTTGAGCCACATGTCAGCTCAGACGAGGAAAACAAAGACCTGCAGTACATGAATCTATTTGTCTGCAAGTGGATGCATCTGAACAGAGAGGAGCAGGAAACTTGTGGCCCACCAACTGTAGCACTTGTGTCACTGCTACAGGCTTTTTCCATCTAGAATTCTTCGTCTGCTGGTGATTCACAATGATTTCAAAATAAAAATTCTTTAAAAAAAACGCAATTTATCCTTTATTTCTTTTTACATACGTCTGTCATCATAGGAAAAATGCCACAAGAACATGTTAAGAACACACTCCAAGGAAAATTGTGTTTTGGTGTTTTTAACATGTTCTTCTAGCATTTTTCTCATGATAAAGGACACATAAAATAATTTAAGATTAAAACTGCATTTATGAGTATTTCCTAATTTTAAATCATGATGGATCAGGAGCAGAGGGAAACCTGTGGTTTGAAAAAGCTCAGGTTTATGATGCAGCAGCTAAATGGGCGGGCCAACGTCTCCCTGCTCCGCTCCATTCTGATGCATCTTGCAGACAAACAGATCTATGAATGTCTTTGTTTTCGTCGTCCGAGCTGACATCAGGCTCAAAACTGTAAGGCTGGATAGCTCCAATATTGCTCAGCATTTTGTTGAACTGGTAATGTTAGCTTGGGGTTGTATGGGGCTGTAAGATAGCAGGAGAGAGTGTAAACAAAGGATTGACTGGATATATACAGAGGCCTACTTTTACATGAACAGTCCACCCCCACAACTCAGAGGGCAACTTCTCATGAACTCCCGCAGCTCTGCAGAAACTATGTCCTAGATAACGACACAGGTTTTTTGCTTTTGGCTAAAAACAGCATAATCAAAATTAAAAGACCACTAGGAACTCTTTTGCAAGAGATCAAAAGTTGATCGGAGTGGGACTTTAAAAACACCAAAAACATATATTTCGGTCTGGGCCTATAAGCAGGCTGCTGGGGTTTTTGAAATTTAACTCAGTTTTTTAATGCAGTTGATTTTCATAGTGACAAACAGATTCACTTCACTCACCACATGGTTCAGTCTCGGAATTACTCCCTATAGGCACAGAAATATTTACAACAAAGTCAATATTCTTTCATAACTTATCTGTTGTCAATACAATAGTCTGTTGACACACAATTTTGGGGCTGACCTGTAATATTTTGCACTTGAAGGTCTTCGGAGCATCTCTGAGTCCTTTTGTGGTACTGATTGCGACCACAACACAAGTGGTCTTCAGACATTTTTTTCAGAATTGTCTTGTTACTAGTCGGACCACAGCACAGCTCCGTTGTCTTATTATACACACCTGTGGAAAAGAGGGAACTCTTAAAGCCACAAGTGTAAGTGACCACGCAACCACCGCTCTAATCATATTTTTTATCTATTGTAAAAGCGTTCCCAGTGGTCTTTAAATATGCCGTATTTTGCCCAAAAACCTAAGCAATATTGGAGCTATCCAGCCGTACAGCTTTGAGCCACATGTCAGCTCAGACGAGGAAAACAAAGACCTGCAGTACGTGAATCTATTTGTCTGCAAGTGGATGCATCTGAATAGAGAGGAGCAGGAAACTTGTGGCCCACCAACTGTAGCACTTGTGTCACTGCTACAGGCTTTTTCCATCTAGAATTCTTCGTCTGCTGGTGATTCACAATGATTTCAAAATAAAAATTCTTTAAAAAAAACGCAATTTATCCTTTATTTCTTTTTACATACGTCTGTCATCATAGGAAAAATGCCACAAGAACATGTTAAGAACACACTCCAAGGAAAATTGTGTTTTGGTGTTTTTAACATGTTCTTCTAGCATTTTTCTCATGATAAAGGACACATAAAATAATTTAAGATTAAAACTGCATTCATGAGTATTTCTTATTTTTAAATCATGATGGATCAGGAGCAGAGGGAAACCTGTGGTTTGAAAAAGCTCAGGTTTATGATGCAGCAGCTAAATGGGCGGGCCAACGTCTCCCTGCTCCGCTCCATTCTGATGCATCTACCTGCAGACAAACAGATCTATGAATGTCTTTGTTTTCGTCGTCCGAGCTGACATCAGGCTCAAAACTGTAAGGCTGGATAGCTCCAATATTGCTCAGCATTTTGTTGAACTGGTAATGTTAGCTTGGGGTTGTATGGGGCTGTAAGATAGCAGGAGAGAGTGTAAACAAAGGATTGACTGGATATATACAGAGGCCTACTTTTACATGAACAGTCCACCCCCACAACTCAGAGGGCAACTTCTCATGAACTCCCGCAGCTCTGCAGAAACTATGTCCTAGATAACGACACAGGTTTTTTGCTTTTGGCTAAAAACAGCATAATCAAAATTAAAAGACCACTAGGAACTCTTTTGCAAGAGATCAAAAGTTGATCGGAGTGGGACTTTAAAAACACCAAAAACATATATTTCGGTCTGGGCCTATAAGCAGGCTGCTGGGGTTTTTGAAATTTAACTCAGTTTTTTAATGCAGTTGATTTTCATAGTGACAAACAGATTCACTTCACTCACCACATGGTTCAGTCTCGGAATTACTCCCTATAGGCACAGAAATATTTACAACAAAGTCAATATTCTTTCATAACTTATCTGTTGTCAATACAATAGTCTGTTGACACACAATTTTGGGGCTGACCTGTAATATTTTGCACTTGAAGGTCTTCGGAGCATCTCTGAGTCCTTTTGTGGTACTGATTGCGACCACAACACAAGTGGTCTTCAGACATTTTTTTCAGAATTGTCTTGTTACTAGTCGGACCACAGCACAGCTCCGTTGTCTTATTATACACACCTGTGGAAAAGAGGGAACTCTTAAAGCCACAAGTGTAAGTGACCACGCAACCACCGCTCTAATCATATTTTTTATCTATTGTAAAAGCGTTCCCAGTGGTCTTTAAATATGCCGTATTTTGCCCAAAAACCTAAGCAATATTGGAGCTATCCAGCCGTACAGCTTTGAGCCACATGTCAGCTCAGACGAGGAAAACAAAGACCTGCAGTACGTGAATCTATTTGTCTGCAAGTGGATGCATCTGAATAGAGAGGAGCAGGAAACTTGTGGCCCACCAACTGTAGCACTTGTGTCACTGCTACAGGCTTTTTCCATCTAGAATTCTTCGTCTGCTGGTGATTCACAATGATTTCAAAATAAAAATTCTTTAAAAAAAACGCAATTTATCCTTTATTTCTTTTTACATACGTCTGTCATCATAGGAAAAATGCCACAAGAACATGTTAAGAACACACTCCAAGGAAAATTGTGTTTTGGTGTTTTTAACATGTTCTTCTAGCATTTTTCTCATGATAAAGGACACATAAAATAATTTAAGATTAAAACTGCATTCATGAGTATTTCTTATTTTTAAATCATGATGGATCAGGAGCAGAGGGAAACCTGTGGTTTGAAAAAGCTCAGGTTTATGATGCAGCAGCTAAATGGGCGGGCCAACGTCTCCCTGCTCCGCTCCATTCTGATGCATCTACCTGCAGACAAACAGATCTATGAATGTCTTTGTTTTCGTCGTCCGAGCTGACATCAGGCTCAAAACTGTAAGGCTGGATAGCTCCAATATTGCTCAGCATTTTGTTGAACTGGTAATGTTAGCTTGGGGTTGTATGGGGCTGTAAGATAGCAGGAGAGAGTGTAAACAAAGGATTGACTGGATATATACAGAGGCCTACTTTTACATGAACAGTCCACCCCCACAACTCAGAGGGCAACTTCTCATGAACTCCCGCAGCTCTGCAGAAACTATGTCCTAGATAACGACACAGGTTTTTTGCTTTTGGCTAAAAACAGCATAATCAAAATTAAAAGACCACTAGGAACTCTTTTGCAAGAGATCAAAAGTTGATCGGAGTGGGACTTTAAAAACACCAAAAACATATATTTCGGTCTGGGCCTATAAGCAGGCTGCTGGGGTTTTTGAAATTTAACTCAGTTTTTTAATGCAGTTGATTTTCATAGTGACAAACAGATTCACTTCACTCACCACATGGTTCAGTCTCGGAATTACTCCCTATAGGCACAGAAATATTTACAACAAAGTCAATATTCTTTCATAACTTATCTGTTGTCAATACAATAGTCTGTTGACACACAATTTTGGGGCTGACCTGTAATATTTTGCACTTGAAGGTCTTCGGAGCATCTCTGAGTCCTTTTGTGGTACTGATTGCGACCACAACACAAGTGGTCTTCAGACATTTTTTTCAGAATTGTCTTGTTACTAGTCGGACCACAGCACAGCTCCGTTGTCTTATTATACACACCTGTGGAAAAGAGGGAACTCTTAAAGCCACAAGTGTAAGTGACCACGCAACCACCGCTCTAATCATATTTTTTATCTATTGTAAAAGCGTTCCCAGTGGTCTTTAAATATGCCGTATTTTGCCCAAAAACCTAAGCAATATTGGAGCTATCCAGCCGTACAGCTTTGAGCCACATGTCAGCTCAGACGAGGAAAACAAAGACCTGCAGTACGTGAATCTATTTGTCTGCAAGTGGATGCATCTGAATAGAGAGGAGCAGGAAACTTGTGGCCCACCAACTGTAGCACTTGTGTCACTGCTACAGGCTTTTTCCATCTAGAATTCTTCGTCTGCTGGTGATTCACAATGATTTCAAAATAAAAATTCTTTAAAAAAAACGCAATTTATCCTTTATTTCTTTTTACATACGTCTGTCATCATAGGAAAAATGCCACAAGAACATGTTAAGAACACACTCCAAGGAAAATTGTGTTTTGGTGTTTTTAACATGTTCTTCTAGCATTTTTCTCATGATAAAGGACACATAAAATAATTTAAGATTAAAACTGCATTTATGAGTATTTCCTAATTTTAAATCATGATGGATCAGGAGCAGAGGGAAACCTGTGGTTTGAAAAAGCTCAGGTTTATGATAAAGCAGCTAAATGGGCGGGCCAACGTCTCCCTGCTCCGCTCCATTCTGATGCATCTACCTGCAGACAAACAGATCTATGAATGTCTTTGTTTTCGTCGTCCGAGCTGACATCAGGCTCAAAACTGTAAGGCTGGATAGCTCCAATATTGCTCAGCATTTTGTTGAACTGGTAATGTTAGCTTGGGGTTGTATGGGGCTGTAAGATAGCAGGAGAGAGTGTAAACAAAGGATTGACTGGATATATACAGAGGCCTACTTTTACATGAACAGTCCACCCCCACAACTCAGAGGGCAACTTCTCATGAACTCCCGCAGCTCTGCAGAAACTATGTCCTAGATAACGACACAGGTTTTTTGCTTTTGGCTAAAAACAGCATAATCAAAATTAAAAGACCACTAGGAACTCTTTTGCAAGAGATCAAAAGTTGATCGGAGTGGGACTTTAAAAACACCAAAAACATATATTTCGGTCTGGGCCTATAAGCAGGCTGCTGGGGTTTTTGAAATTTAACTCAGTTTTTTAATGCAGTTGATTTTCATAGTGACAAACAGATTCACTTCACTCACCACATGGTTCAGTCTCGGAATTACTCCCTATAGGCACAGAAATATTTACAACAAAGTCAATATTCTTTCATAACTTATCTGTTGTCAATACAATAGTCTGTTGACACACAATTTTGGGGCTGACCTGTAATATTTTGCACTTGAAGGTCTTCGGAGCATCTCTGAGTCCTTTTGTGGTACTGATTGCGACCACAACACAAGTGGTCTTCAGACATTTTTTTCAGAATTGTCTTGTTACTAGTCGGACCACAGCACAGCTCCGTTGTCTTATTATACACACCTGTGGAAAAGAGGGAACTCTTAAAGCCACAAGTGTAAGTGACCACGCAACCACCGCTCTAATCATATTTTTTATCTATTGTAAAAGCGTTCCCAGTGGTCTTTAAATATGCCGTATTTTGCCCAAAAACCTAAGCAATATTGGAGCTATCCAGCCGTACAGCTTTGAGCCACATGTCAGCTCAGACGAGGAAAACAAAGACCTGCAGTACGTGAATCTATTTGTCTGCAAGTGGATGCATCTGAATAGAGAGGAGCAGGAAACTTGTGGCCCACCAACTGTAGCACTTGTGTCACTGCTACAGGCTTTTTCCATCTAGAATTCTTCGTCTGCTGGTGATTCACAATGATTTCAAAATAAAAATTCTTTAAAAAAAACGCAATTTATCCTTTATTTCTTTTTACATACGTCTGTCATCATAGGAAAAATGCCACAAGAACATGTTAAGAACACACTCCAAGGAAAATTGTGTTTTGGTGTTTTTAACATGTTCTTCTAGCATTTTTCTCATGATAAAGGACACATAAAATAATTTAAGATTAAAACTGCATTCATGAGTATTTCTTATTTTTAAATCATGATGGATCAGGAGCAGAGGGAAACCTGTGGTTTGAAAAAGCTCAGGTTTATGATGCAGCAGCTAAATGGGCGGGCCAACGTCTCCCTGCTCCGCTCCATTCTGATGCATCTACCTGCAGACAAACAGATCTATGAATGTCTTTGTTTTCGTCGTCCGAGCTGACATCAGGCTCAAAACTGTAAGGCTGGATAGCTCCAATATTGCTCAGCATTTTGTTGAACTGGTAATGTTAGCTTGGGGTTGTATGGGGCTGTAAGATAGCAGGAGAGAGTGTAAACAAAGGATTGACTGGATATATACAGAGGCCTACTTTTACATGAACAGTCCACCCCCACAACTCAGAGGGCAACTTCTCATGAACTCCCGCAGCTCTGCAGAAACTATGTCCTAGATAACGACACAGGTTTTTTGCTTTTGGCTAAAAACAGCATAATCAAAATTAAAAGACCACTAGGAACTCTTTTGCAAGAGATCAAAAGTTGATCGGAGTGGGACTTTAAAAACACCAAAAACATATATTTCGGTCTGGGCCTATAAGCAGGCTGCTGGGGTTTTTGAAATTTAACTCAGTTTTTTAATGCAGTTGATTTTCATAGTGACAAACAGATTCACTTCACTCACCACATGGTTCAGTCTCGGAATTACTCCCTATAGGCACAGAAATATTTACAACAAAGTCAATATTCTTTCATAACTTATCTGTTGTCAATACAATAGTCTGTTGACACACAATTTTGGGGCTGACCTGTAATATTTTGCACTTGAAGGTCTTCGGAGCATCTCTGAGTCCTTTTGTGGTACTGATTGCGACCACAACACAAGTGGTCTTCAGACATTTTTTTCAGAATTGTCTTGTTACTAGTCGGACCACAGCACAGCTCCGTTGTCTTATTATACACACCTGTGGAAAAGAGGGAACTCTTAAAGCCACAAGTGTAAGTGACCACGCAACCACCGCTCTAATCATATTTTTTATCTATTGTAAAAGCGTTCCCAGTGGTCTTTAAATATGCCGTATTTTGCCCAAAAACCTAAGCAATATTGGAGCTATCCAGCCGTACAGCTTTGAGCCACATGTCAGCTCAGACGAGGAAAACAAAGACCTGCAGTACGTGAATCTATTTGTCTGCAAGTGGATGCATCTGAATAGAGAGGAGCAGGAAACTTGTGGCCCACCAACTGTAGCACTTGTGTCACTGCTACAGGCTTTTTCCATCTAGAATTCTTCGTCTGCTGGTGATTCACAATGATTTCAAAATAAAAATTCTTTAAAAAAAACGCAATTTATCCTTTATTTCTTTTTACATACGTCTGTCATCATAGGAAAAATGCCACAAGAACATGTTAAGAACACACTCCAAGGAAAATTGTGTTTTGGTGTTTTTAACATGTTCTTCTAGCATTTTTCTCATGATAAAGGACACATAAAATAATTTAAGATTAAAACTGCATTTATGAGTATTTCCTAATTTTAAATCATGATGGATCAGGAGCAGAGGGAAACCTGTGGTTTGAAAAAGCTCAGGTTTATGATAAAGCAGCTAAATGGGCGGGCCAACGTCTCCCTGCTCCGCTCCATTCTGATGCATCTACCTGCAGACAAACAGATCTATGAATGTCTTTGTTTTCGTCGTCCGAGCTGACATCAGGCTCAAAACTGTAAGGCTGGATAGCTCCAATATTGCTCAGCATTTTGTTGAACTGGTAATGTTAGCTTGGGGTTGTATGGGGCTGTAAGATAGCAGGAGAGAGTGTAAACAAAGGATTGACTGGATATATACAGAGGCCTACTTTTACATGAACAGTCCACCCCCACAACTCAGAGGGCAACTTCTCATGAACTCCCGCAGCTCTGCAGAAACTATGTCCTAGATAACGACACAGGTTTTTTGCTTTTGGCTAAAAACAGCATAATCAAAATTAAAAGACCACTAGGAACTCTTTTGCAAGAGATCAAAAGTTGATCGGAGTGGGACTTTAAAAACACCAAAAACATATATTTCGGTCTGGGCCTATAAGCAGGCTGCTGGGGTTTTTGAAATTTAACTCAGTTTTTTAATGCAGTTGATTTTCATAGTGACAAACAGATTCACTTCACTCACCACATGGTTCAGTCTCGGAATTACTCCCTATAGGCACAGAAATATTTACAACAAAGTCAATATTCTTTCATAACTTATCTGTTGTCAATACAATAGTCTGTTGACACACAATTTTGGGGCTGACCTGTAATATTTTGCACTTGAAGGTCTTCGGAGCATCTCTGAGTCCTTTTGTGGTACTGATTGCGACCACAACACAAGTGGTCTTCAGACATTTTTTTCAGAATTGTCTTGTTACTAGTCGGACCACAGCACAGCTCCGTTGTCTTATTATACACACCTGTGGAAAAGAGGGAACTCTTAAAGCCACAAGTGTAAGTGACCACGCAACCACCGCTCTAATCATATTTTTTATCTATTGTAAAAGCGTTCCCAGTGGTCTTTAAATATGCCGTATTTTGCCCAAAAACTTAAGCAATATTGGAGCTATCCAGCCATACAGCTTTGAGCCACATGTCAGCTCAGACGAGGAAAACAAAGACCTGCAGTACGTGAATCTATTTGTCTGCAAGTGGATGCATCTGAATAGAGAGGAGCAGGAAACTTGTGGCCCACCAACTGTAGCACTTGTGTCACTGCTACAGGCTTTTTCCATCTAGAATTCTTCGTCTGCTGGTGATTCACAATGATTTCAAAATAAAAATTCTTTAAAAAAAACGCAATTTATCCTTTATTTCTTTTTACATACGTCTGTCATCATAGGAAAAATGCCACAAGAACATGTTAAGAACACACTCCAAGGAAAATTGTGTTTTGGTGTTTTTAACATGTTCTTCTAGCATTTTTCTCATGATAAAGGACACATAAAATAATTTAAGATTAAAACTGCATTCATGAGTATTTCTTATTTTTAAATCATGATGGATCAGGAGCAGAGGGAAACCTGTGGTTTGAAAAAGCTCAGGTTTATGATGCAGCAGCTAAATGGGCGGGCCAACGTCTCCCTGCTCCGCTCCATTCTGATGCATCTTGCAGACAAACAGATCTATGAATGTCTTTGTTTTCGTCGTCCGAGCTGACATCAGGCTCAAAACTGTAAGGCTGGATAGCTCCAATATTGCTCAGCATTTTGTTGAACTGGTAATGTTAGCTTGGGGTTGTATGGGGCTGTAAGATAGCAGGAGTGAGTGTAAACAAAGGATTGACTGGATATATACAGAGGCCTACTTTTACATGAACAGTCCACCCCCACAACTCAGAGGGCAACTTCTCATGAACTCCCGCAGCTCTGCAGAAACTATGTCCTAGATAACGACACAGGTTTTTTGCTTTTGGCTAAAAACAGCATAATCAAAATTAAAAGACCACTAGGAACTCTTTTGCAAGAGATCAAAAGTTGATCGGAGTGGGACTTTAAAAACACCAAAAACATATATTTCGGTCTGGGCCTATAAGCAGGCTGCTGGGGTTTTTGAAATTTAACTCAGTTTTTTAATGCAGTTGATTTTCATAGTGACAAACAGATTCACTTCACTCACCACATGGTTCAGTCTCGGAATTACTCCCTATAGGCACAGAAATATTTACAACAAAGTCAATATTCTTTCATAACTTATCTGTTGTCAATACAATAGTCTGTTGACACACAATTTTGGGGCTGACCTGTAATATTTTGCACTTGAAGGTCTTCGGAGCATCTCTGAGTCCTTTTGTGGTACTGATTGCGACCACAACACAAGTGGTCTTCAGACATTTTTTTCAGAATTGTCTTGTTACTAGTCGGACCACAGCACAGCTCCGTTGTCTTATTATACACACCTGTGGAAAAGAGGGAACTCTTAAAGCCACAAGTGTAAGTGACCACGCAACCACCGCTCTAATCATATTTTTTATCTATTGTAAAAGCGTTCCCAGTGGTCTTTAAATATGCCGTATTTTGCCCAAAAACCTAAGCAATATTGGAGCTATCCAGCCGTACAGCTTTGAGCCACATGTCAGCTCAGACGAGGAAAACAAAGACCTGCAGTACGTGAATCTATTTGTCTGCAAGTGGATGCATCTGAATAGAGAGGAGCAGGAAACTTGTGGCCCACCAACTGTAGCACTTGTGTCACTGCTACAGGCTTTTTCCATCTAGAATTCTTCGTCTGCTGGTGATTCACAATGATTTCAAAATAAAAATTCTTTAAAAAAAACGCAATTTATCCTTTATTTCTTTTTACATACGTCTGTCATCATAGGAAAAATGCCACAAGAACATGTTAAGAACACACTCCAAGGAAAATTGTGTTTTGGTGTTTTTAACATGTTCTTCT
Organism: Oryzias latipes; assembly: GCF_053564925.1. NCBI lineage: Eukaryota > Metazoa > Chordata > Actinopteri > Beloniformes > Adrianichthyidae > Oryzias > Oryzias latipes. Next base: position 22,070,757 of record NC_136249.1, read on the forward strand.
AGCATTTTTCTCATGATAAAGGACACATAAAATAATTTAAGATTAAAACTGCATTTATGAGTATTTCCTAATTTTAAATCATGATGGATCAGGAGCAGAGGGAAACCTGTGGTTTGAAAAAGCTCAGGTTTATGATGCAGCAGCTAAATGGGCGGGCCAACGTCTCCCTGCTCCGCTCCATTCTGATGCATCTACCTGCAGACAAACAGATCTATGAATGTCTTTGTTTTCGTCGTCCGAGCTGACATCAGGCTCAAAACTGTAAGGCTGGATAGCTCCAATATTGCTCAGCATTTTGTTGAACTGGTAATGTTAGCTTGGGGTTGTATGGGGCTGTAAGATAGCAGGAGAGAGTGTAAACAAAGGATTGACTGGATATATACAGAGGCCTACTTTTACATGAACAGTCCACCCCCACAACTCAGAGGGCAACTTCTCATGAACTCCCGCAGCTCTGCAGAAACTATGTCCTAGATAACGACACAGGTTTTTTGCTTTTGGCTAAAAACAGCATAATCAAAATTAAAAGACCACTAGGAACTCTTTTGCAAGAGATCAAAAGTTGATCGGAGTGGGACTTTAAAAACACCAAAAACATATATTTCGGTCTGGGCCTATAAGCAGGCTGCTGGGGGTTTTAAAATTCAACTCAGTTTTTTAATGCAGTTGATTTTCATAGTGACAAACAGATTCACTTCACTCACCACATGGTTCAGTCTCGGAATTACTCCCTATAGGCACAGAAATATTTACAACAAAGTCAATATTCTTTCATAACTTATCTGCTGTCAATACAATAGTCTGTTGACACACAATTTTGGGGCTGACCTGTAATATTTTGCACTTGAAGGTCTTCGGAGCATCTCTGAGTCCTTTTGTGGTACTGATTGCGACCACAACACAAGTGGTCTTCAGACATTTTTTTCAGAATTGTCTTGTTACTAGTCGGACCACAGCACAGCTCCGTTGTCTTATTATACACACCTGTGGAAAAGAGGAAAACTCTTAAAGCCACAAGTGTAAGTGACCACGCAACCAGTTTATCCATCCATCTATAAAGCTTCGTACACACCAGGCAATTAATGTGCCATTAAGAACATGCCAAAATGCACATTCTTGATTGCATCTTTAGCCGATGGCTTCTTCTTCTTGTGCGTTATTTATTGTCCACCACCTGCAGTTGGTAGAGGCTTAGTGCAAAATGTTGTAGCGGTACAAATCACATGAATCCTACCCCAGGCTTTTTCTTTCAGAGCTCTACATAAGGCTTGGTGTCATGTTAATACCGAACAGGAAAAAACCGGAAATTATTTATTTCTCCTCTGTATTTGCTTTTCACACGGATGGCACTTCAGTGAATTAAAAGAGACGCCATCCATAACTCACTTCCGAATCCAAATCCCTGATTGGTTACAGTTTGACCTGGTTTAACTTGCAATGCCCTTGTGCATTTTGTATGTAGGGGCCTGAAAACTGTCATAACAACATGCATAGCTACGTGTGAGCTCAGGAGTTTTGAAATCACACGTTTATACGCGTTAACGTTGACATTTCATTAAAAGTGGCCGCCTGCTGAGGGTGGTGTGAACATAGCTTGATACTTCAGAAATGCTTGTCTTGTGATTCACTTCACTCACCACTGCCACATTTTCCAATCTCTGCCGTTCTTTCTATAGGCACAAAAATGTTTACAACAAAGTTGATATTCTTTCATAACTTATCTGCTGCCAATTAAATAGCATGTTGACACAAAATCTTGGGGCTGACCTGTATTCTTGTTGTCATTGTTTGTTAGATTTTCCACTTGGAGGTTGTCGGAGCAGCTCTGAGTCTGACTGTTGAACTGTTTGTGACCACAACATAAGTGGTTTTTGAACTTCTTTTCTAGGATGTTTTTGTCAATTTCTGGACCACACCAACGCTGACTGTTTGGATCAAATGTATCTGAAAGACAAATCATAAAGAGGTAGTTATAGATGCTAAATGATGCAAACTCCAGGAGAACACAACCAGGATTGGACGATTTCAGGGTAAGTCTGCTGTGTATGTTTGGATTCCTCCTTAAATCTACATTCTCAAGCTTTGTGCATGAAAGGAAAGCATGAAATAATGAACATAAATATCTGAAACCAGTTTCCTTTTGAGAAGGAATCCTGAAATCTAAGTGGATGGAAGCTAAGTTGATCCGAGGTGATTTATTAAAAATAAGGGGGGGGGGGGTACTTTTAGACTTAAGTAAAGAAAGTTAAAAAAAATTTACATTAAATAGTGTCCATGTTTGAGGATTTACAATGTTTCCATAATATGACTTTATAAATAAAATAAATCTTCTCCTCCTTGATGGTAAAAGTGTGAATGGTGTATACTAATACATCACTTTACTACCTTCTTTGAAGACACAAAGTGCTTTACATTAATTTAAGTCACCTTTCTCCTTTAAAATGTCCAAAGTAAAATATCATCATATCATATTGTATCATACCTTTGACCTTTAGTCAAATATCTATTCAAAACAAGACTGTTGACTGTTGATCTGCTACTATTTCCTGAAAACCACTAAAGTTTTTAAAGACTTTGACAGTGACCTGCAAAGCCTCCATTAATGCAAGCATGGTTCAGAAAATAGGAAAAGAAGAAAATAGAAAAATGTGGTATGTGGTTAGAGTGCAATCTAATTTTTTATGTTCCTCATAAGCATGTATACAATAGAATTACCTTTTCCGCAACATTTAGCCATGGCTGCAAGCTTGATCTTTATCATGCTGCTACAGCATATTTCTTTGCGTGGGTTGTACGCCTATCGCTTACAGTATGCAAACACCTAACTCTCACAGAGAGAAATAACCTATGGAGGTGCATGGATGACTTAATTTGTACTTCTCTTTCATCTGTTTATTGGTCATCATGTTGAAATCCAATAAACTTGATTCTAGAGCCTGAAGGCTGTTACTCCTTAAAGTGGATCAGCTTAAAGAAACACGGATCATTTATCCTGACTGCAATGGGAGCCAAGAATTCTGTGCTGATATTGGACTAGAGTAGAGAAATAGATTGTGTTAATAAAGTAACTTCCTTGTGAGTATTCATGAATATCAGTCATCAGAATCAGAAATGTGTTTGCTCTGAAACAAATAAATGTTGATCATTTTGGTTTATGAATATTTCTTTTTTTTTCTCTCTCTAATACACCTTACATTTTGTTTTAATCATATACTCTACATCAAATGCATTACCTCTGAAAAATGAATGGTTTATTTTCTCTGAACCATTCATTCAGTGGTTTGTTTTTCATGGCACAGCTGCTTGTTCTGTCAGAAATGAGAGCATTATGTCCAAAGGGGAACTTACTTGCAGGATCGTTGTTATGTTTTTCCATTTGTCTGTAAGGAAAAAAAAAACATGATCCTAAACCCTGGTCATCACCAATATCAAAGATTTTATTTATTCGTCAAGAAATAAGCTGACTCAACTCATCCTTTTGCACATTTCTGTCTGTTATTATAGTGCCCTCTGATGGACTAAAGTGTAACAACACTTAAATTGGACTTATCTGTTTAATGGAAAGGATTTGAATTGGAACTAAGCAGGAAGCACAAATGGATAAATATAAATAAATGAATAAAGGTTTGATTACAAAATATTTGCAATTTGTAATTTATGTGCAACGTTTGGTCTTCAGAATTATCTAATTGTCCAAATGTTTTTAAACCAGTCCTCAAAGTTATAGAGTAAGTTATTTCAATTAGCACAACCTCACAGTCTTTGTTAAAATAAGATTTAAAAAAAAACTAAGTAACATTGATAAATATTTCTAAGACACTAAAATTGACATTGAAATAAGATTAACATATACTCTCTTATAGTGTAGCATTGTCTTAGTCCGTCCAGATCCAAATCTTAAAACCAGTTTATAAATTGCATGAATTAGTAATCTGCATGGCTAGATATAAAGAAGGTTCAAATTTGAGGTTTAAAATGTAAAAAAAAAAAGGGAACAAGAAACCAAACCTTTTGAGCAGGCACTTTCTCTAAAACAACAATTTCAACTAAATGGACTCTTCATCAGCTTATGAAAAGTTTAGGACCATCACACAAACATTGGTATTTCTTCCTCTACTATGCCATGTAGAAAACATTTCAGGTGGGAACACTTTGTCATGCCACTAACATTGGAAGCTATCCGGACAACCAAGGTAGTTTTTTTTCTCATCAAAGAAGATAACTTTCTTCCACTTTTAAATGTCCCATCCTTGGTGTTTCCTTGCAAAGTCCAATGGGGAAGCTCCTGGTGTTGATACCAACACCAGTGATGGTCTTAATTTGCGTCAAGGACCATAATGTACGTATCTTGCCAGACGGTCCTGTGGATCATCTGGTGAATTTTTTCAAGAGAGGACCAGATCAAAAGTCCTCGACCATAACCGGACGTCCCCCTTTCTTGCTTGAAAAAAACTTTACTTTTACTGGTGACCCTGGCAGTTACATTTTTCTCATTTTAAGCTTTTATATAAGTTTTTTTTTTACTATTCTGAACACTTTTGGGTTAGTTTTAGGGTAACTTCTATAATTTCCGCTTCTGGCTGATGATGTCAGGTGCCATCTTGTCTGCAGCCAGGTCCCTCTGAATTTCTATGGGGTCTGCCACTTGACTTTCTTGATCTGTAACCCTCAGGAACATTTAAATAAATCCAAACGACTGTGTTACTGCGCCCAACTTCAGCAGCGATGGCAAGTTGTGAGAGGCTTTACTTATGAAGCTCAACAATCCTGTCAGATTCACAGAAATTGAGCATTTTTGCCTTTGACATCAAAAACCCTTGACAGGAAGATTACTTTTTAGAAAATGACAGAATGAAATTTACTGTGCAAATTGTGTAATTTAAATGCTGTGGTCTATCACCCCATGAATAGTCCTTTTTATTTAAATTGTTTGTTTTATAATAAATTGTCAGCAAAAAAATATTTGTTGTCTTGCTCGCCTTTCTTCTTTTTGCATTTTGAAGCTAGATTTAGATTCTTGTCATGGTCCATTTGTACAAAATGCAAATTCTTGCATTTTTTTAACTGGTCTTAAGATTTTGACAAGGAGTATATGAAATATATAGATTTGCGGCCAAACCACTCATATACATTTTTTTAAGGAGACATAACTAGCCGTTATGCAGACTTCAATGTTTCGATATATATTTCGAGAAAAATGATGGAGTTGTTGAACAGTCCTCTGAATTATCCAAACCTCCTTATTTTCTGATGTTTGCCTTCAGTGTCACCAGGTTGCCATGTCTAGATGGGCATCCGGTTGAAAAAGACATATAGACAAAAAAAAACTAGCAAACGTTAAGAATGAGCATGTATGGCCCTGGCCTGGGTGGCGGTCTTGGTCGCCCGGGGGGCGGTTGTTCCCTGCCTGTTCCCGGTGGCGCTGGGGGAATTCCGGCTGCCGCTGCTGCTGCGGCGGGGGTATGGGTGTGGGGGTGGCTGGGCGCTCCTCCTCCTTCTTTTCACATTCCACCATCCATTTTAGAAGAACATAAACACTCACCTGAGCACAGGTGTTAGCTCACCTTTGCACTAATAGTTTGCATGATTGAATGAATGAAAGATTTCACACTAGTTGGTTTAAAGGCATAGGTATGCGTTCGTGAACACTATCTGTTTTGTGTGCATGTTGACATGTGGACATTTCTGCGGCTAGCAGGTGTGTTGATAATATTTGAGTGTGTGTGAACAGGCCCCGCCCTTTTTGTACTACATTTGAACCGTACCGTAACGATAAACAACCAGTAAACCTGTCTGCTCTATGCTGCTTCATGGTCTTACCCCCCTTCCCCTCCTATTATCACCCTCCTACCCCCCCCTCTCTCTTGTTCCCCTCTTTCCTTTTCCGTCCGGTCCAACACCAAAGATTTTCAAACATGATTGAAATTAATAAAGTTTGGCCTCAATTACAAAAGGGGTTTATTCAGACATACCTTTGGTTTGTCTGAAGATGAATAACCCCTCTTGTTAGAATAAAATATGTCCAACACAAGAGGCCCTCAGCTCTCATCTGTTTGCCTAGCTGTTGGACAGGACAAGTTAAAAAAAAAAAAAAAAAAAAAAAAAAAAAAAAAAAAAAAAAAAAAAAAAAAAAAAAAAAAAAAAGAATGAGCATGTATGAGCAATCAACTATGGAAACCTTCACTATTGCCATTGTAGATATTTTGTTGACCAGTGAAGTTGCTCATTAACAAATAATATCCAACTGTCTGTTGCCTGCATTTATTAGATGTTTCATTTGCCATGTGAGCCTGCGTCTCGCCCACACACACAGAATGCATTCCTTCCACTTCCTCCTCATCTGCAGCTGCCCTCTGTCAAATCTTTTTTTTCTGAAAAGTGGTGCTTCTTTTGCAATCCTTACTTTGCCTCTGCATTTTACATGACGGGAAAGCGGGTGACCACATAAAAGTGCCCAATTGAGTATAAAGAGATTGGCAGCTGGTACACATTTCACCAAAATATCTATTATCTATTACTGTAAGGTTTTTGTTTGCACAGAAAGTTGGCTGCTTCGAGTGAATAATTCAATATTGAACATACGCTTTGGTTCCCATCCCAGCCACAGGTTTTTCTGCTTTTCCTAGCTGCCTTTATACACATTTAGAAAAAGAGGATGAATGGAGAAACTCACGTTTTAGCTTTGTTTCCAGGGGCGTGTGCTTCCAAGATGAGGTCTGCCAACAAAAACATTTTGCAAGTTTGTTAAATGACTCAACTTCTGAACTAAGTTTTTATACAGTTTTGCATTAAATACAGGATGATGGCAAATGGCCTAAATGTGTCAAGAATGTGCACTGGTCACAACTTCTTCATTCAGGATGCAGTCCAAGTCTGTGTAACCAGAAACATAAAAAATCTGTGGAACAAGTTTTCAGTCGTTTTTGATCCCAGAGATGCACCTTTACAACCTAAAGTTTGCTCAAGAATTACAACACCCACACACAGTACAATACTTTTTATATGTAAAATAAAATAGCTGTCACCCTGGGACTAATTTGCTGAAGCAACGAAATGATGATGAAATAGGAAAAGAGTTACTGACGATGTTTAGCTACAAGGAAACAGGAGGAGAAATTTAAGTCAGTAATTTTGATGCAGTAGTTGACTCAGATCTGAGCTGTTCCAACAAAGCCTCAAACTTTGTTCTGCCAAATTGCCGGTTTTCATCCATCCACCTTCTTAACCCAATAAATCCCTTTCGGGCTCACGGGGTAGCGGGAGCCTGTCCTGGCTACTGTTGAGCGAAAGTGGAATACACCCTGGAGCAACAAAGAAATGAGTACAAAAAAACACTGACATGCAATTGACTCCTTACAAAAAGACCATTATTGTCCACAAAAGATGTGACTTACTTTTATTTTTAAAACTGAATTAAGAAGCTAAACTGGTTAACATGGACAGGCTTGGACGACCCAACATACAGTTTAACTGTAATCTGACCTACTCATATTCCAGTGACGTGCGGTGAGGTTGATGGCTGGTGAGGCACTGGGTATTCTACAGTTAGATTTACAATTGTGCAATATGCACAAAATTGTGCAAATATGTGCAAATACAAAAAAATACAGAATGTCAGCATTTATAAATCTGCATACTTTGACAATACGTTTTGTTATTCATTTGTATGTTGTTTGGAAATGAAAATTACATGTATATATGTACATATACACTTGGGTAGGGCACTGGACTCTGATGGTGGGAAAGTAAGGGCTTAGGGTAAAGGGGGGTGAGAGTTTATAAGATTTTTCTTCTTCTCACTCCCTTTTGGACTGGTGTTTATATCATTTTGTTTTGTTTTGTTTTGTATAATTTACTTGTCTTTTTCTTGTTTTTGTAAGTTTTGTCTCGTTCTTGTCTTATTCTGTTATTTTACATTTGTTTCACTAGTCCAAAATAAAAAAAGACTACTACTACTACTACTACAATTGCAACAACTGAATATTTCACCATTCACCAACAGCTGGTAACAGCAAGATAAACACAAGAACAAATGTGTCCTACAGATAATATTTGTTTTATAGACATGGATAGAACACTCTTCTACTGTATAATTTTGTTCGGCACACATTTAATTTTGACCCTCAATAACTATTTCTGGTATTTTTCCAACTTCAAATTCTGGTGCTTTAAACAGTGTTATCAAATGTTGTCTGTGAAAATGATAATATATATAAATATTTTAGGCTTAAAATTTTGTTTTCTGGTACTCAGATTTTTTCGACCTACTCCCATTTTCTTAAAAAAAATAAAATAAAATTGAAAACCATGTTTGGCCTTACTTTTTGAGTCCATGTGCTGATCCTTCTGCACAAAATGCTCTATGACCCTGTTGTAAAATCATCCTTATTTTCCTTTAGTTTAATGAGTCTCTCCCTCTCAATGGGGATTATGGCCAATGAAGAAAGACGTCCTTGATCTGTTCTGTTTCTACTGTTGGTTTTTATTCTTTGTAATAAGGGGAATGACCTCACCACTGATGCTGTTGTAGCTGGTAGAGTGAGAGCCAGCTGGAGTAACTGTGTTGCCTCTGGACCAGTCTGGATTAGCTTCCAGCAGCTTGAACTGCTTCTGGTAATGCACAAGTACGGCTACAAAGCAGCTGTCAGCTCACGTCTGCCCCCTAGCAAGGCTCGCCTAACCAGCAGCCTTTTCTTTGCACTCACAGTCAGCGCTCTGACCGCACTTTTGGGTCTAACTGGCTACAGCAGACATTACATCCCCAACTACACAGGATTGACCCAACCACTCCATGGCATGGTCAAACAACAAGGCATGAGGAACCTCAAAGCAAACCTGCACTGGACCACAGAGGCAGAAACTGCTTTAAACTAAAACAGGCCTTGGATCCAGCCTCTGAGCTGGCCACTCCAGACTATAATAGCATGTTCTTTCTTGATGTTTGCACCTTTTGCGACATCTTCTTTTCCAGAGAAAAGTGGGAAGTAGAGTGGTACTTTTATACCTAAGCGTTAAGTTAGACAACGTGGAAAAGAGACATCACAAATGCACCAAACTCGCAAGCTACTCCAGGATTTTTGTGTTTGTAACACATATGTTTCGCATGCGTTGTGTCTCATTTCCTTTTTCCCTATCAGTTATTGACATAGCTGTCAATAAATCAGCCTGCTGATTGCTCTAGATCAGGGGTGTCAAACGTACGGCCCGCGGCCCGTATCCGGCCCGAAATGTGCTTTACTCTGGCCCAGACATGAAGAGTAAAAATCAAAAGGATGTTTAAAAAAGAAAGCACGTTTCTAGTCCATTCCTGTGGCGAGTTGTGATTTTTTAAAGAAATAACCGAAATGCGCAATTTCGCCACTAGGAGGAGCAAAGGAAAAGCAAAACAGGAGAAACAGCATATTGCTGCATGTGCCAAAAGCAAAGTCTAACAGCTCTGCGTCTGAGTAGTCAATAGTTTGGTTCCCTTTGAGCCTCATCAATGTCACGTTGCTATAAGAAAGATCAGTAGTGACACAATAAACACCAAAATGTTGGCCAAAAGAAATAAAGGTTGTAGTGAAGTCCTGAGCTTTTCAGGCAAAAATGGCAGTTGTATTTGTTCACAGAGCTGAATTCAAAACCTGCATGCTTGGTATGTCATCAACAGGTCCCAGTGCTCAGAGAATATAACATTCAGCACCCTATGAGACTCGCCGTGAAGAAAAGTTTCACCATTTGCAGTTAAGAAAAAATAAGATTTATCAACTTTTAGGTGGACTGATAAATAACTGTCTGCATTTACTGCAGCCGGGATGTCAGTGATGGAGCAGTGACACCTAGCTACCTTATTGCAAAAAAGTTGGTGCAAACATCCAAACCATTTTTAGATGGTGAACTTATTGAAAAATGCTGAAGGCTACAGAAAGGTTGTATCCCAAAAAGCAGTCGACCTTTGCTGGCATGAGTCAGTCAAAGATTACGATTACAGATACAAAATCTCTGAGGAGACTTGGGCGCCAAATGAAGGAATCCAGTCATTTGTTGCATTTTCTGTCGCTATTGATGAAAGCACCGACATCACAAATATATACAGCTGTGCATATTTATTAGATGTGTTGAAGAGACGGTCACAGCGGAGTTTCTGTAGTTGTTGGACACAACAACAGCTGATGACATTGTCAGCTCTCTAGTTACTGTGCTGGACAATGTTGGAGTTAACTGGTCACGTGACATCAGTTTGGTCACTGATGGCGTCCCATTAAAGGTCAGGATGTAGGCAGGTGTTGCCACTGTGTTTTGCACACTTGAATGACAGTAAATGTGTTGCTGCACAGGATTTGAATCCTGATATTGATGGCTGCGTGAAGTTTCAGGAGAGAAAGGGAGGTTAACTCCAAACTCTTATGTTCACAAAAGTTTGCAAGTTTAATTTAGTTTAATTTTTTAATGGTTTGAACATTTACATTTTAGGCAGGTGTTTCATTTTTTTCCGTAGCCCCTCTTGAGTTTATTATAGGGATTGCTTCAGTGTCATATGTAAAATATGTAGTCTGTATAAAATTGAATAGACCTTTTTTTGAAGTGAAATTAATTTTATTTAAGATCCAGTGGCCTCTGTGAATGAATGTGTAATAAGAAATGATTAGGCTACCATGTTGGTTGAGGCATGTTTTCCAATTAAATAAAAAAAACTAAAACAAAGCTGTTATTTTGCCTTTACGTTACTGGTGCGGCCCACTTGAGATCAGAGGGTTGAATGTGTCCCCCTAACCAAAATGAGTTTGACACCCGTGCTCTAGATTCTAACCAATCAAGTCACCACATTTATCTGACATGGTGTCTGCTACCGAGTCTCTATGGCTGAAGAAAATTTCCTTTTTAATGTTATTAAAAATAATTCATACTTTTCTCATTTTTTACCATAGATTGTTTTTATTTAGTCAGATTTGTGAATTTATGGCTGAGGATCTCCTGTAACAGTAAAATAAACTGTAAAGTTTATCTGCTGACATTACGCTTAATCAACACACCTGTGTGTGTAATTTATTTATCCTCTGGAGCAAAATATTGGTAAAAGTTTGATTTTCTTTAAGATCTGTTTGTTAAAGCAAACAGTAAGCCACTTCACTATCTTTATGTATTTGGTCTGAACATTTAGGGAGATGCAATGCAGGTAAGTTTTTATTTATGGAACCTAATAGGAGAAACCTGACGGAAAGCAGCAGCTGAAGCAAGCAAGCTGAGCCGAACTCCACCCCAGACACATCCTCCTCCAAGCATGCTTCGAGTTGCTCCCATTTCAACAACCTTCCTCTGCTCCCCGCCTGTCACTGATCGCTGCACGCTCACTCAGCGTTTCAGTAGGTGCTTCAGCATCCATTTAGACGCAGATTATGCAATGCCTCTTTTTTAACGTTTTAAGAGATACACTTACAGACCCTTTTATTTCACCAACAATTAAGATCAACTTTACGCATCATCAATCAGCACGTTAAGACAGATCACACCATGCACGGCAGCAAAAACAGAAAGTTCCTCCTCATCTGCACTTTTCGTAATTATGTCAGTTCAAATTTAATCTGTCTGTCTGTCTGTCTGTCTGTCTGTCTGTCTGTCTGTCTGTCTGTCTGTCTGTCTGTCTGTCTGTCTGTCTGTCTGTCTGTCTGTCTGTCTATCTATCTATCTGTCTATCTGTCTGTCTGTCTGTCTGTCGAACGCAGCATTAAACATTCTGTATATCTGCAATATGTTCAACTGATCATCCCAATATTCATCCCTCTGGAATGGCCCTCTCTGGAAAACCAAAAGGTCTACTTACCACAAAATATGAGGAAGCAGCAAACCCGCCACACTAGACATTGTAAAAAAAACTTTAATTTGTTTGAATAAAAGATTTATTCTTTTTTCATATTTTTTTCAGAATTCTTTAAGAGTTTAAAAGCACTTACGCATCCACCGATCTCTGATCATTTTTGCGCGCATCTCCTTTGCCTTTGAGACATGTGCAGACAAACATCCCCGGCAATATATTTTTCTCCCCCCAAAAAAAAGCGAGAGGAAAAAAAAAGTCCCACCTCCCACGTGACAGGACCTTGCATTTCATTGTTTAACTATACGCGTGGCGTGCGTAAAAAATGTCCATCACGTCAGGGAGATTCTTCATGACTCAAGTCTTTTTATGTCAGTGTTCTCTGGACATCTTTACTGTAAAAAGGAGTCTTTGTGCTGCTCATGTTGTTGCAATATGGTGGTAATTTTGGCCCCAGGTGTCTAAACTGGTATGACGGTTTAGAAATTAGTTCATGAACTTGTTTGTGCCTTGGTGGGGGAAGGGGGGGGGGTGCATGAGTGCGAATTGGGGTTATAAATTTCTTTCAAAACTGGATCCACAAGTGCAAAAATTGATTCACTTTCACCTCCCGTTGCCCGATGTTGATTTACAACCAGTCTCTCTGGCGTAATAGAAAAGTGTATTTCTTGCAACTTTTACGTCATGTATGCATCCTAATGTCAAAGCAATGTGCTCGGACCATGTTTTCTGTAAGGCACTACAAACTGAAAGTCCATTATGCAAAAACACAAGCACCATTAGATATTTGTTGATTCTGCGTGTCAAAGTCTTTGGTAGGTCAATTATTTTTTTATGTTTTACATTTTTATTTTTTTCCCTTAGTGCAGGTGTGGGTACCGGATCGAGAACATCCGGTACCCACACAGGAGTTCACTCATATCAGGTGAAGAAAATAACTTGACCGACAACTCTTAAAGATGCGCAGAAGACTGTCTACTCATGCAATTTAGAAGAATGATAACTTTGTTGGGGTTTGTTCTTTTTAAAGTGTAGCCTTTATTTGCACGATCTGCTTAATTCTGACAGTTTGTTTTGTAAAGTCCTCTGCTGAACAAGTTTCCACCTCAAGCTGTCTCCTGAAAGAGCTGGAAACCTTCTGATGGCTATCTTTTTTTTTAGTTTGGAGAATACTCTTTTAAAAAATGAGAAGTGTCTAGACGCAGCACGTTCCAAAGCGTCCTCCGCCTTTGTTGTCTCTGAGAACTACTGCGCTCAGCCGTCTAGACAGAAACCTGGAGACGGTTTTGTTGAGTCAAGCGTACCTGGACAACCAGGCAGCCTGACCTTCGCACGACACCTGCCATCATTGAAGGGGCTAAAAAAATTAGGATGGCCCAACACTTCTGCGCTCAGCAAGAAGCAACAAACAGACCAGACTTGTGGGTTTATGGATTTATTGACATTTATGGTTAATATAATCACTTCAGAAACATGTCAAATCTTTCAACGTTGATCACACGTTAAGATTGACTCAGTCTGAAAAAAGTGAGACTTTATATCATTTTCTTGGTATTACAAACATTTTTATTGGTGGTGCTGAAAGTTAGTGTTTTAATCTGTATCATAAAGTTGAATGGAGCGTTCGGAAAGTCAGAGCAGAAACAAGGGCGGAGTTGGTCGTTATTGGTCGCTCGCTGGAGCGCGTCATTGGTTACGCGCGTCTATTTTCGTCTGGATTTAAAAGCTCAGGCTAACTTGCGGGGCAAGTCTCTCCTTCTTGGAAGGGGTCAAGTGAGATCGCATTTGACCCGCAGGGCTTTCACGCAGACGGCGCTGTGTCTGCTTGGTGCGAACTTTGCCAAAGGAGGTGAATTTAAAAAGGCACTGGCTTAGTTCGACGGGATGGCGCCGTGACCACCTCCAAGCCAAGCCATTAATTTTTCCAAATTAGCATTTCAATATATAATTCGCGTAACATGGGAGTTTCCACTGTATTTTAGTCTGATTTGTAAATACAATTAATGAAGGATCCCAGAGGGGGTTTGAACCAGAGTTGGAGGGGGGAGTTGCCCATTTATGTTGACAAAGGTTTAAAATGGAAACCAGCAATGCCTGACTTCTGCTATTATTTAACAAAAAGTGTTGCTGTGAAAATTGAGTTACAAAAAACAAAACCATGATTGGATGTGTATATAGGAAACCAGGCTCAAAAATTGAAACTTTTAAGAACAATTTAGAGAGTATGTTACGTGGCTGAGAATGAGGAAAGCAGCCAGGCGCAGAGAGGAGGAGGCAGGAGTTCCAGGTGAACAAGGCTTTAATTACATAACCTAACTAAAAACCAAAACCCTGCAATGCAGGAAAAACAAACTAAGAAACTCGAAACCTTCACTACACAGGCAAACAGCATAATAAACTATGGACCAGCACAGGAGGAAGGGAATGACAGGACTTAAATGCATACAGGACTGACGAGACACAGGTGAACACTATCAGGACTGATGAGGAAAGGTAAAACTCGAAACCAACAACAAAACAGGAAATACTACAAAATAAAACAGGAAGTAACTCAAACCAAGACCAAAGCAAAGAAACTAATACCGTGACAGTATGTAAAGCAATCTAAACCATCATAAACAATTAATAATTGTTGGAGACCTCAATATAGATCTCATAAAGCTTGATTCACATTTGCAAACATCAGATTTTTTCGATTCATTATTTAGTAAAGGACTTTATCTTTTGATTACAAAGCCTAGTAGAATGACAACAACAATAGTGCAACTTAAATAGACAATATTTTTACCAATATTGTGGAAAGTCAAAGAGATTGTGGGTTAGTAATTCATGACATAAGCGATCACTTGCCTATATTTGCTATATTTGACTTTAAATTGCCAAAAATATCAGCAGAAATCCACCAAATAAATAAAAGAATAAGAAATAATGAAACTGTGAAAGCTTTCAGAAATGCTCTCATAAATCAAGTCTTTACAATAGACATTGTCCAGAAGTTTTAATTAGACCTAAATCTAAACTAGTCACAAAAAAATCCTGGATAACAAAGGGTTTACAAAAAATGCATTTAAAAAGAAAAATTAACTTTATAAGGACTTTTTAAACTTAAGAACAGCAACAGCTAAAAAACGTTATAAGGTTTACAAAAACAAGTTAACAAATGTATTGAGACAAGCTGAGAAGAAATATTATCATAGGATTCTGTATGAAAATAATCACAACATAAAGGCTACGTGGAATATTCTGAATAAGGTCAGAGGACATAAGTCAGGATCAGAAGAACTAATTAAAAATCAAGAAGACATAGCAAATGAATATAATTTTTTTTTGTAAATAAAATATAGGACCCAACCTAGCAGAAAAGATTACATGCAGTATACAATCAAGATGTTAGTAAAAAATAAAATTTGATTTCCCAATCTATGTATCTCTCTGATGTGACTGAAAAGGACATTTTGACTACAGTACGTAAACTGAAAAACAAGAATTCAAAGGACAGTGATGGTATTGACAGGAAAATAATAAAAATGAAAATATTGCATTGTCAAACCACTACATTATATCTTTAATCTTTCACTTAAATTGGGAATATATCCTGATAGGATGAAAATAGCTAAAGTTATTTTTTATTTTTTAATGAAGACAGAGATACTTTTAATAATTGCAGACCAGTATCATTACTGTCCCAATTTTCATATGTGTTAGAAAAGTTGTTTGTTAACAAACTAGACAGCTTTATTTAAAAAAAAAATTGGTAAGTGAGAATCAGTATGGGTTTCGATCGAATAGGTCTACAGGTTTGGCTATAATGAAAATAGTTGAAAAAAATTCAACAACAATTGACAAAAAGAAATACACAAAATGAGTTTTCATTGATTTAAAGAATACTTTTGACACCATAGATCGTTCTATCTTGATTTATAAATTATATGCATAGTGTAAAGTTAATGTGTTGTGTGTAAAGTTAATGTGTTGTGACCCTTCTGGGCCACCGTACACATGGGGTTAGAAGAATCGCCCTGAACTGGCTCACCAGTTATTTACAAAACAGACAACAATATGTGCAGTTTGGAGGTAATAAGGGGGATCTCATGAATATTATTTGTGGACTTCCACACAGTTCAATTATAGGACCTGAGCTCTTTATTATATACATAAATGATATTTGTGATATTTCTAAGTTGTTACAGTTTGTTTTATTTGCCGATGATAACTTTTTCTGTTCTGGGGATAATCTGAAAACCTTAGCTAAAAGTATTGAAATGGAAATTATGAAACTCAAAATGTGGTTTGATTACAATAAAGTATCGTTGAATCTGACAAAAACATAGTTTATGGTGTTTGGTAATAAAGAAAAAAACAGAAGGGACTTTATCCATTAACAACAGAAACATAGAACAGGTGTCTGAATTTAAATTTTTAGCGGTTATGTTGGATGACAACTTAACATGGACATCTCATATATTTTATGTAAAAAATAAATTAGCCAAGAGCCTTTTTGTTCTGAACAAATCTAAATATATTTTACCATGTCATATTATAAACATGTTATATTGCTCTTTGGTTTTACCTTATTTTACATATTGTATTGAAATGTGGGGAAATAGATATGAAACTATTATAATGCCCTTAAGCAGAGTGGGAGGCTGAGTTGGCTTCCTATTCACAGCTTCCGATTCGTGAGAGCACTAGAGGAAAGTTCAACGGCATTTTTCATACTAAGACAACCCGACCGGGTCCTGTTCAAAACCACAGGACCTCATACTCAATCCCATTTCACATTTTCACAAACCAGATAAAGGTTTTACAAATCAGAAACCATGTTCAATGTATTCTTTACTATGTAAACATACTTTAATCCAGGTTTGAGCAGTCCAGGATGTGTTTCTGGTACCTGCTCCTTTTCTCCACCTCCTCCTGCACATGTGCAGGTATTTGGAAATCAGATGACAGAGGTAAAAGATCTATAAGAGCTCTTTGGGTGTGCTCTCCTTCTGGTCTCCTTGCCGAGTCCGGGTCTTTGCTGCACCGCATGCTCCAAATCATCAGGCTTCTCATTCCCTCCCCTGCATGCTCTTCAGTTTGGTCCCACTGGTTTGGTTAGCGCTCCATCTGCAAACATACACTCATGCAGCACCCCACCCCATTATCTTTGCTCTTATTAAACAAATGTGTGCTAAAATCTGGTTAATCTCCCTCCTTCATTGATATAGTTTGGAGCAAACCACAACAAGTGTGTGTGTGGGCCTTCACCCTACAGTAGCTGGGACGAGCTCCAGCAACCCGTGAAAACAAAGGGGATTCAGTTGTGTCAGATGGATGGAGTAGACTAACATATCTATGGATAGACAAATCCCCTTTTGGTAAACATAAAATTGACCAGGGTTGATTCAACACCACTCGAGTCATTTCTAATACTTAAAACGTGTTTATGAGTCCACCCCACAAAGTGGCAAAGTTACTCTTGAGTGTTGAGCATTTGACTATAAGATTGAATTGTTTTTTTGACTGTGTTTAAAATCCAACACTTACCAACTCTGTTCATTCATTCATTCATTCATTTTCTACCCTTTGTTCCCTTTCGGGGTCACGGGGCTGCCGGAGCCTATCCCAGCCAATTGTGGGCGAAGGCAGGGGACACCCTGGACAGTTCGCCATTCACTCTCACACTCACACCGAGGGACAATTAAGAGTTGACAAGTGAAATATGAAGCATGTTTTTGGACAAATCTCACACTGAGTTTTTTTCAACACCTAAAATTAGTTGTCAATTAAAGTCATTTTGGGGAGTTGCATTTATTTTTGAAGTTTATGTTCTTATCCGGAAGTAAGATGTCTCGAGGCACTGACGTCAACCTAGAGCCGGCCTCAGCAGCGTGTCTTTTTTTCTCTCACGAAAACAAACATCTGAGTTTTTGCAAAGATGGATGTACATATTGTGCCTATAAAATGAAAGCGTGTAGCCGATCACACCTAGCTCCACGGAGGAGGTGAGAGTGTTTGTGTTAGTCTGGGGGCTGTGCTGGCAACGCAGGCTTCCTGGAAGGGCCGGTTCTTCATTGGTCTACGTCACAATGTGAGAACCCACTCGTTTCCGTGGATTGGAAGGGGCTGGTGCTCAGGGCGTAGGTTGAATGGATCAAAATACCACTTTGGGGTTGTTTATAGTGAGGAATAAACATTGAAATACTCTTGGAAGCTCAAAAAGTTGATTAACAAAATGGAACACACCATTATCACTAAATTTAAATTTCAAAATAAAGATAATTGTGATACAAATTATTATCAAAGACTTATCTGTTACACCATGATTAGTCCTCTGACTTAAAGACAACCTTAAACCTTAAAAACAAAGGAATTTCAGCAGTGTTGTGAGCATCTTTCTGCTGAGACATTTTTTGGCACTAGCAAGCAACAGGAGTCATAGACTGTCCTGGCTAGTTTGACGCCCTGGGCGAACCAGCCCCCCCCCACCCCCACCCCACCCCACCCCCCATACTCCACAGATGGAATACACTTACATCAATCATTATTATTATGCTTTGTACTACCACAGTAATTCTTCTGGCTTTAAGTACCCAGGGACCAACAGTCCAAATATTTCAGCAGGGTGTTGTTAAGCAATTTCGTCATCCCTGTCTTTGGATATTTCCAACACTTGGTGTGGGAAAATCCACGGAATTTCTTTTGGTGGAGCATGTAACATCTGCACAACTTATCTGAGAAAATTACATAATGTGGGTTTTGCACATGACTTGCTATAAAATCTCAGATTAAGTAAACAGATTAAGTTTGGAAAATGTTTTTTTTTTGATGAGCAGGAAGACCATGCAGGCAACAAAGGCCAAACATCTGTGGATGTCTTTTGCAGTACTTTGTTGAAAATAGCTGCATCACCTCATGTTTCTGCATGAAGAAATTCCAGGTAGTGGAAAAGAATTTAATCACTGCACATCTATCAATTAAAAAAAAAAAACAAGGTAAACAGGGAAAACTAAATGAAGTCATGACAAAATGCATTAACAGCCCTCATGTTCTGTCTGCTACTAAAAATAGATGAAAAAAGAATAAAAACTTCTTGGCTGCTTGCCTTTCGAAGTCATTACTACATTAAATTCCAGTCATTCAGAGATCGTTTTCCATGACCGGAATTAGGGTTTTGAACTTTAAATGAACTCCTCAATGCTGGTAACAATCCTGAGCCCAGGGAGACGCTTAAAACAGGAATGTTTTACATGACAAGGTTGCTAGAATTCACTTACATGCCAAACATCACATTCTCCAAGGGCTCTGAAAGTGCTCTCATCCAGTCTCTCCAAAAGGTGGTTAATTTTTAAGCTGCACTTCTAAACACCTATTGGCTGTATTCACATCAAAGTTTATATTGATTTGAATATTTTTGGAATATTTAAAGTATTCAAAGTTTAGATTAGAAAAGTTGTTAGCCAACAGTTCGCTGACATTTACCTGGTGAGCAGTTGCTTAGATAATTTTCAGTCAAGTTTTGGGATCCACGTAAAACTGAGACTGCTCCTGTCAATGTAAAATGTCAATGCAAGATGCGGACTAAATCTCTTAAACTTCATTCACACTGAACAAGATTTGCATGGCAGGGGTGTCCATATTCAACGTTAAGTCACAGTGTTGATCAGAGATACTGTGCAATTTGAGCATTCGGTGCGGTGGTCTGGCAGTGGCCTGATAACACGGTGCACTGTGCGAGTTCAAATGTCTGAACTTTGGTGAAGACTTTACTTCACGTAAAGGCCCATGTTGATGATATGATCAGTGGCTGGAGTTCAAAATCACTATGGAGGAGAATCTGATCCTTCTCCTTCTGAAATTTATTATTTTTTACTTATTTTCATCAAGACTATAATAAAAAGGTCCTCTACACTCTAAAAAGAGTGTTTGGGCTGTAGTTGGAAAGACAAACCTTTTTACATTGATCTTACTTAATTATTTAGTTTGGTGAAAATAAATCATTTTTTTGAGTTCATTCAACTTAAAAATAACACGTAGTTGTCTGACATAGCTATTTTACTTTCAATCAACTTAATTCAATTAAGTTGGTGTAACTTTGGTGTGAAGTTGTCAACAACTCATGACGGCAAAACGTAAGGCAGTGCAAGGAATGGTGGGATACCATTTTCTTTGCCTATCTTGGCAGATTGGGGTTTAAGTGTGAGTTTTTGTCCATGTGTCTTGTTGTCTCGCTGTTTTACTCTGTTTTAACTATTAATTTAAACCGTTATGTTTATTTCTTTCTGCACATGTTCTAGTATTAAAAACAAAGTTCACGACACGTGAACTCCTGCCTTGTAATGTGACACATTGCTGGGTCACTCATGTCTTTGATTTGGTAATTACAAGACCCATTGGTTGAAACTTTAGAAAAAATGTGTCAATTTAAGTTGTATAAACAAAATTGAAAGAAAAAATGTATATTTAAGTTAAAAAAACATATTAAATTGAGTTGGCTAGACATAAAAAATTAATTTGAATAAACTTAATTCAATTACTTGTTATCATTTGAAGTGATTCATTTCAGTTGGATCAACTTTTTTCTTTTTAGAGTGTAATTTTGTTCTGACTAATGCTCTCAATGATCTCACAAACTCAGACATGGAGATATGGTCACCGATGCTTTTAAAGAGTTCTTTTCAGTAAATAAACCATCAACCGTCTATGAGATATATACGGTAGATATGAACTCAATGCTTCCATGTAGTGATGAGGCTGGAAACTTTGGACCATAGCCCCTCCCACACATGGCAGAAGCGTCTGATTTATGAACACCTTTTTGTGTAAGCGTAGATTGGTGAATTAGCTGTGTGTCTAAACAGAGAAAGAGGACGCAAATTTGCTGCATATGATTCGTTCGGGGTGAGAACAGCTTTAGTGTTGTTTTTATCTGAACAAGGCAGTCTCTTTTTAGCTCTAAACCGAACCACCCTGCTGCCCAGCACAGGGGTTGGCAACCTGGGGCAATTTGGAATTGCAGATTCGGACAGCACTACAAAATGGCGAACACACCACTGTATATAGTGCACTATGTAGTTAATAGCCTAGAGGCGTGCCTCAGTGTGGGCGGGGTTAAACCTGTTGAGGCACGCCCACTGTATGTGATTTCTCGTCACGCAGCCACAGGTACAGTGGTGGAAAAAATTGCTGGTACCCCTCAGTTTAAGACAGAAAGTCCACAATGCTCACTTAAATGACTTGAAACATTCAAAAGTAACAATAAATTAAAATTTATTGAAAATTAAATAATCAAAATCAGCCATTACTTTTGAGTTGTTGATTAACAGAATTATTTAAAAAAAACTAATGAAATGGGGCTGGACAAAAATGATGGTACCCATGACTTAATATTTTGTTCCACAACCTTTTGAGGCAATCACTGCAATTAAACGGTTTCTGTATTTGTCAATGAGCCTTCTGCACCTGTCCACAGGTGTTTTGGCCCACTCCTCATGAGCAAATTGCTCCAGTTGTCTCAGGTTTGACGGGTGTCTTCTCCAAATGGCATGTTTCAGCTCCTTCCACAGATGCGATTCAGATCTGGGCTCATAGAAGGCCACTTCAGAATAGTCCAACGCTTTTCTCTTAGCCATTTTGGGGTTTTTTTGGCTGTGTGTTTTGGATCGTTGTCCTGTTGGAAGACCCATGACCTGCGACTGAGACCAAGCTTTCTGACACTAGGCAGCACTTTCTATCCAGAATGCCTCGATAATCTTGAGATTTTATTTTACCTTGCACAACTTCAAGACACCCTGTGCCAGATGCAGCAAAGCAGCCCCAAAACAGAACTGAGCCTCCTCCATGTTTCACAGTAGGGACAGTGTTCTTTTCGTTGTATGCTTAATTTTTGAGTCTACGAACATAGAGCTGATGTTCCTTACCAAAAAGCTCCAGTTTTGTCTCATCTGTCCAAAGGAAATTTTCCCAGAAGGTTTGTGGCTTGTCAACATTCTTTATTGCAAATTCCAGTCTGGCTTGTTTATTATTTCCTTTCAACAGTGGTGTCCTCCTTGGTCTTTTCCCATGAAGTCCACTCTGGCTCAAACAACGACAAGTGCTGCGATCTGACACTGAAGAACCTTGATCTAGGAGTTCACCTTTAATGTCTTTGGAGGTTGTTCTGGGCTCTTTGGATACAGTTCCAACTATCCGTCTCCTCAATTTGTCATCAATTTTCCTCCTCCAGCAACGTCCAGGGAGGTTTGCTACTGTCCCGTGGGTCTTAAACTTCTGAATAATATGTGCCACTGTGGTTACAGGAACTTCAAGCGGCTTAGAGATGGTTTTATAGCCTCAACTTTTGTGATGTTTGTCTATAATTTTGTTTCTAATGTCCTGGGACAATTCTTTCCTTGGCTTTCTGTTGTCCATGTTCAGTGTGGTACACACCTTTTCACCAAACAGCAATGTGACTATTTGTCTCCATTTAAATAGGTAGACTGACTGATTATGGGTTTGAAAACAGCTGTGATGTCAATGAAAGGACATACTTGAGTTCATCATGACCCCCTGGGCAATTAGTTCTCAGTCTTTTATGGAGGTACCATCATTTTTGTCCAGCCCCATTTCATTAGTTTTTTTTTTAATAATTCTGTTAATCAACAACTCAAAAGTGTTGGCTGATTTTGGTTATTTAATTTTTAATAAAATTTAATTTATTGTTACTTTTGAATGTTTCAAGTCATTTCAGTGAGCATTGTGGGCTTTCTGTCTTTAACTGAGGGGTACCAACAATTTTGTCCACCACTGTAGTTGGGAAGAAGACAGCAGCGTGTCTCCAGCTGTAAACTCAGCATTCAGAACCTCTCAGGGTCGTCTGTCGACCAGCTGTTGTATTTTTGCAAACGAGTCGGAACCAGGCGAGCTGCTCATCCCTGGAGCAGCTCCCCTGTCCTGACGACTACGGTCGGCAAGCAGTAAAAAGGAAAGGTTTATAAAAATAATTTTAAGAAACAAAACAGAAAACTAACAGGCGACGTATCAGTTTTTTTATCTAAATGTAGACATTTTCTAAGTAAAGTTCTATGTGACTACCGACCTGCATCACCGCATGACTCCCACCGGTGTGTTCTCCATCGTTGTCCTACCCAAGTAAAACTTTGAGAAAACTGAAGTTCCTGAAGAAAACGGTACGTTTAATGGCACCTGGACAGATTTGTTTGCTTTCAACAACTTTATCTGTATGATTAATGTGTAATGTAGAATTAGGAAACAACAAAGTCTCAAATGTGGCAAGACATTCCAGAATAAACACGCAGCTTTTGCCCAAAACATCCTGATCCAGATGAGAAAAAAAGTTTGTTGTTGACAAAATTCTAACGGAGAAGTGGAGTAACTGCTGGTTAATTATGACATATTTGCTAGTTTTGCTGCCTTTCTGGAAATAGTTCTCATTAAATGACTGGATATCAAAAATGAACATCTCTTCAGGAATTTCAAAAAATTAGTGAAGTTATGCAGATGACTGGAAACACCGGGTTTCCAAAGGGTGTTGTCGCTCCATGTGTTTGAATTCCTGTGGGAAGCTGGTCCAAAGCGCTCTTTGTAACTGTCACCAACCCCTGGCCTAGCAGCTTGGAATTTGAAATCCAAAGTCATGATCACCGAAGGCGGAATGAAATGCCTTTCAATGCAACAAGTGGCTACAAAACAGTAAACACTGAGGTTTTTGCAATAACCACCTGTCACTCAGAAAAATCCTTTTAAAGCACCTTTGTTTGTACGTCACTCCATGGCACAGTGTCAAAAGACATATTCCTACATGTCCTCCAAATTCACAGAAGCTTAGGGCTGGTCGGTGGGTTGATTATTCCATGAAATGTGGAACAGTTTTTCATGATGATGCATGTTTCTAATTAACAGTTTATGAACCGTCTTCTTGATGATCTACGTAAAGCTTCCTCTCTGTGAATGCTCAAGTCCAGTCCAGCATTAAAATTCTTCTGTTTAAATCAGTGTATGACAGCTGAAAGTCCTTAATATGTCTTTTTTTTAACCCTGTGTGGATGTGATTTATGTAACTATAATTTATAATTTTGATTGTTTGTTGTTCTTCTTTTATTAAACATTAAACGCTTCAAATAAAATTTATTTTATTTTAATCATTTACGCAAATTCTACAAAGATCATTTTATTTTTCTTTCATTCTGTGGATTTCTGTCAGTGGTTACTAGTTAAAGCTAAAGTGTTTAAATCTATCTATTTATACCTGCAGATAAGATTCTAGGTTTTTACTTTTGTTTAAGTAATTTAATTATAAAGTCTGATTGTGTCAAATGAAATTCCTGGAATGTAAGTTAGAAATGAGACAACACCTCATTCATCTGACCTCACCACTCAAATTCTTTTATGATTTTGGTTTTCAAAGCTTTTGTGGCATAAAGGTACACCACAAATCTATACTTTTACCTCAAGACTCTCCTGATTTTGAACTAATCTAGCTTGGCGTAGCTCTGTCATCAGCCAGCTTCATTGTATAATTCATACTTCACATGTTACAGGTTAAAGGGAAACTGTCTAGATCTTTGAGGGGTGTAGAGTCTTTGAGGGGGGTAGAGTCTGATAAGACTACATAGCAACAAAACAACATCATTTTTTTTTCACTTGCTAATTGTAAACTTTGATAGTGTATCTATAGTTACTGTTGAGTGGAAAAATAAAGTCTTGTTTTTGTGTTTGGCAGAATGAGGTTCAGCACATCCTGTTGATAAAATATGCCCAAACTCTTCAAATGCAAGATAGCGATACATTTGTGCTACTATGCAATATTTCATCCCATGGCAACTGATTAGGCAGATAGTCATCATGGTGTTTTTATTTTTACCAACAGGCTCTGCTACTTGTTGTCGGAGAAAGTATTTTTGGTCACAAACTGAAACGTTTGACTGTAGATCATGAACAGTGCAAAGATGTGGGGTAGTACATATCTTCATGAATGAAAGGTAGATGAGCTCAGAGGGGATACATTACCATTTAGTCACAGGAAACCATTAAAAAAACTCTACTTCCTGTTTGGAATGCAAGAGGGGGGAGGGACTGCTCAGTCCAATTCCCATAAACAGTCAATGGGCTTCAAAGCGTGTGTCGACAATGAGAGGGGACGTTTCCATGGTGCTCACAGAGGCTTGCTTCATTTAGAGGAGAAGCTGAAAATGATGATGTCGTGAACTTTGCTGCCTGGCTCTACCACATGACTAATTCATGAAGTGGTTTGGATTGTGTCCATAGACATAAGATTGATATGAGAACTGGAGAAAGCGATCCCTCTCCCCTCGTGTTTCAAGTAGGAAGTACCCACTGGCTCCAATAAGCCAAAATACCATAAATTTCTACAGAGAAATAAACAGCTATTACCATTAGATTTGTTGGAGTAACCATTCTTGCTCTGATAACTTTTTTAACATGCTCTTGCTAATCTTAATTTTTTTTTCATGATATATTTTTTTTCATCACAACTTATTCAAGTTATAAACTGACCAATCAGATGCCTCAGTAAAAAAGACTGTAGTGGCCGCTGGCCCCACCTCGAGCGATTGACAAATCGACAGATTCTCCCGGGCCACTTTCAGTGAAAGGGCTGTGAATTTTAAACATGCTCACTCCTGATTGGCGACAGTAGTTGCCTTAGACATGTTGACTCATACCATAGGACCAATCACTGTTGTCTGGCTCCAACATGGCGATGTGCGTATCGCGGAAAAATGGCGACAGAACCGGCTTCATAATGCTGGAGCCGGAAGTAAGGAGCATCTTCTATGGCAGACGTCACAGGCGCCCCATCCAGTTCTCTCTATACAGTCAAAGGTCCGAATGCAGAAGTTAAGGGAACTAAAGGAAAGGAAAGGAAAATACGCGTTTACTCTGATTATGTGAAGATGGAGATGCAGAGCTGGATAAAATTGAGCATCTTAGACACATTTATGCAGTCTCCTTTCACTCCGTGACACTACTTTGTCACACTTAAAGGTTTTTGGAGAAAATTAGCCTGTTTTTTTTTGTTTTTGTTTTTTGTTTTGTTTTTTGTGAAGCACAGGTTCGAGCACTGTTTAGAGACCTGAAACGTTTTAACCAATCATCAATCTTTATTTATATAGCACTGTTCCTAGGTGACAAAAGACGTTCTGTACACTAAGATAAATAACACAAAACAAGCAAATGTTTGTTTATCTAATGTTATTTTTTAAAATAACCAATTAAAAAATAGTTACAACCGGTTTTAACACCAACAAACTGTAACTATACAAATACATTGAAAATAATAAACTAATACTTGAAATAAATCTATGTGGTTCGGGATAAGTTGGTCTCTTCCCAAAAGCTTTACACTGAAAAAGCAGTTTCCTGTTTATGTGCTGCATTTTCCCGTTTGCCCATCAGGCGGCGACAACGCGTCTTTCCTGGACACAAATCCACCAAAGAAGAAGACAAACCGGACTTTTGCTGTGAGAAAGGAACTGTGTTGGTAAAAAGTAAAATGTTTGAACTGTTTTGTTTTGTTACTCACAAGAACATAAAGTATACTGAAAGCTGTTCAATTTCGATTAAGTGCTGAGTGCAGTGATGGCTAATAGAAGAAAGACGACCTTGTTTTACGTTTATACCGTTAGCCTAGCTAGCAACAACTACAATTGTTTTTCCACGAAATCCCCAAACTCACACTACAAACCCATTCTTTCTTTCTTTATCACTTTTTCTAATGCATTTAAAGAGCTAACGAGCGGTCAGTGTGCCAACTTTCTGCAGAATCAGTAACAACAGACTTTGAAGGTTCATGTGGTCTTTAGATCAGGAACGCAGAATAAACGCTTAGGGTTCTGCCTGCAATGCATTTAAACCATGCATCAATCTGCAGTTGTACATAACACTCAATCATTAGACTTTAAAAGGACAAATCAAACCATATGGTAATCTAATGGCTCCTCCATCGGGTTTGGCAGTTGTCATGAGTGGTTGTGAAGTTTAGAGCACCAGAGGAGGGCTAAGCAAAGCCTTTATGCACCCAGATGATAGATATTATATCCCTTTTTAAATGATCACCCTTAAAATAGCAGGCATCGATTTAACTAAAAACAAATGCTAACATTTCTGTTAGTTCCTTTTCAGAGCATTTGTTTTAGCTCCAACCTCATTTTGATGCCGTGTGTGTTGTTCCCACTTATTTATGATAATGTGATTCATACAAGTCAGTCTGTTTTTCATTTTTACTCTCATTTGTGTCTGTTTAAAGCACAATTTGTTTTAAGTGCATCTCGTCCTGCCCATCTAAAAGATTGCTGTTTTTCTTTCTCATAAGGAAAAAGCAACACATGGCGACGCCGGTGCCTGTTCTCCGCCTTCCTAAAGGCCCTGACCCAAACAGCCGGGGATTTGACCCTAATTCGCCTCGCTACATTGCTCTCTGCCGCACCACTGTTGCCACCACAGAAGCGGCGGGTGGAGACGAAGAGGAGCTGCAGCAGGAGCAGCACGCCCGCTCGGTGCTGAGGGAGCGTTTCCTGCGGTGTCTGCTTGCTATGAACAACAAGAAGGTTCGCTTCAACATGCACGAAAATGTGACTGTCGAGGCCACGTTTGGTTCATCGGACATTGATGTACTGAACTTCCAGGTGTCTGATCTGCACACGCCGATTGGAGTTCAAAAGGAGGCGTTGATCAGGTCTCAGGATGTGATTTCATTCACCTTTGATGCATAAAAACTAGAATTCAAGAACAAAAGCACTCAGGAGTTTGTTGTCAATATATTTTTACATTATGACGATGTTTACATAAGTGATGTTCTTCATGTGCTTCGATTTGTTCAACCTGTCTTAACACATCAACCGTAGACTAAACTGATGTCTCAAAAAACAAAACCCTCAAACGAACCTGTGCCTTTTCACCACAAGAGGGCAGCATTTGCCCAAATTCAAAGAAAGCATCCCATGCAAAGAAGTTCTGACTTGTTTTCTTTGAGTTTAATTTGTCTTCTGCTTGTCTGAAAGGAGCTGAAGCAGATTGAAGGATTGTAAGTTTATTTTTTCCCCCATTTAAGTTTATAAAGATGTGAACACTGATAATGCTGCTTTCATCTTTCTATGAAACAATCTGTCTTCATTTATTTATTCTATTTTGTTTTCTGATAGACTAAAAACTTTGTTAAAGTAGTTTGTTTTGTACTAAAAAAAAATGTAAAATGTATTTTCATTTTTTTTCTAATTACATTAAAAATGAGTTGAATAATCTTTACTGTTTTGCTATACATTTTTTGCTTTCATCTGGGGTTAGGGTTAGGCATTTTGCTTATTTGTCTGCATGTTATCCCTAAAAGTCACTGAATTTGTTTTTTGAATAGATATATTTTAAGCAAAAATTACAAAAGTAAACTCAAAATGTTCTTTTCAAGTAAATTTTTTCATTAAGGGACAATAAATATAATGTTAAGAGCTATAGAGGAAACATAACTGCCCCATAAAATTACAGTATCAGCATTTTCAGTCAAGGGATAACTGACCATATTTTTAGAAAAAAGTTGAGTGGAGAAACTTTAGGCAGCTAATTTTTGCAGAATTCTTGATATTTCTTAAAGAAATTTTTAAATGAACCTGAATACTTTAAACGTCCTGCTAAAGTATCACATTTAGCATTTGGATTGACATTTGTACTTTAAGGTTTATCCAAAATCTTTACTCAGTCCAAAAACCATTCAGAGATGGACCCAGTGATGAACTTTAGATTGGTATCTTGCAGAACTCATGAGCGTTTTAAGCTTGAGGTTTAGAACAGATGAAAGACATTCACATTTTTTTTTTCCAGCATACCATGGCACTCATGGCTGAATTTACCCTGGCAACTCCTCTTGGTCCTGAAGCAATAAAATAGCCCCAGACCATCACACCGCCACCACCATCTGTGTCCGTGGATGTTCTTTCTAAGCAATGCTGGGAATTTTAAACTTTCAGTTTTGCTCCTCATGCATTTTGACACATTTTTCAGAAGATGTCACCCTGGTCACGTCCAATATCATCTGAGTTTTGGAAGCTAAGCGCGGTTGGATGGGATGGGAAACCATCTGCATCCACATGGTGGAGACCTTCCAGTGTCAAGTCAATGTACATGCAAAGGATCAGGAAGGGCATCTGCTAAAAAAATACTCAAATTCACATTGATGAATTGTGGAGTGATTTGTTGTGGTGAATGCTGAAGGGGAAAAAAATCAAAGTTTTAACGTTTTTCTTTTTTGGTCATTAAGATGTTTGTAAATAAATAAATATTTGATAATACATGAAAACATTTATGTTCTGTATTCTTCTTGGTTCTGCCGTGCGGGCTGTTTCTGCTTGGTCTCAGATCAATTGTGCCTGTGCTCTCAGGTGAAGTTTGGTCAGGCAGTCACTTGTTGTTATTGTGAGTAACTGTGGCTTGCTGGAGCTCCATAATCTGGATTTTCACAACCTTTTCTAGACTGATAGATCTCAATTTTTTCATTGATCATTTCCTGAGTTTCTTTGGATCACAGTGTGGTGTCTGTCTTTGCTCTATCGTGCAGGTCCTGTTGCGGTTCTGGTTGAGAACAGGTGTGACAGCTGTCAGGTCTCAGTGTGGATAGCAACACTCAACTTTTAGGGATTCAACGACTTACCGTACATTTGGTGGCTTTTGTTTCAACTTTCTATTTTCAAAATCTATTCATCCAATAAGAACACTTCGTTCACAAAATGCAGGACTGCTTGTGGTTCCTAGAATTAGTAAAAGTACGGTTGGAGGTAGAGCGTTTAGTCACCAAGCCCCTGTCTTATGGAATAAACTACCAGCTCATGTAAGAGAGGCCGACTCAGTTTCTACATTCAAAGTTAGACTTAAAACATTCCTCTTTGGACAGGCTTATTGTCAGACTACTTAGTATTCAGAGATTATTTAACTTAATGTTAATTTGTTTAAATTAAACTTAATAACTATTTCTTTTAAAAGGCTGCTAGAAGTTGAAGCTGGGGTAACTATGGTGCTCCGGGGTTCTGTCCTCTTTTCTCTTCTACTTCTACCCTTCCTCTCCTCTATTCTTCACCATAATTTATCATTTAGTTCTCCATGCCTCTGTTTGGTGCAGTGCGATTCATGTATTGTCCCTCTTTTCCTCTCCCCTCCTGGGGAGTGGGAGTGCTTCCAGACTCCAGTTGGTTCATCCGTGCTCCAGTTCCTGACCGTCTACCTCGCCTTTGCTCGCGCTCCTACACCTGGCTGTGGATCCTGCCTCTGGCTCGACTCGCGCCTTTGACTGTCCCCACAACCATGGCTGGATGAAGCTCGTCTGCTGGTCTTTAAATGTGTGGTTGTAGATTTAGATAAGTTAATTATTTTCTTTGAGTTCTGGTAAATCGCCTGTCCGTCCTGGGGGAGGATCCCTCATTCATGTGGGCACCCCTGAGGTTTCTTCATTTTTTCCGGAATCCGTTTTTTTTGGGAGTTTTTCCTTACCGCGAAGGGGGGTCTAAGGGCAGGGATGCCAGTATAGCTTAGTCAGTTTGTTAGTTCATTTTAGTATTTTTCTATTGAACTCTTTGTATTCGTGATCCTTTTGATTTCATGTTTTACTTCGAAGCCCATCGAGACGACTGTTGTTGTGATTTTGGGCTATACAAATAAAATTGAATTGAATTGAAAATTGAATTGAGATTTTTAAGCTTTTGGTTTGAAGTATGTCCTTTCTGGGGGATTTTAGAATAATTTTAAATCAGGTCTTTGTTTTTGTTTTTTTTCAACTTTGGATGACATTTCAGAAAAAGAAAAAAACTTTAAATTAAACAAAAAAAAAAAACTTATCATTTAAACTAACTCATAGTTTGTCATACTGACCTCACTTTTCATTCAAATCCCCCCAAAAATAAGTTCTTGGTTGGATAACGTCACAAGATTTTGCAAGAATCTTCCAGAGAGAACACATGACAATCTTGAAAGCTTTTGCAATTCACTCCAATCATTGATGGAATTCAGAAGAACAGGATTAATCTCTGCTTAGCACCAGAGACATTGTTTGGAGGTAAAGTGGGGCCATCTATACTATTTAATCTTCTTAAAAGGTGTATTTTGCGAGTTCCCAATAAGTCATTTTATTTGAGTGCCATTAGGCGGTCATGTTGTGCCTGCGTCTTTTTTTGTACCTGAATTATCTGCCCACTCAGTGGAGGCAGTCATCAGAGAGGCAGTGACTCATCCCCCCTGTTTTCTCCCTCTCACTCGTACCCTCCCTCATTCAAAATATGACTTAAACTTCGAGTGACGTCATCGAGTCGATGTGATTCAATCAGGAAGCCCTCAAGGACAACCAATGTTAATTTCATATCTACAACAAGCATGCTGCTGCAGGAACACATACAAAACTCACTTTTTCTTATGAATGAAACTTAAAAAAAAAATCAAACTTCAACAGAAAACTCAGCTTTTTGTGTATAATTATGAAATAAAAATCAGACCAAACAGAAGCGGTATATACACATATATATACACACACACACACTTCTCAGAAAGAAAAAGGGAACACCACAAAAAATATTATTATTCTAAACTAATATTCTTTAAAATGCTTTTTTTATGCATGTGCTGACAACACAACCACACAAAATTATTAATGGACATTAAGTGTATCAGCCTATGGAGGTTTAGCAGTGGAATCATACTCATATTCAAAGTGGAAAAACACACTTCAGGCTGATCAAACTGCAATCTAACGTCTTTATAACCAGTCAAAATGAGGCTCGGTAGTGGGTGTGGCCTCCCGTATGACTTCCCTGGAACACCTGGGGATGCTTCTGATGAGGCGGCGGTTGATCTCCAGGGGGATCTTCCTCCCACACCTGGACCAAAGCATCCGCCAACTCCTGGACAGTCTGTGGTATAACCTGTCGTTGGTGGATGAACCAAGACATGATGTCCCAAATGAGCTTGATTGGATTCATGTTTTGAGAGTTTTATGTTGAACCATTGTTTTTATTTACCTAACTGTATTTGCTATTTTTACAACTTCCCTGAGATTCTCCCCTGTATTTACTTTACTTTACTTTCGTCGGCACATAAAAGGTATTTCACACCATCTGTATGTCATTTAGATATAGGATGAACACTGTTTGACCCTTGTGGTACTCCACAGGTTACATTTAGGAGGGATGATTTCAAATGTTCCAGTTGTACACACTGTTGCCTGTTTTTATTGTAACTGTTTAACCAATAGAATGCCAGTCCTCCCTCAATAGTTTTAGCTTAAAGATTTAGGGTTAACTGAGCGTGAACAAGATAACTGGTCCTTTGATCACTTGCTTAGAGCCATTTATCTAATGGATATATTTTCTATTTTCCATTTTTTCCTAATTCCGGCTTTGTTTTATACTCCCCCCATGCTCTTCCTGCTAATCCAAAAGAGATCTTCCTTCAGGTTTTGTGAAGAAACCTTCCTTTTCTTTCTTCCTTTTTGTAACATGCTTTTGCAGAGCATTAATGAGTACTAAGCTTCACCTAGTGGCAAACACTTGGAAGCAGAGTACAGCGCCTGGTGTGGGGGGAGCAACATTCAAAATGGTCTGAAATGTTGAAAAAGGCCGCTTCGGCAGAGCACAGAGACAGTTTAATGAGAATGAGCCGTTCATCACACAGCAATTAACTATAATGGTTTCCTCCAAACAACTGAAGCTGCATTTGTGCGTCTGTATTTCCACCAGCAAACAGGGACACGCTGTCTCAATATTATCTTCTCCTGCCGCTTGTCTCTCCTGATAGTGTGTGGAAAAACATCCCCAGCTCCTAATACATATGTCTCCATGTGTGTGTGTGTGTGTGCTGTTGTGTCACTGCTTCAGTCATGATGGTACGTGGAATCTGGCCTGTGTAACACCACCGGCCAACAGGAAGCACATTCCTCTCCTTCCTGTTTGCAGCTCTCCCTCGCTTCCTGGCAAGTGTCTGATAACTTACAAGAAGACCAATCAATCAGTCTTTCGCCCTCCTGCCAGCAGACTAAAAATATTTGGGCAGATGACTTCACGTGTTTATTTTTAGCTTGTAGCATTAGGGACATTGAAAAAGTTGATAATTAAAACTTTAAGTGTACTGAAACAAGATTTCCACTCAGTCTTTAAGCTTAACTGGAAATCATGCAGGAAAACTGATTAACACAACTACACTGAACAAAAAATATAAACACAACACTCTTGTTTTTGCTCCCATTTGTCAAACGTTTTCGAAAAACACAAAATAACATTTTTTTTTCAAATAACATTTTTTCTCAAATATTGTTCACAAATGTGTCTAAATCTGTTTCAATGAGCCCCTCTCCTTTGCTGAGGTAATCCATCCCACCTCAAAGGTGTGCCATATCAAGATGCTGATTAGACAGCTGATTATTGCACAGGTGTGCCTAAAGTGGCCACAATAAAAGGCCACTCTGAAACGTGCCATTTAACTGTACTGGGGGGAGAGACCTGGGGACTCAGAAAACCGGTCATTGGTATGGCGCCAGTTGCCTCATGAGGAACATATCTCCTTTGCATTATTCTTATAATTTTGTAAAAAGGCAGAAAAACTAAAGTTTCAGGGATGATAGACACATGCTGGCCCAGTTTAACAGTAATTGTAAAACTGATGTGGATTTGGGTTTCAAAACCTGAAATCAAACCTTCTAAAATGTGTCATTGTGACTCGATCTATGGCTACTGTCAGGCTTTTATCTTTTTGCGCGCTTGTTGAGGAAAAAAAATAAGCAGATGATTTTATCTAAAATGAAAATAAAGAAAATGGTTTTTTTAAGCAATCACAATGGCTCTGAATCTGAGAAAATTGGGGAAAAACTGGGAATATTGCTTCAGTTTTGAGGTGCCACCACCTGTGTATAGAAATGTCAGCATTTTATTTCTGTTCTAAACTAGAACAGAATTAAAAGTAACAATGACTTAATTTGTTAAAAGGATTCATAATGAATTGGGTTTAATCAAAATTTCTTCAACTAACTTTAGTTATTTTTATATTTTTCCATGTAATGAACTTTAGATGACTTGTTAACAAATCATTTCAGGTAAACTAAAGTTGAGTTGATAGATATAATAGAAATGAAGCAAGACATTTATGAAATAGTCCAATTTGATGATCTGAAAGTTGAATGAATCAAATCCACTTGAGTTAAAACTGACTTTTTCTTAAATTGCTTTTATATCACATACTGAGAAGCTGCATGAGAAAAATCAACATATTTCATGCTTGAAAAGCAGCAACTGATGAATTCATCATTGAAGTCAAAACAGGGGGTAGTTTGTCAAGTGTGTCCTAGAGGTGTTGTCCAAGCATCCAGACAAGCAGACTGAAGGAATGGCTGAGTCACACTCTGTCCCCAGGTTTGTTTGAATTGCCTCTGAAGGGAATGTTGGAGGAGATCCAGCGATTGTGAGGGCCAGGCACTGTGTGGTAGCCTCACTTCCCCTCCTCAAGTGGCCAAAGAGATAAAGAGACCAGCAGCCTGCAAGCTGGACTTCACTCTTTGATCACATGTACCCTAAAAATATACATATTAAAAACATATATAGAAATGTGGGGGTCTTTTAGCTCAATTTTGGTTGAGGGTCTTGATACCTAGTTTCTTCAAATGAAAGCCTAACAGGAAAAGTCAGGAAACTTAAGTGTTTTTTATGAAAATACAACACCTGAAACTTGCAAAGTCTATCAACTTCACTTCAACTCGGTCTTCAACTTTATTCTGTCAGAACTTTGAATGAACCATTGTGATACCTTAATTTAGTTCTGGCACCATTCCATGCATGCATGTGCCCGTCGAAATCCAGGTAAAAGCAGAGGAGTTTTGTCTGGAAGAGCATCCACCATATGGAATGGAACAGCACCAATGGAGGAATGAAAGTGCATAGAAAAGTAAAGGGACTCTAAGGGGCATGACTTGAAATCAGTTTTTAATTGGATAAATAAAAATCTGTGGCACACAAAGACTGGAAACACCATTTTTCTTGAGGTTGGGGCCCTACATGCTTAATTGTATCCTGCCTAAACCGTACACTAAATTACTGACTAACGGCAAAATAATAAATCAAATCATATTCAGAATGGTGGAGAGAGGGACTTAATGTCTGCAGTCTCTTGTATGTCCTCTACATACAAGAGACTGCAGTGAGAACTGTGGTGAGAACTGTGATGAAGCGATATATAACTCCTGAAGTGGCAGAACATTTTATTGACATTTTAAAACAAACTCCTGCTCAGATTTTACCTTTGTCCTGCGATTCTCTGACTGATGATTTTAACGACAGACTTAAGTCTGCCATTGATTCAGCCGCTCCAATGAAAACAAAAATCTTGACACATAAACCGAAGATGCCTTGGAGAAACGGTGATATTTTAAATCTGAAGAGGGTAGGAGAGCAGAGAGAAAATTTAGAAAAACTAATTTAACAGTCGACTATGACTTTTTAAAAGATCAACTAAAAACCTACAACCACGCTGTTAAACAGGCAAGGACACTTTATTTTTCAAATCTCATCTCAAACAATAAACACAACCCCCGGTTTCTTTTTAAGACTATTGATTTTTTATTAAACAAAGATTTTAATAAATCTATCATGCCTCACTCACAAACTGCATGTGAGGACTTTGCTGACCACTTCAGGAGTAAAGTCAATGCTATTAGATCAGACCTGTATCCAACTTACCATTTTTAGGAAAACTTATTGAAAAACTTGTTTTTATTCAATTACATGATTTTTTAAGTGAACATAATGTTCTTGAAAAGTGTCAATCTGGTTTTAGGACAAATCACAGTACTGAGACGGCCCTTTTAAAAATTTTAAATGATCTCAGACATAATTATGACTCGCAGAAACTTTCTGTTCTGGTGCTGCTGGATCTGAGTGCCGCCTTTGATACAGTGGATCACCAGATTTTAATTGACAGACTTAGGAGTCGGGTCGGCCTCTCAGGAACTGCTCTTAATTGGTTTCGCTCCTATCTCACAGATAGACACTTTTTTGTAAATATGGATACTCGTTCCTCAGGAGTCCATGAAATAAGTTGTGGGGTTCCCCAGGGTTCAATCTTGGGTCCAATACTTTTTAACTTGTATATGTTGCCTCTTGGGGATGTCATCAGGAGACACGGCGTTGACTTTCACAGCTATGCTGATGATACACAGCTTTACATCGCCGTGTCTCCTGATGACCTTGAACCTGTCAACACTCTTTTAAACTGCATTTTAGATATAAAGCTGTGGATGGCAGAAAACTTCTTGCAGCTCAACCAGGACAAAACTGAAGTTTTAATCATTGGTCCTGAAGACAAGAGAGAGATGATTTTACCCAAACTTAGGAATTTTAAATCTTCTCAGTGTGTGAGAAACCTGGGCGTTCTTTTTGACTCTGAGCTGAATTTTACTCCTCACATCAGAAACATTGTGAAAATAGGATTTTATCATCTCAAAAACATTGCCAGAGTCCGCCCGTTCCTCTCTCTTGCCAGCACAGAGGTGCTAATGCATGCTTTTATTTTTAGTCGTTTAGATTACTGTAATGCCCTGCTCTCTGGTTTACCCCAAAAGTCGATCTCAAATCTACAACTTCTACAGAACTCAGCGGCATGAGTTCTGACGAGGACCAGGGGGCGGGAACACATTACACCGGTTTTAAAATCGCTGCATTGGCTCCCTGTGCGTTTCAGGATTGATTTTAAAGTTCTTTTAATGGTTTATAAATGTTTTTATGGTCTTGGGCCCTCTTATTTAAATGATATTATTTTAAAATACGAACCCTCGCGGACCCTGAGGTCCTCTGGCACTGGCCTCTTAGTTGTCCCTAAGGTAAGGACCAAGACACATGGTGAGGCTTCATTCTGCCATTATGGTCCTCGCCTGTGGAACAGCCTGCCGGAGAGCCTCAGGGCCGCAGAGACTGTAGAGGTTTTTAAGAAGAGGCTCTAGACCCACCTTTTTAGTCTGGCTTTTATATGACTTTGATCATTCCTTATGTCTTTTATTATTCATCTATTTATTAATTGAGGTATTTATTTACATATTTAATTATTTATTTTCTTGTAAGGACTATTATTATCTTTGTTTCTAATATGCATTTCTTTTTATTGTTATTTTACCAATGATTCTTAGGTTATGTTTTAATCACTGACGTTTTTATTTTTTTTATTTTTTTATTACTAACATTCTTATATCTTATTTTATTTTTTATCTTTTTCTATTTTTATTGTTGTTATTCTATGATCATTTTTATTTTTTATTCTGATGTTTTTTTACTCCAGTGTTTCCTCTTGGGGATCCATCGTTCTTGGGCACCACCAGCTTGACCTGTAGGGCATGCCGTTGCTGTGGTGCCCGTTCTGGTTGGGCGGGCTGGGGTCCCACTCTGTGGTCTAATAGCCATGGATGGGGCCCTGGGCTGCCCTGTGTTGGGCGGGCGCTGCGGTAATGGCCCCTGTGGTCCGGCTGGGCCTTGGAATGAATGGATCCCCATGATATCGTTTCCTCGCAGCAGTACCAAGCCAGACCTTCTTCAACTGCAGTTCTTTTCTGTTCACGGTTCTACTGGGGTAACTGGGTGGGTGGGGATGGGGGCGGGGGGTGGTGAGGGAGGGGTACCTTCTTTGTGTGATTGTCCTTTGTTTTCTGTTTTTAATAACTTTCACTTTTTATGACTGTTTTATCTGTTTTTATGTTAAGCGCTTTGTGTTTTTAACCAAAATGAAAGGCGCTATATAAATAAATAAAGTTTGAGTTTGAGTTTGAGTTTGAGGTGGCCAGAAGGAGCTCCATTTTGTTTTTGAGGACCTTAAGAAAGCATAGGATACAGAGAGAGGAGCTGTGGTCTGCATAAGGAAGTTTGTGTCAGAGTGCAGGACGTTGGTGAAAAGATGCTGAAGTTGGAGCTACCAAAAAAGGGGCTTAGAAGAAGAACAAGAAGTAGGTTCATGCATCTTGTGAGGGTGGTTGGCATGAATGAGAAGGAACTCTAGAGGAGGGGGTTAGAAGGGGGCAGAAGACTCAGTGAGGTGATCCTGAAAAGACACAGTCAAAGAAGATCCAGTCTGCTGTTGATTTGTTAGTGGCCTTTCTATCTTTTCCCATTTATGACAAGCTACAGCAGTCAGACTCACAGCCACACTGGAATAACTAATGTTGTAGTAACTTAAAAAATATTTGGTACCTTCAGGAGTGAGCAGTGAGTGCTCGAGTCCAGTGGATGAAGACAGTTTTAAAATCAACCCACTTACATACAATTTTGCAACTGAAAGGTTTGTGCTGTGCCAACAGCCTGTGTTTTAGCAAATATTGTGAAATCCAAAACAAAATGAATTTTTTTACCCTTAATTACAAGGAACATTTACTTTTTATGTTTTGTGTGAATCATTGTAGTCACTGTTGAATAATCATATTTATGTTGTGGGATTCATAGTTTTGCTAGACTTGAGACTGGACTGCAGACCACAATCCCAAGTATAGTGTAAATCTCTAAGTAATTAAGCAAAGTAAACATGGGAACGTATATAATATAAGTAATATAACATAGATATTAAGATATTAGATATTAAATATGTAGTTAAAATACTAAAGGTAAATAAATGTTCTGTATATACAGTAGATCACAGCTTTAGATGTAATCCTTTAGTTTACAATAACAGTGATTCAAATAAATTCATGGATCAAAATCACAAGATTTCTGATATTTAAAGCAACTATAAATAAATGAATAAAAGACCATTTTTACATACATATGCACATTACTGTTCTCCCACATGGAGTGAAAAGAGCTAATAATTGTGCTATAGTCAGGGTGACTTCACTTCATTAAAGTTTTAAGTAAAAGATTAAAGTCCTAAAAAGATAACTATAGTGAAAGAGCCACCATATTTTCAAGATTATAAGTCGCAGGAGCCAAAAAAATGCATAACAGAGAAGACAGAACTGCAGTTGCTCCTTCATGAGTTGCACCCCTGGCCAAACTATGTAAAAAATTAAACACGAATTATATTCCTAAAAATATGGTACTCAAGTACGAGAAATCGTCTCAATGTGGAAGCCTTTGAATTAAAAAACCTTTCGTTTGTTCATTCAGCTCTATTTCACAAGTGATGCAAGGGTTAAGGTCTAAGAAATACATAAGAAATTTAAGCTCAAAGCCAAAAAAAAACCCCAGTTGTTATCACTTTTATTTAAAATAAATGTGCCCATGAAAAAATAATGCCAACCAAAAAGAAATAATAAAATTTATTTAAAGATTTAAAGAGGAGCATCACCATGTTTACTGTCTTTGAAGACTGTAAGGCTAGAGATGTTTTATTTGGAGAAAGAAAGGATACACTGTACAAGAAAACATCCCCATTTGTATGAGTACCATTTTATAACATAAATTTTATTTAAGCAAAATTGTGTGGGAGGGATAAGTGGAATAGGACCCAAAATGCAGGAATGGAAGTGCCAGTAAAGCTGGCAGAAACGTATGACAAACTATAACATCTGAACTATGAAAAGAGGGTAAAAGAGCAGAATTTTTGCAAAACCTCTGCACATGTGCTTTACTGCTGCTCTATTATTGCTTTATTGCTGCCCTTTTCCCATGACTGCTACCAACAGAGATGGACACAAGAGGTGATCATGTGATCAACTTGACAGCAGAGCATCACATGGGAAAGAGGACACTTACAGTGCCCAGCAGAAGTCTAGACAGGAAGACATTTGAGGATTTGGGAGGAGAAGGGAAGTGCTAATTAAAAAAAAGATTAAAGTTATCTTCTTTAATGTGTAAGCTTTTGGACTCCATTATGGTCCACTCCCTTTCCTGAAGGAATAAACACAGGAAGATGCGACTAATTATTGTCTATGAGCCACAGGGCAGCCTGATATTTGGTCCTGCTTGGACAGATTCATCAGAGGTAGCCAATCATTGGTACCAAGCAGATGTGTCCACTTGAGGACTTTGTTCCTGACTAACAATAGTTCTCACCAAAAATGTTTAGCAGCTGTGGGTAATATCCACATCTGTCTTGGTACAAGTCTGTTATAACCTTCTTCCTCTTTACTGGTGTCGGTAAACCAAATAATTAGTTTGTTTGACTGACTGCATCTTGTGAAAACCACATAAAAGCTGCCTGGTGTGGCCTTCATGGACCTTCTTTTCTCACTGCAGGAAGCTCAACGTGTTTTGTTTTTGTTGTGGTTTGGTTTGTGGAGTTCTACAAGATCTATGCTTTCATGTCTCTTGTAGGATGATGCCCATTCAGGGCCATGACAATATATTTGAGTGCGGCTACTTTAACTTAAAAATGCATACAGTTTAATTGGTTGCAGGAAGGTCAAACAGGAAGACAAGATCCTAGTTGGCATCTTGTCTGAATTGAAGCTTAACTAAACCCTCATCTTGTTCAAAATGGGTAAATATGAGGAACAAACAAGCTAAACATCACTGTGCTGGGAATTTCACAGCCAGTTGTCATTGAACACACAAAAAATCTTGATTCTGTGACATTAAACCTAACCCTTTAAGAAGAAAAACGTATTTGGAATCAGGTAGGTTGTGTGTTTTTGTCTGTTGTGAAATTAGGATATTTTACATAAAAGGAGGACATATCTCTTAATCTGAAGTGGTTTGACAGGTGACAGATATCCAGTCCAGTAAAGTTACACAAAGAAACATAGACCTAAAAAAATCTTCTTCATGTGAAAATTATTGAACTGCATGCACAGACGGAAGTTAAAAGGGTCACACAGAAAAAGCTCAACTTTTTGGTCACATGAACCAACATTTAGCTGAATTTATCGGGTGGTCCACACTGTCCTTTTTTGTTATTTTGGTCTCACTCCCAAAAATCAGGGAGGTTTATCTCATAAAAAATAAGATGACAACAAAGAGGGACGTAAGCAAATGAACGAATTTGTCAGGGTGATGATAGGAGCTTCAAAAGCAGCTTCATGCCCCCCTCCTATGTGTTTGTTTTTAGTAGCACTGATTAGCTCAACTAATATACATTACAGACAAAATGTACAGTGTACCCTGTCTTACCTGTCCTCACAGACCAACACAGTTGCATTTCTTTCCTTATCAAAACAATGAGCATGTTTAAATGCCCACAAAAATCAGATAGATGGATTTACATTGCAAACGCAATCACAAAAAAATCCTGGTCTACGTGGTAACAGGTAATTGGATTTATTTCACAGAACAATGAACATTGAAAAGTGACATAACTTACAAACTTTACATTACTTTTGCAAACTCCGCCCATCCGTTCTTTAAAAAACACATCCGTAGATAGCTGTAACCAGTATGTTTTTTTATTTTGGGAATTAATGCCTCTGTGACATGAAACAACATGTTGCTGCTGCTCTTCACTGCTGCAAGAAAAAATAAAGTAGTTTCCTTGGAAAAGCAATGAATCTCTGGGGTCTTATATGACTTCTGTCTACCTGCTATTTATTTAAGCATGTATGATTCCAGCTACAAAACATACAAATAAAGGTGGATAAATGCTGGGAAGAATTCGCTTTCCAGGAACAAATCAGCATGATATTATCCAAAACCAAAAGACAACGACTGTTGCTGGATAAAAGGACATCGAATTAGAAATCGGATAAATTTTTAATTCAGATGAATGAA
This sequence comes from Oryzias latipes, assembly GCF_053564925.1. NCBI lineage: Eukaryota > Metazoa > Chordata > Actinopteri > Beloniformes > Adrianichthyidae > Oryzias > Oryzias latipes. The sequence continues at coordinate 22,112,181 of NC_136249.1, forward strand.
AATTTGGAGTCCAGGTTAAAAGAGTTGTGGGCATCCACTCTTCTCTCCGTGCCTCTTATAAGTGGCTCTGCACATTGACTGGTTGATCTAATCAGCTAAATACTCTACAGGTGCCTTGAGTTGCAGCAGGAACAGTTAAGGACATGCAAAAGTATGGACAACTGTCCGTGTATTGGCTCTGGGAAGAATCTTTCACAGCCCAAAAATTCTTTTCAAGTTTGAAATGCATGTCAAAGTCAATTCAACAATAGTTTTAGAGCTGAACAAAATGACAGTTTTGTTTGTTTTGTTTAACAAATTTGTATTTTTATGCTGACAAAGTCAGACAACTGAGTGAATCCAAACTAAAAATTTTACTCACAATTGTAATGTAAGGGGAAAATCGTATTCTTTTTTTTAACTCATTCTCCCCAACCAGCTCAGTGAAATTAGGAATGAGCCATTTGGCACTCTCTGTTCTCACTCCGTATTTCTTTTAGTCTTCATCAAAACATCATTTCCACAAGAGGCTTGCAGTCCTGCAGCTGATTGCTTTAAGCGTCACTTAGACATGGAGTCGCATCCAACACAAAACGCCTCACCAGACTGCAATCTCAATATGTGCTTAATTTATTTTCTTTACTTCTTCTCCTCCTCTTATTCTTTTATTCTTTTTCCCAAGAGACATAGTTTCACTTGTTCAGAGACAAGGACATCTGCCTATTAGCAAGTGCCACTGACGCAGGCATCACAGCACCCTCCGCCTTTTTATCCCCCATTCTTCATCAGCCTTCTTCTCCTGCTCCTCCTCCTGGCTTACTCAAATTGGGGTCACCAACCTTTATTCGTGCTGGCTGGTGAATCATAAGTGGGACTCTTGCTGCACTGGGGGGAGGGACTGCCCGTCCAAGATACTTCCGTCCTCCTAAATTACTAGGGTAACCCGACTTTGTCTGCTCTTTTCTGTCACACTCCTCTGTCACACAAAGAGAGCAGCGGAAAAAGAGACAAAAAAGATGAATGAAGGACGTGTGTCTCATAGTGCCCACATCATAATATCAATGATCAGAGCCTTTTTCTTTTCTCATCAGACAGCTATTGCATTATTATAATGCAGTCATTACATTAGTATTAACTCAGGTTCTCAAAACTACCCTCTCTCTGCTTGAAGCTTGGTGGTGTCATATCATAATGCAGGTGGTATCCCCTCATTTATCAATATGCAGGGTCCTTATCTAAACCCATTTGCAAAATTGGATTGTCCTGTTTTATCCTGTGTTTGTGCTAGTGTGCAGGCGCGTGCGTTTGTGTGTGGGTGTGTGAACGCCTGTGTGTGTAAAATCACGACAGACAGAAATCAGCTGATCATAATGGGTCTTCATTTTAGCCAAATTCATCTTAGAAGGAGGACAGGATGTCATTTTTTACTGTACCTAAATTACACCAGGAAGATACAAATTGTGGACAATATTAAGTGTGGCAGGGTGGAGTGTTTCCTCTCCTCTGGGCAAGTTTTATTAACGGTCTGACCTCAACACACCTGCTGATTACAGTTTTTCTCAGTCGCTTTAGTACAATTCTCAGATCAGAATTGAAGTTTGCAAATTCGTGTGTGCATTTCTCAAAACAATGTGTACAAACAGCAAAACACTATGGATTTCTTGCAAAAGCCTGTAACTTGCTCAAAATCTTTAGTTCATCTCTCAAAGAGAAGTCTTTATGTCATTGAACATGTCAGTGCCATCAGAATGTCAAGTCGTTATGTCATTGTCTACGAACAAGAAAGTCAAATAACTTAGTCATGTTGTCAATATAACTGTGTACTTCAGAGGGAGGTTCTGATGTAAACTATGGCTAAAGTTTTGATGCCAATTATTGTAAAATGTAAGTTACACCTTTTTTGTTTGATTGCAAGTGACTGGACAAGATTCACATTTACACTTTTATTGTTCATATTGTAATTTGTTGACAGACCATGTCATACCATCATAGAAAAAACCCACTGCAAACAGTAACACAAAGGGAAAAAAAAGATAGGACAATATTCTGTACAACAGTACAGGCAGTAGGAATTGGTGTGGTCTTCCTACACCTCTTGTCGTTCTTGTATGTTAGGCCACAAATTCTCATCCACATCACAGCAAATATCCTCTCTTGCAATGCAGCGTGGAAAGAATCTTTTAGAGTGTCTTATCCAGCCTCTTCAGGCGTCTGCTGTGATGTCATCACACGCTGCATCCATGGCAGCCAGGAGGGTCATTTGTGTATGTGGCTGGCGATCATAAACTTTCCATCTCCATGCTGAGAAAAATTCCTCAATAGGGTTAAGGAATGGAGAGTAGGGTGAAATGAACTCCATCCGCATCCTGTTGTGGGCTGTAAACCATTGCCTGATGATGTTGGAGTGATGAAAACTCACATTGTCCCAAACTGTCACATACGTTGGCAGGTGATCTCCACTCTGACCCCTCTCTTCTTCAGGGATGAGATCTCTGTAGAGAGTTTCTAGAAAGGTTATAAGATGTTCTGTGTTGTATAGACCTATTATGGGAATATGAGTAAGCACACCATTGTCACAGATGGCCCGTTGGCCTGGCACATCAGCTGTAGCCCTGTGGCCGATAATATTTCGGCCACGCCTTCTACATTTTGTCAGGTTGAAGCCAGCCTCATCCATGTAGATGAAGCTGTGCGGCTGTTCACTTGCTTCCAGTTCCATCATACGCTATATACAGAAGACACAAAATGAGTTTTATGAATTACAAGAATTTACATTTTGGCTAAGATAGAGTTACATCAAATGTATAAATCACATATTGCATTACTTTTCTACAGCCATAGCAAATGTGTAAAGATTTGTGTAATGTGTAAAAACCCGCTTACTGTAATGTATATCGTTGTAAGATATACATAGTGTTTACTGTGCAGTACAGTTGCTGCATGTCCATGCATGTTTTACCTGTACATACTGGTAGCGTAGTTCCTTCACTCTTTCACGATTTCTTTCAAATGGAACAGTGTAAAGCTGCTTCATTTTTATCTGATGTCCTTTCAGCACTCTGTCATTGGCTGAGATGCTGAATGTTTGGATATTTGCAAATATGTTGTTGTCCTCTATAATGGCACTCTTTATCTCTCTTTGTCTTATCGCATAGTTTTCTACAACCATGATGCAAATAGCCTCCTCCTGTTTCGTAAGCAGTGAAAAGGGGCCCTCTGCCGCCCCTGTGAAGTTGTCTTGCAGTCCTATGTCGAAAAGATACAGTAATGCAAAATACAAAATTCAGGAAGATAAAATGTCACTTTATAAAATGTAGGCCTACTTACAGTACTTACTGAATCTTGCAAAAAGCTTTACATATTGTAAAAATACTGTAATATTGTATGAAACATCACAGAACAGTTCATATTTTAGATTACATACCTGTTCTCTCGACGAAAGGTCTGAATGATTGAGGACACTGTTGTTCTCCTAACATTTGGCTGCACCCTTCTACCAGCCTCAGCCATTGTGAGCCCATGGTTGACAACATGGTCTACAAGTGTGGCTCTTATCTCATCAGGAACATGTACTGTATATGTCTTCGGCCTCTTCCTCGGTTTTGCCCCCTATAACTCCTCCACCACGCAGCCTCACTCCTCTTCCTCTTCCTCTTCTTCTTCTCTCTGGCTGTTGACCTCGTCCAATTCCTTGTCCTTCCATTGTCAGACATAGAACATTGTGTTGTGCTTCAGCCATATACAGTATATACTTGCCATTTCATTGTCAATGAGATGCACCTTTGCTAGAGGAAGTCAAGTCACCTGAGAGCAATTTACCAATTCAGGACAGATTTAGACAAAAACATATAATGGAGATGTATAGAAATATGTTTGTCACATTATGACAACTTGGTCAACCATTTTGCAGTTAATGACTTATACGATGAACTAATGACTAGGTGTTTTGAGGAAGAAGACTATTGCACAGTGAACTATATAATACATTTTGAGCAACATGACATAAACAAGTGAAAATGTAGCAAAGAGCAGAGAATTGTACATAATCATTTGCATGGATGTACCAAAGCAATTGCAACTTGTTCAAAGAAGTGAGAATCTGCTTATATGATGTGCACAAGTGACATTATGATGTGAAGATTGAACAAATAGTTTTGGGAATTTCAGTCTGATCTGAGAATTGTACTAAAGTGACTGAGAAAAACTGTAAGAGGCAGAGAGTAAACCTTTTTAGGTGTGTGTGTGTGTTCCGGTTTGATCCATTTCTGATCAGTCTGCTGCACGTTTCTCACACGTACTGTCAAAGTTGGTAAGACCTGCCTGGTAATGACAGATAAACCCATGATGTTCACTGAAATAACTTGGAAATTAAGTTTTAAATAAATTGGTAAATTAAACTTTATTTAAAAATAAAGAAACAAAATAGAACTAGTGATCCATTCATCCATCTATCTTCTATTCCTATTTGGTCCTGTGCATTGTCATGGGGTTACTGGAGCCATTCTCAGCTGTTTTAGGGTAAAAGTGAGAACAAAGTAAAAGTATTTGCTATAGTAAGTAAAAAATAAATGCTAATCACCAAGTAAGGATGAACAGAGCCGTGCAGCCTGCTGCCTTGCTTTTTGTGGCCTCGTGGCTCACAATCAGATGCCAAACTGAACATCCTCCTGATATATGCCCAGTTTAGGGAGGCAGAGAGAGCAACTTCAGGGACGTATAATATAGCAAACTTTTGATTTTTACACAATGTTTATTGTAAAATGTAAAATTAAAGCATTGACATACATTTATATAATTCTTTATTGGTGTCCTTTAAAGGGTATAATTCTTTTTCTCATTAAAATATACACCTGGTGGTAATATTAATGAAAACATGTTGAATTTTATTCAAAAGGTAGAGGCCCTGTAAAATAGAATGTTGAGTTTACACATAAGATGGTGGGATTTGATTAACACTTTTCTCATTTCCTAAGTGAGATACTTCACGGATGGACATGCATTTGTCATGTTTGTATTTAGTGATCATAAATACAGAGTCTCCCATGACTAAAAATAAACCATGCATTTGTATTATTTAGCTTTTGTTTTTCTTTGGCCCCACCAGTAGTGTGTTTATAGCAGAGAGGAATGCAGAGAACAGCAGAATTGTGTGCATGTGTGTATGTTATGCATGTGTGTATGTTCACAGAGGCAAAGGGTCAGTTTTGGCTCAGTCCAAAGCACGTCGACTTAGTCGCAGCTTATTTGCTGATGCTATCTGTGAGTAGGAATCTGGATAAACAGTGAGGCTAGATAACAAGTAAAGCTCTTTTTCCTTCTTCGTTTAGTGTACTCCTCCTAAACGTCTTAGATAAATACCAGTTTGATGATTTCTGCCACTTTTAATGTCACATGTTTTTGGCAAAATCTTTGTTTAGAGAATTTTTAAAACTTATTTCACCATATCTTTTCCATCCAGCAGGGGCTAAGAATGCGAGAGGAGACTACTAAAGAAACCAAAAGACACAAGTGCCATTTTCCTGTTGTAGAAATTCCAGTTTTGCATTCTTGGTCCTGTTCTGTTCACTGCAGATATCAACGGACACAGCTGTACAGTAGGTTTAGACAGGAAAATCCTGCCAGAGATAGTGACAAGAAGTCATTTATTTAAGTCATAGCAGTACAATTGACCAATGACACCAAGGAAAACATACATAAAAAGTCAAATCTCATTTATTTATTTATCTACGGTATATCTGCACTTATGCAGAAGGTGGAAGTGGAACGTATGTGAAGCCCAACAAGCTGTGTCATGCTCTAAGGAAAGACTGAACCGCACAGCGTTGGACACGTGTGGATTGTGAAGGTCAGCAGTTGTTTGACCTCTGCACATCTGACTAACAGAAACTTAGAGAAGAATTAAAAAAAAGTCTCTAACATACCCAGGCAAGAAAAATCCCCAACAGAGGCTAGCCATTCCCAAATTCCACATCAACCATTTCAGTCCACACAAATGCAGATGTATGCATTAAAACAAAGGTATGCTAGGTGGTGTGATCACACACAGACTCTGACCGCAGCTGGACTGTCCTGTCAGGAATTGTGGGCCCATATCTGTATTTTATGTGTGAAAGAACACTTGTCTTTTATCACACTCTCTCAAGAAAGGAATATGAGCATGTTCTGCAGCTGTCTGAAGACATTTGAACCTCCCAGATGAGCCAGCAAGGAACAGTGCACAAAACATCTAAAAATCAAAGCCCTAACCTCCCCGTGGGATCAAAACAAAATCATCTGTGTAGAGTGGAGTCCACGCCTCTGTGCTGAACAGTTTCCGTTTTTTTACTTTGAGTTTAATCATTGTAACTCAAACTCAACCCCTTAACCCCTAATTCTGAGTTCATAACAAGTGGGTCCATGATTTGTAGATGGAGGTTGAAGATCACATGTGAATTTTGGAGTTCATTTGAGTTATAGTTTAAAATTGTGCTCTAATTTAATGTTATTTTTTTTATTAACCACATTAAAAATGTCTATATTCATGTTTAATTCCCCGATAGAAGTTTGTTTACTTTGATTTGTCCACATAAGAACCACATGCTACTGAGCAAAGTTAGACACTGATCCCAAGCAGCATTTTCCACAGATTTCTCACTTTTTGATGTCCTCTGAATCTTAAATAAGTAATATTTTAATCCAAAATTGTATAGTACCTATTGTTAATGTTGTTGTTGTTGTTGTTGGTTTATGGAGATCCCAAATACAAAAGAACAGAAAGGTATAGGTTAAAAAATGACCTTAAAATGAAAAAAGATCATTTCAATAAATCCTTACTTAGACTCAGACGTAAAACATGCGCAAACACATATGCAATGGTTAATAATCAAACTGTACAGCAGTGGCTTAGCAGTGTTATTTTTACACCAACCACGTGTGAGATGAAAAAATAGATGGAGACACAAAGCAAAACTCAAGCTGCTATACTAATCCACTAAATTCTAAAAATGAAAATAACAGATCAGCGAAATACGCTTAAATACGCAATCCTTGAAGCTGTGATCTGTTTTATGACCATATCTTTTTTACACTATCAAGTTTAGAGTCATTTGTGCTCATATTACTGGTAAAACTGGGCTCAGTTGTGTGGGGTGTTTTTATAAAAAACTTCTTTTAGACAGGTGTGCTTAAACTGCCAGACAACTCAGAGCTCAAATAATTGAAGAAAAATTTAAAGATTTGAAAATTTCACCAAAATAAACAGTCTGTGTATGAAGTTTTTTGTGCTGATGGCATCACTTTGTAAAGATTCTTGTTTCAGCACCAAAAGGGAACATTCATTGCTTGAACTCAAACAAGTTATATCATTACATTTTATTGAGTATGGGACATTTTAAAAAATGTTCACCTTTTTAATTTAAAGGTGTATCTTGAAATAACTTAATTTGTCTATATGTCTGAACAAGATAAATCACTGAAGTTGCACCACATTTGTTAGTTTAGGGGTTAAAATTGGGACTCTGAAGTAAAGACAAATACAGATCACTTCATCGTAATTGGTCATTTTTTTGTCACTCTTGTTTCAGGATCCTCATTTCATAAAAGGTATCTTGTGTTACCCTAATCTTCTCCTCTCAAGTCCTCCTGCATCAGCAGAATCTCTCCCACCCATCTTCATTCTAGTGTAAACAGTTTGCATGCAGAGCAGCTGCTCGTCATGACGATCAAGCAGGCTGGGGAGTGAGCTGCAGGTGTTCCTGTTTAGGTTTAAAGTCGTGGAGTTCTCAGCGTTTTTATTTTTTCATGTTTAGTCGTACAGAGAGCACCGCTGTTTGTAGAAAAAAGTGGACTGCATGTTTACTTTGAAGAGCCAATCACATGAACAGGTTTGTGTCAGCATGAAGAGCAAGTTTCCTGTTATTTCTGACCACACATGTGCACAAACCTCTAATATTCAAAGTACTATTGTGGAAGTGACTTAAAAGCTGTACTGTGTAACAGATTATTTGTCCTTGTTATTCATCAGTAACCTGTAACCTTACCATGTTACAGTTCCAAAATCGCATGTGTTACAAATTAATTATCCTAGATGTAAATTAATCATATCTGTCAACATTTTGGGCCTATTCAGATTAGACAGGGCTGTATGTAAACCACAACACCATGAATGTTTGTCTAAATGCTCTTTTTTTCCTTCTCTTTAAAATTAACAGTGTCAAACCATTATGTGATCATGCACAAAAGGAACATCACAGAAATCTGATATTTTCATTGAAAAGTTTTATTGGAGAAAGACTGATGCTCATCTCTTGTCAGTTTAGTGCAAACAAATATATACTTACAGGCTACATGAAACATTTTAACTATGAATAAAGAGAAGTTGGGGATTAAATACTAAATATGAGGCTTATTTGCTTAAAAAACGATAAAACAAAAAAGTTCCGTTATTAAAAAATGACTCTAAAAACAAGACATGCGTCTAAAGTATAGGCACACTGAAAAAACAAGAGCAGACGCACTTATTAGGAATATAAACCAAGGAAGAGTTTGAATGGAAGTTTTTTTTTTTTTTTTTAACCATAGCTTAGAATTATTTTTAATTGTGGGTGGAAAGAAATTCTACCATGCAAACCTTTTTATCCTTGTTTTTACATTCCAATTGAATATATTTAAATTTGGGTCTGAGTAGTCAAAGAATGAATTCAGTATTCAATATTTTACCAAAAAAAACAAACAAACTCAAATTTAGGACTGGTAGAATATAGATTTTCTTTGTAGTTGGGATCTGTAAGTGTGTTAGAGAACGTAGTATGTCACGTCTCAGTAATCGATTGGTAATGCTTTAAACAACTTTTTCATAGAAAATTGTTATAGAAAATACATTTTAAGGGCGTAATGAAGAAAATTAAGCTTAAATTTGGCATTTCTGAGGATTTCTTTGTCGAAACTGTTGTGATTTATAGAGAAAAAAAATGCTCCTTTCTGATGGATCCACTTAGAGACAAATAGATCCATGTACTTCTTAATTTTCCTTGTTAAGATGGTTTCTGGCTCAAAACTGTTCAACTGGATAGGATTGTAAGCCAGCAGGAGAGAGTGGAACAAACAACAGGAGATGGGAAATGGGGGCAGACTTAACCAATGCCAACAGACCTCCCCATAAGACAGAGGTGAATTTCTAAGAAACCACTTCTGCTCTGCAAATAATATGTCCTAGAAAATGTGACAACTTTTTTAATTTTGCCTTAAAGTCGTACTTAAGAGACCACTGGAAACAAATTTTAAAAAGATCAAAAGATGTTAGAATTGGATTTTAAATTGAATATGTTTATGGGCATGCAGCTGAGAGACATGAAATGTCTTACGTTATTTTTCTTTTTTCAAGTCCTTCAATGTTAAAGAGAGAAAAAAATGTACAAACTAAAAAATCTATCTTGGGGGGATCCTTTTCTACCTATTTAAATATTGCTCTCTCTAGTCATCTTAACATTTGTATAAATTTAAAAGTAATAACATTCCTTCACTGTTGTTGGCATAAAGGTGATGCATATATAACATCAGAGTCCTTATCCTCATTTGTATTTTATTTTAAAATTATCTAATTAAACTTTTCCATTTACTGTGGTTTCATTTTTTTCAATTTCCAATTTTTAGGGATTTTCACACAGTTAGCAGATTCAGAGATATGATACTTGCTTTTTTGAATATTAATATCCATAAGGATCTATTTTTTCGTATTATACAACATAGTGCTCACCAAATTTGGCTAATTATTTTTATTTTTATACTTTTGGCTTCTTCTAAAAATGTGTTGAACGATAGAAGAGAAATAACAATATTCACCCAAAAAGAGGCAAATCTATTTTTTTTATGTTTCTTTTTTTTATATTTTTTAATATTCTTTATTAAAGTTCTGACTGTAATTTGGACAGAGCTGATGGTGTCCTCAAGAGAGACTGAGAAAACAAATGAATCACTTATGTGAACCAATAAGCATCAAGGGTTTTCCAGTCTGCTCCAAGCCATTTAAATTGATCTACAAGTCTATGTATGCATCTCTGAGTGTTTGTGTGAGCGTCCCTACTACCTCTCCCTCCGCCTCTCTGCATCATCCTGAATTACTGAATGAATCTGTGCTGTGGTTGTAGTAGTTTCCAGAGTGACTATGGATGTTTGTGTCCTTGAGCCAGACAATGAATTCATACTAGCTTATAAGATGCTGTCTCACACACACAAACACACACACACAGCCATCTATGTGTGTGCATCTCGTCTTCTTTTCTGACCTTGTTGTTAAACGTCCTGTGGAGGTGTGCTGTGCCCACGAGACTTCCTGTTTCCATTCATGCTTTATGTCCATTGTAATTTAAAGGGAAGGGACTTTGAATAGGCTCTAGCTCTTGTATCTTTATTGATAAATCTTTTCTTGATTATAAACAATATTTTTTCATTTTCTCAAGGTCTTACTTATTTCCAAGATTGGTTGATTTAGAATGACCAGTTTCTAGCATAACAGTGTCACCTTTACAACAAATTCCAGCACTGCATTTTTTAGTTTTCAGCAAAAGTCAAAACTCTTCTTCAATAAATTCATTAAAATTACTGAACATAAAAAAATTCCTCCAACTTTAAAAAACATTTTAGTAAAACTTTAATCATCCAAATACCTATATAGTCCAAGAAAATCTGTTTTAAACCCTATAACTCCAGAGATGTCACCTGTGAGGCCTAAATAACAGACGCTCTTTGACATGAGGTAACTCTTCAACTCATTAGGCGATCATCGTGAATCAGCTGATTCTGACCCAAAGACGCAGAGACTTCTCATTTTGGCCTTGCACCATTATGCAACACAGTAAAGTGTAGTAGCGTCCAAACCGCTTTTCTCCGCTGGAATTACGTTAATTGCATAAATAGTTGAAGTTATGGTCGGTGAATGAATTTCAACACTGGAGCTCAAGCTCCTGTTAAGGGGTTAATAGCGTGTCATCACTCTCTTACCTAAATTATTTTCTATGAGGCTTCAGCAGGTCAAGGCTGACTTGGGGGTACAAGAAGAAAGGGTTGCATTAACATAATTTAATTGGCATCTCATTAATCCTTTACAAAAATAAAGGAATGCTCCTCAAGTAGTACCATATGTTTTACATATGTTAACAACATCTTACTTGTCATTATTTGAGAATTTTGTGTCCTGGCTGTTGTAAAAAATATTTGATTATGTGGGGTTTTCTCCATTACTGCATCCATCTTTGTCCATGAGCTTTCCTTGATATGTAAATAAAACTGTTTATGCGTATACTTTCATTGTTCAATGGTAATTCTAAAATCCCCCTTTAACGGATCTTTGAGTCATTCTGAAGGCATGAGGGACTCACTAACATACACATATCCCTTCAAAAACATTGATCTTAGGACAAAAGGATGAAGCCTTATCGTTGCAAAAACCTGGAATTCCTCAATGGCGAATGAAAAAGTTCAAAACAACGTTTGCTTGACTGGATCTGTGTATAATCTGTCAGTGTGAGTGGTTGTGTGTGAGCAGAGTGAGTGACCACATCAGCAGAGTGGACTCGTTCATAAAATTGGCTAATGCAATCTCAGGTCTGTGTCTATCTACTTTCTTTGCTCCTGACATCTATTTGTCCTTTCCTCATTCCCAATACTCACAAATCATTCCACCTGAAAAGACTGACTGAGTCATAGCTCTACTAAAGTCCACTCAATGTCTGAGAATGGTAAAGGAACTGAATGTTTCTTGTCTTTTTTTGCATCTTTAAGCTATCCTCCAAATCAGGGGTTATCGAAGTTTTTGTAGAGGAGGGCCAAATTAGGAACTCGACATTAGACTGGGGGCCAGCCCTTGAGGTACGACGAAGTATGCATTTGTCCACTTTGCTTGAATGCGCATTTTCAACACAGTGTTTTACCTCAAAGGAACCTGCTCTGGCTCTCTTTTAATGAGGGCCACAAAAAATCTTCCCGCGGGCCACCATTGGCACACTTTGAGAAACCCTGCTTCAAATGTTCATTCTTCAAATGTTCTTCTTCTTCGTGTTCAAACTTTTTTTAACAGTGTTTTAGTGTTTAGCAGTGTTTTTGTAACATATGCCTATATGTTGAAGTGTTGGGCGATACAATGAACCCGTGTACAATGTTGCCTCTGGTGGAAGGTTGGTATGTATGGCGGCAGTGTTCGGCAGTGGAGCCTCCATTAGTGTGTGAATGCGTGTCTGAATGGGTGAATAGGACTGTGTCTGCACGATTAACCATTATTAAATATTGTTGCTGATTGGTGTCTTGAAACTTGTCAAAATAGTACTAAAAAACAAAAACAGAATAAATTCAAAATCTGTCCTCCATGGTTGATCACTTCCTGTATTCCTGGAAAGATGGAGCAGTACAGAGGTGGGAATGCCGGGAATTGGGCTGGACAGCTTGTTAAGAGGAGGTGAGGTATTACTTTAAAAGTTTCTTCCACCCCCGTCGGAAGTCAGTGTAATAGACAGCCAAGAGCTTTTCCAGAAGATGGGAAAGGTGGAGGCTGGGATCAAAGCTTTCTTTGGGAAGAGACTCAGCGAAGCATAAGGACCTTGTCTCTGCCTGCATACAACTTAAAAATAACATACTATGGAATTTCACACGTTTTTGTTATTTTGTGCATACTTTTCAGTTCAAGTTTAAACATCAACAAAAACTAAAACTGTAGAGTTTTTGTGGTCACTCTTGTCAGTCAAACAAAGCAGATGACCCACAATGTATCACTTATGAAAGGTTTTTTTTTAATATTTTAATGTTCTCTGTAAGTTCTAAAACTTGAACTTGAACAAAGAATAGCCATTGTTTTTATGTTTTGGTCTGAGAGTACAGCGAAGTTGAATTTTTTTTAAAAAAAGTACATTTTGGAGTACATTTTGTTGTTTGCCCTCAAACCAATATAGACTTGTGCTGCCAGTATGCCCTCTTTCACTTCTGTAGTCCAGGTTTACTGCATTACTTTTCTTCTTCTCTTCAAATGCAATTCAATGTGTTGATATTCTCGCCACTTCCCATTGTCCAAAGTGAAGTTCCCTCAGACAGTTGCAGATCAAATCTTAACTCCTTTAAATACTAACACCATGCAGATACATTCTCCTTGTTTGGATTTTTAACAAAGGTCTATGTTTGGGTTCACAGTTCTACCCAAACAACGTTAGCTTGTGAGACTTTTATATCAACTGCTGAACATGAGTGTCTTAAGGACAAATTAACACATTTCTCTTGAATTTGCTTCATTTGAAAACTCATTGAGCATCAAAAGACCTTAATACAAATGCGTGTGTCGCCAGAGAAGAGCGCATGTGTGTTTAGTGCCTTTAAGTTGCTCTGCAGCGGGACATTTACTCAGCCTTTGGGATGAATGAGGTCTGTGATGAGTATTTGTGTGTATGTGTGTTTGTACAAGAGCAGAGTGGCAGAGGGAGTGGAGGAGACAGAGAGGAGGAGCAGAGAGACGTGGGTGAATGATTCTCCAGATGAAATCTAATATGTGAGACGATGCATCCTAAAGAGACATTTTCTCATGGGCCCACACCATGAATACAAATTCGCTCCACCACCCACCCTGCACAGGAAGGACGGATGCACCTTGCTTCAACCCGTGGTGGAGAAGTACAGCCTGCCTTTCCTTTTTCCTTTTTTTAACCTCAACGTTTACTATGGTCCAATCACAAAACTCAACTGTGGTGACTTCATGACAGCTCCTATGAGTCATCCATTCATACCTCTTTTTCAGCTGAATCTGTGTGCAGCTATTGACTATCATGGGTATTTATATTGACAAAGCAACCGTTTGTGAGCATGTTGGCTGAAGTAAAATGTGGCCAACGGAATGCAGCAGGTGAGTTTGCTAAAGGAGGAAATGTGGATGACAATCAGTCTGCTTTACGATTGCTGACCTCTGGGATTATCTAAAAAAGATTACATGCATGGTTTGATGGTAAACTTGGTTATATGGTAAAGGAATTGTGTTTACATTCGGATAGGACTATATGTGGGTGGGATTGAGATAAGGGTCTGGAAATGCACTAGAGGCATTCTTAGTGACATCAGTGTTTTGAAGATCTGAGCAACCAGGAAAGTCACTTAAAGTTAAGCCGAGTTTACCAGCTGGGCGATGAGTGCGAAGGGAAAAAGTGTGTGTGTGGAGTCATGTGTATGTGAGAGAGAGCCAGAAAAAGACAGAGAGAGGAAAAGGGGAGGAGAAAAAAAGGGAGGAACAGAGTGGAGAGGAAAGGAGAGAGACAAAGTGAGGAGGCTCAGAAATAAGGGAGTTTGTTGCCGGTAGCCCAGTCCAGACAGACACGCGGCTCATCTTCGTCCCTTTGGTAGCACCCGCTTGTTTCACATAACCAGGGCTGAAAGTGTAAAGAAGAGTGGAATGGTGGCACTTACAAGCAGAGGTCAGGCAGACAAGAAGGAAGCTTGTGGATGTTTATAGGTGTTTCTTTATCTGACAGGATGAGAAGCTGAGCAAGGAAACAGAAAAGAAAAAAAAAGAATCATGGAGCAAGCAGTATTACCCATAGTCACATAGGAGACTTAGGAGAGGCATGTAAAGGCTGCTCTGAGAAGGAAAGAGACAAAAAGTCAATTTTGTCCATTCTGTCCAAAGGAGCAAGAGTACGAGCCAAGGGATCGTAACACTGGAGCTCAAGGATAAACCATGGACTCTGCATACATCCCACCACACCTGGACGTGAGTACTACATCTCCAGCCCTCTATCACACACACACACACACCAATCTGTGTGTCAGGTAACAGGCCACAGGAATTGTGCTGCTGAAACCATTAGTCACTCTGGGGATTACACGCACACATCCATATACTGCTGGCACAGTGTTGCTCAATCAAAATCTCATTCTGTAAGCAGCATATCCTGGAATAATGTGCACATTATGAGTTCAAAGAGCACAACTCTGCACTGCTTCAGCAGTGTGAACACACACAGCAGCTCAATGCAAAAAGCAGAGGTGCGTGTTAGTTCTCCGTTTCACATCTGTTTAGCTGTCAGATGAGCAAAGTGAGTGCTCGGAGGAGCATTGGAAGTAGCGTTTCTACTGATGTTGGCAAACTGTTGTGCCTCAGAGGCTGTGAACCCCAATACCCCAATGATACCCCCAATTGGGGGAGAGTATTCCTCCTTCAAACTTTCTCAAATAGGAGAAAAGCTTTGGCACATATTCATCAGGTCATCTGAGCTTCTGAATATCCATTCTGTATTTGCATTAGCTGATTTTTTTCTCGTTCTTGTAATCTTTTTTTGCTTTGTTTTTTCTTATATTTAAAAAGTCCTCACTCTTTCGTGGCTTTCTGTGTGTGAGTTTGTACATATTAATCACCTGCTGATCTGTAAAAGTCTGGTTAGTTTTTTACATGCCAGAATGTGTGAAATTTAGTCCCATCTCTTAAGAAAAAACCCTTAACCTCAGGGCTTTTCTCAAGAGATCGTCCAATCAGGGATATTGTTCTTCTATTGGAGTCCCAAATGCAGCCAAACCACAGCCCACAAGTAAAGCAGTTTTGTTGGCTTGATGAAATGCAGCATCTCTGCAGAACTTCCACAGCTCATGCATTTTAAAAAATCCAACCAGGATACACACAGTCTAAAGGTTAGACATCCATGCCATGTTTCTTAGCTTACCTATTCAGGGCAAACATATGCAATGAGTATCAGTGTGGGAAGACTATAAATGAATGTTTCCAGAACTGTTCATAGGTGTATGTGACTATTTATTAACTATTTTCTCAGAGAGTGAAGATGAAAGCCTGAGGCATGCTTGCTGTGCGTATCAGTTTCTGAAATAATGGAATGGCTGGATAGATAAATGAGAGCTGGGACGTGGGGTGGGTTGCATGGTTTGGGAAGAAATCAGGGAGAGTGAAAGAGGAATTTGGGAAAAGAAACACGGGAAGAACAACAGGAAGGGAAAGTATAGGGACCAGGCGCAACATGAAGACAGCGGCAGTGGATAAATCAGCCGGAGGCGGTGACACTCCGGCCCCCAGGCCCGGCAACAGTCTGCCGCACTCTTCCGCAAAAACACCATTCATTTGAGACCTAGGAAAAAAGGAGCAACTCGAGATTGCAGCGAGATTGATAGGGCAGAGGGAAGGCGATGCTTAAAAAAAACAAAAACAGATATTTTTAATTGATAGAAAGAAAGGAGCATTGCAGAAAGAAGAGGGGAAAGGGTTTTGAGAAGCATAAGATCAAAAGTAGAAAAGAGAAAGCATCTTTTCCCGGTTGTATGACAACAGAGAGGACAAAGCAGCAGGACAAAGTTCAAGGAATGCAGAGGAAGGAGGAAGGGGAAAGGGTACAGTGTTTGAAATAAACAGATAAAAAGAGAGATGGACGTCAGAGGTTTTAATCAGTGGGTTCAGAGAGACATGGCCTGCCAGACGCTAGGGTCACTCTTCTCCTTAGTCAAAGGACATCTAACATGTTTACCAGGGCAAGTTGCATGCTTTCACAAAGAGAAAGGCTGTCCAAACACAAGCTGAACTTTAAACCTTCACCTCACCTTATCTATGTCCCAATAATTACACAAATGATCTTCTCAACCTTTTAATAGTCTGTGGTCAAGCCACACGCATGCCAGACAGGAAAATAATAAAATACATTATAGATAAAAATGAGGAACAGTGAGGATGTACTCATAAAAATGTCAGGTTTCTTGACCGAGTTGAGGCACTCAACGTCAGAGTGGGAGGTGCCTTTTCTTTAAATGACTCTCAGAGCTGGTACTGAAGACCTGAATCCACTCTGCCCAGTTTAAGTTAGAAAGGACCAGCCATACTACAGACACCTGTGGAGAAGATAATGGCTGCATATGTGAAGTAATGAAGGACGAGAAAACTACATTCTTTGTTTTTCTTTGGTTCCCCTGCCTCACGGCTGAGGCACACCCTTCCGAGTGATGACTGAACCTTTGTACCTCAGAGTCTCTGGGTGGTTTTGTAGGTGAGGAAAGTACAGGACGGAGGTGGTGTTGTTGTCTTTAATCAGCTTTACAAGCCTCCACAGTATATGGGAGAGGCCAGCCAGCAAAGTGCCTAATCTGTAATTCTCCCTTGTAGAGCTGCCTCAGGTGAAACAGTCCTGGGTGGGGTTGCTGGAGTTTAATGGATAGCTAGTCACAATCCCACGCTCGAAGGTGGCTCATTTTCCCAGGCCTGCCCTTTGCACTGCAGACCATGAGATCAACAAACAACACAAATTGAGTGTGCATAAAAAATATGCACATCTTCACACCTGTGACCTTCTTTCTACCCCTTGTCTTGCAGAGTGGCAAGATTAGCGGTCATTACAGCGTCATTATGTGTTCACTCAGCCATAAACCTCTCCGTTATCTTTCTGCAGAGGCCCTAATCGATTCTCTGGCCCTAACAGAGATTAGATAAAGTGATAGAGGCGAGAAAGACAGTGATACTGCTCTCATATAAAAAAAACTATTAAACCACATTTGACTTACCTCCAGCAACAAAGCAAAGCACATACTGGAAAGGTGGTTTTTCTTCCTATCAACTCGGGTAAAGATTGATCCCCCCCCAAAAAAAAAAAAGTGGCTTAATTTGAAGTTTGGTTACAAGTTTTTACACCTTTACATTGACCCTTTAATCCCCCATTTCACCTTTGACAAGTAAGGAGAGCACTTAACATTGCTTCTTAATTGCTGCCTTTATTATCAACACCTGCACTCCCAAAAATGCAGTGTTTACCAGGCCTTTGTGGTAATGGTGTTACACCTGTCTGCAACACAGAGGAGGTTTGAATACAGCTGACTGAGGAAGGTTTACCACTATTGGCAAAGTCAAGTTTATCTAAGGGTGAGATAACCCTAAGCATAATTAGGGTTGAATGGTTCAAATCAAGTTTGTAATCTCAGAGCTGCATCGAGCTCATGGTGCAAATGTAGTTGGAAAAGAAAGAGTGAGTTAAAAAGACAACATTTTTTACAAGATTGTTTTGTTGTCTCCGCTCTCACTTAATGAAATCTGCAGAATATATGTGTGTGTGTGTATATATATGAATATATATATATATATATATATGAATATATGAATATATATATATACATACATACACATGTGGGGGGGGGTCTGTTTTTTTCACATTTTTGTTCTCAATGTCTGGATATTAAAATGTAACTAAACAATTACCCTAAGAGTTGAATCAATAGGAAATCTGCAGTCCCTGCCAGAATTCTATGATTCCATCCAATAAAGCAGAGCTGACAGACAGAAACTTTTAGAGAAACACAAAAAGTTTTTGTTTTTGTTTTTATGGTTAAAAAACAATTACAGGAGCAGCTTTAACCTATTATGTGAATTAAAGATATTTAGAATTAAAGACTTTTTTTCTGTTGCCTGGGTGAGTTATACACATAATTAATGTTTTTAAAAAATATGTTATTACAAATGTCCTCTATCGTCCTCTGTCAAAAGATCAGAGATAGATAGATAGATAGATAGATAGATAGATAGATAGATAGATAGATAGATAGATAGATAGATAGATAGATAGATAGATAGATAGATAGATAGATAGATAGATAGATAGATAGATAGATAGATAGATAGATAGATAGATAGATAGATAGATAGATAGATAGATAGATAGATAGATAGATAGATAGATAGATAGATAGATAGATAGATAGATAGATAGATAGATAGAAGCTTTATTTTTTCTTGTGTTCATATGTTTCCTATACGCACATACACAGCATAATTAAATAACCCATAACTGCTGCTCACTTACTTTGGCAAAAGGATCTAATGCCTTGAGGATAACAAGCTGACCATAAATTAGCAAAGAAAAAACAAAGTAGCGCTGTTTCAACAGCCAGTAGTAACAGGGAAACAATTTGCTGATGTTTTGTGAACTGTAAATTTCTTGAACATATGCCATGTGAAGGCAAAAGACTAATGAGAAACTAGTGTGTCCAGGATGGAGAAGACATGTGCATGATATACAGAGTCCAGAAGCATCTCGTAGGGGCTATCTGTTTTACAGATCTCTATGGCTATACTTTGTACTGTATCTGTGTTGTGTGATTTACATGAAAAAACTCTTTTCATTTACAACACTCTTATTAAAGTTTCCTACTACATGCCATGAAGGATTTTTCTACAAAAAAGCGTTTTTTTTCCTTCTCTTCTCTCCTTCCTCCAGATCAACCATGCTCCCTGCTAACATCCTGCTTCTCATGTTCTTGCTGCTACCTCAAGTCTCGTCTGGTCGCCAGGGTGAAGACACCAGCGAGATTGACCATGGCAGGGTGCCGTCCACGTCTTCATCCTCGACACCCACGCCATCGATGGCGGATTCCAACCTTTCTCAAACCATTCAGAATCTTCTCTTGAGCCGACTGGGCCTGCAGTCTCAGCCTAACCCTCAGTCTGGAGTACCAGTCCCACAGTACCTCCTTGATCTGTACCGCTTCCACCAAAAGCAGTACCATCTAGTGGAAGACCCATCATTTAGCTTCCCCAGCCAGCACATTCAACAGGCCAACACAGTACGCAGTTTTCATCACCGCGGTAAGGTTTCTGCAGCAGCAGTAATGATTCTTGGGTGTTTGGGAAAATGTATCATGGTCTCAATTTATCTAACAGTGCAAAAATGAATTCTAATTGTCAAGTGGTAGTACATATTAGAAAAAGAAAGTACAATGAACAATGCACTTCTTCTAGAATAAAGCCTTCAATTAATTAGAATGGAAGAAAAAAATGTCAAAATGGTAGAACATAAAATTATGGCAAAGCATTTAAACACCTTTCTTTATCTTTTGATTACCTCTGTAAAACCTACAAAATACTTCAATAAAGTTTTAAAGTTCATGGGTTGTTTTTATAATTTTTAAAAAAGGAACATTTTTTGTGTGGCCTTCAACAGCTGACAAAATTATACTGACAAAGAATAGTTAATGAGATACACCAGAGTGTATATATATATATGTATATATATATATATATATATATATATATATATATATATATATATATATATATATATATATATATATACATGTATATATATACATAAGGTTATTCATTCAATGAATTCAATTGTGATTTTTTTTTTGGTTTATTTATTTGCTTATTTGTTTCGTTTGTTTTCATATAGTAGGTTTAAACTTGCTTTTATTTTTTAAGGCTGTGTCAAGGATTAGCTACATATCTTTAAATTATCAGATGGTAAAAGTTTCCAGCAAATTTATCTGTTTAATTTTTAATTAAAAACCCAGCCAGAAACTGCACCATTTCTCTAAGTCTGGGCCTATCAAGTGCTATCTCTTTGAAAAATCTGAATGTCAGAAAAATATCTTTATCAAGAAAAAAAAGTGCACTGTTTTAGTAAATAAGAATAAAATCCAGGCCACATGCATTTATTTTGGATACCAAGTTTTGTGTATTTTAGTCTCTTTGCTCATCCAGAACTGACAACTATGATAAAGTAGGGTGATATCAAAAATAAATACTCTTGATGTAATAAATGATAATGTTTGATTATGCCAATTATATTTTCAGGAAATCCTTAAAATATGGCCTTTGCCATCTGATTTACACTACTTCTTTCTTGGTATTTCTTCCAAAATTTATCACTTGTGAACCTCACTTGAAAAAGTTTGCTGAGCAAAAAATAAAGTAAAATAAATAAGATTTGTTTAAAAGGCACCCTGCTTTTTTCTTGAACTTGTCGGATAACTTTGTTGAGTTCTGAAAAAGTAAGCGTTGACTTTTTTATTAACTTGATCAAAAACAGATTACATATAAAAACTATGATGTAGCTTAAATCTTAAATTTAATCTAAATGTAATGTTTTATCTTTAATTTTAGCTTAATTCAAATGGGTGAAACACATTTAGGAATAAGAGGCCTGCTGTTAAAGGGGAATCAATCTCTACATAATATTAGAAAGGCACTAGTTAACATGACCAGTTATTAATCCGACATTTTATGGGTAATGATTGGACTCTACTAGAGTTACCTCTAATCATTGGCTCTCAAGTGGCTGGAACTCATTGGGTGGACCTTTGCCAAAACACTTTACCCTGCATAGCCTTCAACTGTTAGGAACCTTTAAATTGCTTGAGATAAAACTCATCTCAAAAATTATGTTCTTCAAAAAATTGGCAAAAAACTTTCAAAGCAGCCATATGGTTTTGTTTCATGAGCCCTGTAGTCCAGTCTCTGCATTTTTGTTGTTTTTTTAGCATCTTGAACCAAAAAGCAGTATCTTATGGGGGCACGGATGGACTGAGAAATAAAGCGGTTCATAGCAATAAATAAAATTGTGTTTTTTTTTTTAATTGAACAAGCAAATGTAGCTTTTAAAGTTGAATTCTGAAAACACATGGACATGTTTCAGTGATGAGAATCTTAAATTTAATTCACATTAAATCCCCTAAATTCTCTTTTTCTTTTTTGATTTCTTCTCAGAGTCCCATGAAGACAGTCACACAGAGAAGGATCATACTAGAGTACATATCTCATTTGACATCTCGTCCATCCCTCAAGAGGAGAGGGTGCTCTCAGCCGAGCTTCGCCTGTTTCGCAGCGACAAAGCTTCCCTGGGTCCTGGATCACACAGACTGAACCTATACCTCTCAAAGCATCGCGGAGATCCTAAGCAGGCTTTGCTGGAGACAAGGTTACTCGCCAACAACCTTCATAGCAATAAACCAAGTGGTTTCTGGGAAGCATTTACAATAAGTGCAGAGCTTCTGCAAAAAATCCAAGCTGGTACTGGCAGCCTGGGCTTCCTCCTTGAAATCAAACCTGAAAATACTACCAACCCACTTCCTTACCAGATGTTTGCCTCTGCATCATATGAAGACAAGTCAGATGGACAAAAAGAGAGACACCTGAGAGTGTGCAGGTCTGTGGGCCAAGATGATCACAGCTGGGCCAGGGAAAGACCCCTGCTGGTGACCTACAGTCATGATGGCCGAGGAGAGCCTTTGATTAAACATAGCAGGAAAACCTCTGGTAACAGTCAGAGGATTAGGGGGAAAAAGGGGTCAAAGGTGAGGGCCAGAAACAGCAGTAAAGGTCACGAAACAGCTAAAGCCTGGGGTAGGGCCAAAAAAAAGGGGTATTCTGTGCAGGACTGGGTGACTAAAACAGGAGGGGTCAGCTGGAGCGAACGAGGAAGGGTAAAAAGAAATGGAGGGCACTCCGCAAAATTAAAGCGCATTTCGCGTGGCAGATGCCGCCGTCATCCTCTACATGTAGATTTTAGAGATGTGGGTTGGCAAAAGTGGATCATTGCGCCCAGTGGCTATGACGCCTTCTTCTGCCTGGGAGAGTGCCGTTATCCCCTGGTCGACCACATGAACGCCTCGAGCCATGCTGTGGTTCAAACCATGGTAAACTCTGTGAACGGAGCAGTGCCCCGTCCCTGCTGCGTCCCCACCAGCCTCAGCCCCATTGCGCTGCTTTACATGGACTCTCAAGATCGAGTTGTGCTGAAAAATTACCAGGACATGGTGGTGGAGGGATGTGGCTGCCTGTAGAGGGTTAAGGAAGACAAACACAGAAGAGCAACGGAAAGAGAAAGTCAGGAGCGGCCAGAAAACTGCAAACAGGCAGAGACTGATGGAGACAAACGTCGCACCATGAGAAACATCAGCGGAGAGGAATGAGGCAAGGGGTAGATAAAGCAGTTAAATCACCAATATTAGGAGCAAAAGGTCAGTCAAAAAAAGGAAAATCATTAGGATAAATCACAAAGCTGGCACAGAGGAAGATAAAGGACTAGACAGAAGGACAGGGAGACATGAGGAAGCTGAAATAGTGTTAACTTAAGTAAACTGCCAAGAGTTATTTTCTTTTTCCCATTTGGTGAGGCTGCAGCTGTTTACATCATCATCCCACAGGCTGTTTATTCTTTCATGGCAACCCAGCTCTTTAACATCAGATGCCCCCCCCACCCCCCCCCCACCCCCCCCCATAAAAAATGTCTGTTATTCTTCAGGCCCTGTCTTACTTATCTGGAAGGCACCTAAAGTGGTAAACACTTGAAAGTATCATAAAAAACATTATAGGCTCAGAGTTTAAGCAAATCTGTGTTGTTCTGATGGACATTACGACAATGGGACCAGTATGGAGGCCAAACTTTATTAAACAGTGTTGTTTCTGCAATATTTGAACTGACAATAAGGGTTTGTCTCTTTTTGTGACAGCTAATGTAATGACAGACTGTCCCTCATGAGCAACCACTACATCCCAATCTATTTAAAACAACAATAATGTTGATAGAATATTATGCTATTATTTGAATGTATTACTATCATTATTATTTAAAAAAGGACACCTTTTTTTGTAAATTTCTTTTGCAGATGTGAAAAAAAAATTCATGTAATGGTTGTATTGTGATTCAACATAATTTCACTGAATTCTAACTTAAAAGACACACGCTGTATTTAAAAAGCAGCAATATGTTGTATTTAATCTTGACCATATTTAAAATACCTGCACTCATCGGAGCATCCAGCAAACTGCAAGCCTGCTGCCAAAAACAAACAGGTTGTTGTAGCCTTCCATCAATATTGGTGTTCTGTGTTTTGAATGAATAGTCTGTGTAACTTTCTGTATTTGGTGTAAAACACATGACGACAGACACAAGTGGTATTACCTCTAGAAGCTCAACTAACACATCAGTTGGAACCTAAACGTATTGTAGCTACTGAAATGTTTAACAACAGGTGTCTTTGCTCTAGTTCTGTCTGCGTGTGTCCAGAAAAAAAAGGAAGGCTGATAATAAAATTGGCACTTTAGTGCCTTTCAGACATGAGGCTTTGAATATGTTCTCTGGTGAGCTTAGTTTTTCAGTGTTGCATTTTTATGTCTGAATGGAAACATTTACGATTTAAGCATCAGCTTGTAAAATGTCTGACAATATACCTCCAATAAACAGAGCAAACTGCATCAGATGACACTCTTATTGCTCCTTGCATGCATGCTTTTCTTTACCTCCAGTTCATGCGGCTGTGAACGTGGAGCCCGATGATTGCATGTGAAGTGACATCACTAACACGCCATCATGTAGCTGAAAACAAACCCAAAATATGAATTGAAAAATAAAATGTTGACAAATTGTATGTGTACAGCTTCAGATAACGTTACTCGTCAGTGTCAACAAATCGGGAGTTTAGATAGATTTTCTGGTGTGGTTTATGGATCAATGTACTGCCCTTAAAGTTCCCCTCCAGTCAAATGTTGATCTGTTTTCAAAGCATCCCCAATGGTCTTTAAATTTTTAATATGCAGTTTTAAGCCTAAATAAAAAAAACCTGGGCAGTTTTCTAGTAACACACTTTCTGCCGATGGGCAGCAGTTCATTCTAAATTTGCTACAGTTTGCTACAATCTTTTTTTTTTTTGGTCTGCTCTTAATTCACAACGATCAGAATAAATGCAATTTTAAGATTAATTTTCTTTATACATCCCCTCCATCATGACAAAAATGCCACAAGAGCATGAACAAAAACACAATTTATATCAGAGTGGGTTTTTACGTTACACACCTAACTGAGGTTGAATGCCGACAAGATATGATGCAAACCCACATTACATCTGTGATTTTGTACTCTCTGAGCAGAAACAGTCTCCATGGATTCTGTTAACTGACTCAAATCTATCTGCTCTTCACCGACAAAGGGGAAATTACATCATGGGCAAGTTTATAATCGAACAAATAAACAGTTTAAAAATATATAACAGAATATTGCATTTTAAAGGAAATAAAGCAGCTAACAATGTGATGCTTGATAAAAGCCAAAGACAACAGAGAAAAGAACACGTGAAAAGTCAGTGCAGGCTTTGGTCAATAAAATAATCGTCGCAAAAAAAACTTTTGAAAAACTGTATTTTTCATCATCATAACTGATCCCAAAAGGTTGCTATAGCTACAAGCAATGCAGCAAATGAAATGCATTGTAACATTTTATTTGTGTAACAACAAACAGAAAATGTGCCAATTAGTTTGTGGCTTTGTTTTCAGACAACAGAGAAACAAAAAGACAGAATGACAGGTGAAACTTATTTCTATGCTACCACACTGACAACTTACAAAAGTTGGACAGGTATTTCTTAAAATAATAACAAAGATTTTGCAGCTTTTTCCCAAAGGTGAGACATTGCTCAGATGAATGCCTGTGGTCAAAAATGATGAGCGATTGATGAAAACTAATAGAAAAAAAGAGCAAAACACCTAGTGTTCCCAGGTGGTCTATCTGCCAAGCGAAGAGTAACCAGATCCTGCAAAGTTTTCAAGATCAGACTGGTGAGACATTCTACCCTGATGGTTTTTGGTTCTCTATTCCATTGTTACAGGAAGATTTCAGTTTTGACCTGCAACTGCAGTTTGCACTGTGGATCTTCACGTTTCAACAGGATGATCTCTGCTCTCTTGTTCCTTGCACAAGGGCTCAGATTGTAAAGCTTTGGAGGTAATGCAGTTAAACCCGATGACAAGGTATTCCCTTATCTTGTCATGCATGTGCAGTCTGGTTGAGGCTAACAGTGGCCTTGACCCAGCAAAGCCACAGGAACACCTTTCAATCCATGAATCGTGCAAAAAGCCACGGAGCAGCAGTTGGTCACAACCCTCTGTGAATGCACTTTTAACCAAGTGATGATGTGGCTCATCTTAACTAATCGGCATGGGAGCTATAGCTGTGGTTCTATTCTTATTTTTTTTTGGTTTTTTACTAAAATCATAATATTTCTTTTCAGAAACTGTAGTAAAAGTTACATTAACACATACAAATTCAATAACTAGTATCCTGGCAGTAATCGAAAATTTGTTGTGTGGATTTCTTTACAATATCCTCAGCAAATAAATGTGTTTAAATCATCCATTGTTGACATTTTTTTTTTTTTAAGATTAAAAACGATTTGTAAACTTTTTTCTTTTCTGCTGATAGAGGGTTTGGCCTTTTCCCCAAACTCTAACTTTTCCTGACTCTTTCACAATTGCAGCATTGAAAATTAGGATAATAAACATTAAGGGGAAAAATATTCAAATCAACAGGACGCATTGCAGGAAAATTGAATCTCTCCTAACCCTAACCTAGTAATGTGAGGCCTGGAGTTCTCTGGATGTTGTTAGGAGATATTTTGAAACTTTTTGGATTTGTCATCGCTACACTTTTTTTGTAAACTGGTCCAACTGCCCACTCCTGATATGTTTTACCACTATTTCAAATTTTCTTCATTTCCATTTCCAGATAAATATTATTTGCCTCGAAATGTTTTAAGTTGCAGCATTATGTCTAAATTATGGTCATATTCTGGTCATGACTAAGAGCAGGTAAGGCTGTAATCAGGCCTGGGTGTGGCTGGAGAAATTGAACTACACCTTCCTAAACTTTACCACATAACATTTTTGACTAGAAGCGCTTTATAAAACATGTAGTGATTTTACTTTGTATAAAAACACCATCATTTCAAATAGAAGTTATACTTATAATTATATTTGTCTAACTTTTGAAATGTTCTTATGTTCGGCAAACTCAAGTGGAGCAAAACCAACAACAAATGAGGAGTCAGAACAGCGCAAGCTTTTTTTCACAAAGGTGAGAGAAAAGATGCTTTTTAACTAAACGGTTGTATAAACTATTCTGAAAATTTATAGCAACAGTCGTTTGAATTTTTTTTCTTTTTTTGCTGCAGTGTCAGTGTTTTTTTGAGGTTACAAGATACTGCAAGGAAAAATGACATAGATCTCTGAGAATTTAGTCACTCATATAAAGTATAAAAAAGGTGGGTTTTTTATACAGCATGTAAGCATAAAAACACTTCCAAGAATAAATACAAATAAAAACTAACTTCCACTCGTCTTACATTTAACAGCCTTTTAAACCTTAACGTGCTGCCATTGCTTTTAGACCACATACGGACTAACAAACTGATTCAAAACCCAAGAGACAAGCAAAGTTAAAAATCTAGTTGTTTGGATAAAAATTATTAAGCAATTCAAAAGACACAGAAATTAAGCAAAGTTAAGATAGAGTGGTATACAAAATTAAAGTACCGGTACTCAAGGCTGATTTTCCATTTCAATATTTACAAATTTACTTTAAACGTCCTGTAAAAAGAATAAAATTAAAATATTTACACTTAAATATCCTACAACAATTACTCCAATCAATAATCCAAATAGAATTTTTTTCAATTAAATTAGTCAATGTGACTTTTACAAATATAGTTACAGTTGCTATAAACAAAATCCAACTTCGATAAATCAGGTGTCAAAGTTGTGTTTAAGAAAATAGATCCCAATCACAAAGATTACAGATGCTGTAAATGTTTCTGCAGCCGGACTTTGGAGCATTAAAAACATTTCATTTTATTGTAACTGTCAAAAATGAGCAATGTCATGGAGGTGTAAAGCTGCTTCCTGGTTCAGTGCAGTGCAGATTGATTGTTGACAGGAGTGACAGGGCCTGGGCTGCTGTTCGTCCCACCCACACGCACAGAGATGCAGGCAGCCTGGATGCTCCCTGGTGTCCCCTGCAGACTGTTTTCTTACCTGCCACTAAACCCTCTGTGCAGCCCACACGCAGTTCATATACAGCAGTGGATGGAGAGCATTTGGCTTTCAAACTTCAAATACCCCAAGATGTTTCATGATTTAGATGCAGTGAGTCCAAATCTGGATGAATGCGGTGCAAAAACCAAAGCTTGTCAATAAGGTTGAGTTGAATCAGTCCTTGTAATTGTGGTTTCTTTGCTTTCTAAAAACTGAAAGGTTCTGTCAAAAATTATATTAGACTCTTTACAGTAAATAAAATGAAGAAAAAAATGTAAAACTTTAAAAATAATAGCACGTGAGCTTGACAAAGCCTAGAAGCCAAGCTTCACATGTTGTCTTCATTTCCTCATCAAATGAACAGATAAGGTCATTAAAAAATGAACTGTATTGTTTTGCCAATTCTCAAACGGGTGAAGTAAAGCTAAAAGCAAACAAAAGGTGGATACGAGAACCTGATTCAAGAACCAGCAAGTTAAACCTGCAGCAGAAAATCAAAGGCATCACTTCTACTATCGGGGTCAAAGACACCTTAATGGCTATGAAACATCCCTTTCTGGACAAGGAAACAGTGTTTAATCATACTAGCCCCTTAAGTACACTAAACTGCAATTCGATACATATAGTGTGTGTCAGACAATAAAATGATAGAGTCCCAAATCACTGTAACAGATGTGAATGAATCCTGCAGTTATGTGCTGAAAAGGAGGGGTGCTGTTTTTTTTTTTTTTTGGTCTGGAATACAAAAAACAGATAGCAAAAAGTTTTGGATTTCTTCTCTGAGCTTCAAAGATACTGGCTTAGACTGAATCAGCAAAAATTTATGTCTGGGTCACAGAGTTAAGCAGGTGCACCACCAGGAAGGCCGGCCAAACACAGACAAATCCCAAACCAGGACAATGACCCTTAACTCAGCTAGGTCCACTCAGACCATCTGTGTCTCAGCCTGCATGTGGGTTTAATGTTGCAGATTAAAAGTTACTGACAACCACATTTTTTCCTCAAATACACCTTGACAAAGTTATTTTTTTAGTTGCAAAAATATGTGCTCCAGATTCCATCTTAATCAAACGAGCTTCCAATTTAAACAGTTTGGTAACCAACTGTACTTGGTTTATTTTTTTATTCTTTTATGCCGTGTCTTTATTTAAAGCTTTCTCTCTATCATCCCTCCTACTGTTTCTTTGCAGCCTAAGGAAGAAAAATTGTGTTTTTACAGCTGCCTCTCAATGCAGATGGAGTCACAGCTTCAAATTAAATTACATTCATTCCTACACTACGTTTTTCTGCACCTTAAACATTTTTTTACACCTTAAAATATGTAATCAAACTCTTCAGAAAGGAAGAAGCCTCTATCGTCAACCAAGATTTAAAATGTTAATTGCATCATTGTTTTGTCATAAAGTACTACAAGGGGCTATGACAAGGTCGTAGGAGTTTTTGGCAGTTTGGAGAAGATGTGGAAAACACTTTTTTGTCTGAAAAGCATCTTGGTGGAGGCAATGTGATGGAGCCGGGTGGCATCCTCCTCCCCAGAAAAACACAGGCTATATATATTGCAGATGGACGCTCAAGTAGGATTAATTTAGGGGAAAACAAAAGCAGGTCAGCTGACTTAAGTAATAGAACAATGTCTTGTTTTATCTTGTTTTTCCAGGCTTCCATTCTACCTAACAGCAATGAACAAGTGGCAGCAGAAACATAAGCTGTTGGGTTCTGGCTGTAAAGATCTACTAGTGTTCAATTATTAGTGCAACCACCCGCACAAATGCACATTCCTTGCTCATGGGACACTGTTTTAAAGAGAAGCAAATTGACTCTACAACAGTAAAAAAAAAAAACAACAGAAGAAACTATTGATCCACAAGGTTGAATTTTCATAAAACATCATGTTGAGAATATACAAAGTGTTGGTAAGTGTTGTACAAACTTACAATGAACTTTTAAATCAGAAAAATCTATCTCTATCTAAAATACAAACAAACCCATCGGTTCACAGTTTTCTGTCACTCAAATTTATGTGTATTCCACAAAGGTGGATAAAAGGTGGAAAGATTTCACGTAATCCATGGACACCAGTGGGGTTCACAAATCATTCAAGAAAAAAGGTTCAGAGCACTGTCTAGTGGGTCTAGATGACCCAACTCCCAATGTTAAAGTGCCTAGGATAGCACAAGGGTTAAAAAAGAGAATGGAATCACTGACTCAAGGGTCAGTGAGTGAAGAGAAATAGAGATGGCAAGGGAAGTGTTTACTCCTAGGATATCACTTTTCTCCAGATGTTTAGCAGCACATGGAGGAACACGGAAAAGAACAGAAGATGAAGGACATCAATGATCTGAGTTTTAGAAGCTTAAGCCAAGTTAGCCTCATTTTTCCCTATCCTCTAAGTGTAATGTTGTTCACAACTTGAAATTTGCACCTGAAATGTTTTTTAGGCTATGGATCAAAATAAACGTTTTTTTTTTAAAGTAAGATATTACACAACATCCATTGGCTAAACTTATTTAACAAATAGGCAATTACAGAAGAATCCAAGATCACTTGGATGCAATTAAGCACTCGTGCCATTTTACAACAATGGACACTCTTTCCTTTTGAGCTTCAACATGTATTTCTAATCTCCCAATACATTTCCAGCTTTTGTGTTCAGGGGTTTTAACAGGATGTGGCCTTGGTTTCTTCTCTACTGTGTAAAAAGAAAAAGGTTCAATCAGATGATTATAACTTCTGTTTTATTTTGTGGAAAAAGATTAGCTCCTGTGCATCAATTTAATCTGCAGAAGCTATCAATGTTTTGCAGTGTGGTCACTGCCTGGTACAAAAACTCCCTCATGTCATGCAACAAAAGGGAGGAAGACAGGAAGATCTGATTTAGGAAGAGAATAACAAGCAAAGGAAACCACTTAAGACCTGAAGTGTGGTCTAAAATGTATCCTCTGTTGCAACCTATAACTGTACATTCCCAGCGCAAAAATCTTGAAAAGATCGTGACTAAATCCTTGAATTTCATCTTACCCAGTGGTGATGCCTTTCTATATACTTTCTCTTTTTTTGGATTTTTTTTTTAATATTTTGTTTACAGGTGTGGGACAATTTTAGCAAAATACCCAGAAACACACAGACAGAGCAAGCTGACTCCACACACAAACTTGTATTGAGTGAAAGGCGATGATGTGCATCCCTGACGATTAATCCTGCTGTGTTTATTTATTATTTCAGATTTTGATTTCTTCACATAAACAGGGCTGATAACAAGCACATGAACTGGTAGGATCCTTGCTGAGGAGTTGCGGAACATGGTGCTCCTGAGATGCATTAATATACCCTGGACCATTTCCAGTTTCCCTCCTGAAAAAGTGAGAGAAGGAAAAGAAAATAAATGAAAGAAAAATGAGAGGACATAGAAAGCCTGGCTATTAGATTAGAAAAATATTTTAAAACATCTGTGACTTTGTCCGGCCCAAGCTACCGTTTCCCCTCAGATCTGAGCCAGATCTAACAATTTCTCTTCTCCACACCTCTGACTCTTCATCCCCTCCTTTCTCCCTCCACTGCTCTTTTTTTCTTTTGACTAAAAGCATCAAGTCAAAATATTACAATGTGTTTCCCCACTGTTGTGTTTTTAACAAGTAATAAGGGATTTCATGCAAACTGGGAAGCTTTGACTTATAGGAAACTATCCCCTCTGGATTGGAAAATGTTTCAAAGTAGCTTTGTTGTCTTTATATTTGACAAGAAAAACAAATTTCCAAAGACAAATAAATCCAAAACTTGAATAGGAATAAAAAGGAGTTAAAATTATTCAAGCTAAGTGGAAGTACTCCTAGAATGCTGATTACCAGATGACGTCATCATTCTAACCACAGAAATGAAGCAATATTCTTAAATTCCAGTCTGTAAATTATTAAACCTAGCAATGGATGACTGATAGCTAACTCAACAAAAGAGCTAACTTTATACAAGGCCTGTAAAATGTACTCCTAATTTCAAAGTTAAAGTTTTTCCAACAACACACTTCAGGTTTGTTGCATCTTTGAAGATCCCATATTTTTTTGTCATGATAGTTCATCAATGTTATATCAGATAAATGATGTCATCTTACAAGGGAGGAGATTTCATGTTGTGGGTTCTTGCACTTATATTTTTCTATGAAGAGTTTTTTTTTTCCCCAACAAAAGAAAAGTTTTGTACTTCTGAGCCTCTAGACCACTATTTGTAAATCATTCATGTTTCTTTTTATTATTTTTTTGGAGCAATATGTTTTCTTTACAACTTCCCCAAAGGCTGAAAAAATAAGCTATCATAAATTTCTTGAGGGATCAGGGGGATTAGTATACCTTGCTGACAAGTCTCTCTTTATGCTGTGAAACAAGACAAATGTGCAAATCATTAATGTACACAACAGTATTTTGGATCTGTTTGATTAGGTCAAACCATGTGGGGGCTTAAGTACCACCTGAATACTTTTGTCTTTTTAAAATCAACAACAGTGACATATCTGTTGGAACAATAGATTTGAGAGAAAACCAAGATTCCCTTTTGTGGTTATAAATTAAATTTAAAAAAACAGTAGACCGTATTTTGACCAAGTGGAACTCATGTTCATTCATATTTTCTAGGTTTCTATGTGTGAAGTTTTGGCAGCTTGTGGTTTGACACTTCGAAAAATATGTTTTTCTTGAAATACAATATTCCTTATGACCTGCTGTAGGACTACTTTTATTCTTTTAGCAGATGTGTTTCCTCTCCCCGTTGCTCATGTTTACCTTTCTCTGGTTTTACTGTAACACAAATTTAACTTTCATTCAAAATGCAGCTTTTTCAAATAATTTACAGACAACCAGATGTCCAACTGACTTCAGTGCCTCACTGGAAGCATGGTCTTTCCTTAAATCAAAAAAGAAAACCCCCACATGAAGGAGCAGATTCCCCAAACCTGGTGTGAGTCAGACTCAGGTGTTTTTGTGTGAACATTCTATGAGTGAGTGGAGTTACCATGTACCTCACATTTGGAGAATTGCAACAACAGCTAGTAGGAAGGAAGGAGAGAAAAGCCAGCCAAAAGGCCATGGAGCGTTTTCAAATGAACACTTAAGGGACATCAAGAAAGCCTGCTGAGCTCTATTGCAGGTGTCCACATTCATTTTAAAGCTACCTGGCAGAGAGAACTCAATGCACATTACTTTATAATTTTAACTTATCATGAAACAGTATCATGTTTAAGGTTGAAGGGTGAGAGACATCCTGATTGTGTCTTGGTAACAGGATGAAAACACTAAAAACACATCTTATAAACATCCCACAAAATCCATTTGAATTAATTTATTTAGGAAGCTGTTCAGGAACTCAAGGCTGGGAGGGTTCACTCTATTAAATCACTAACAATGGTTTCAACAGCAGGAGGAAGGGTGAATATATTCACAATATTAACATATACAACGTGGACCTATAGAAACCAGAATTGAGATAGACACCCTTAACCAGGAAGTTAAACAATATTTCAAATTGTTGTTTTTTTTGTTTTGTTTTTTAAGAAAAAGAGATTTTTTAAGTCTTCAGCTTGAGTAAGGACTCAAGTCTTTGGTTGCCTTATACATAACCCTGCAGACTTTGAGGAAGGGGCAAATGCGCATGACTATACACTTTCTATTGGTTTGTTTGCTATCACATGCAACAATACACTCACAGAGACCCAGAGACAAATACAGGCCAATCCATCTAAAAAACCATGCCGTTCTAAGTGCTGCTTATTTGGAGGTCAAATCAACTTCAGTGTTTCTGCTTGGAGACTTGATTTATTTTTCCAGCTTGTTTTGTGATTTGCTGTTTTCTCTTCTTCTTGGGACTTTTTAGGCTGGGTGGCTCGGTTGGTAAGGTGACAAGCTACCATGCAGGAATCCAGGGTTCGATTCCCGGAGGGGAATAAGCAATGGTACTGGGGGGCAATTACCATATCAATGGCGGGCAGTTAACATCACCCAGTGGGGGTCCTTAGGCAAGACCCTTAACACTACTGCCTCCCGAGCGCGGTTCAGCTGCAGCTCACCGCTCCCCCAGGGGATGGGTCAAATGCGGAGAAGAATTTCCCCATTGAGGGATGAATACAGTATAAATTTATTTTTTTTATTTTTTATTTTGTCATTTACTGCCATTGGTTTGAGTTTCAATTTTTGGTGGTTCACTTTTTTGCACACAGGTAGCCTGTGTGTGGTGTCAAAATGACCCACTCAGGAGGACATGTCAGTGGCAGTCATTAAAAGGTTTTCTTTGTACAAAAAAAATGCATTGAACCTCATATCACCCCCTCAAAAGAAAAAAAAGTTAAACCAAGCCCTGTTTCGTAGTATAAGCTTCATTGTTAGAGAGCATCCAGCTTTTGTTAGCTTTATTTATTTTACTCACTGCAGGCTTTATCGTGGGAAACTGCAATCTGAGGTAGACACAGATTCTATTTCAACAAGGTAATTGACCTAATACAGGTGAATTATGAACAGAGAGATACAATTATATTTTCTGGCAATGAGTCAGTCATATCAATGAATTTTAGATCATTTTACAACCTTAAAGTCCCACTCTAAACCTTTTTTTTATCTATTGTCCCAGTGGTCTTTTAATTATGACTATGCTGAAATCAAAAACCTGTGTTGTTTTCTTGTACATATTCTGCAGTACTTCATTAGAAAGCTCGCCCCCATCTTCCTTCTGTTTACACTCTCTCCCACTAGCTTACACCCCCCTAACTACCCCACATGACATTACTGGTGCAACAAAAAAGGCGAGCGATGTCAGAACATTGATCTAGTTGTCTGCAAGTGGATGCACTGGAATGGAGCAGAGCTGGGAGCTTGTGGCTCGGCGATTGAAGCACCTATGTAAAAAAAACTGACGCTGAATAAAAACACAATGAACTAAATGTTGACCTAAGATGCAATCTGTGGGAAAAAAAAGTTTTTTTCCGAATCTCTGTTTTTATTTTATGTAAAGTTGATCTATTAGTCTAATCTGTTGACATGCTAGGATAAAATTGCTAAAAGCTGCTTGCCAAGAGATGTTGTGAAGTTCCAACATGCCCATTGACTATCTAATTATAATTGTCTAATCAATGATTATTAGATATTGGTTACCTAAAGTGTGAGTCATTAGTGTTTACTGAAAAGATATAAGAATTCTTTCAAGGGATAATCAGTAGGCACTCAATTTTGTTACTTGAGAACTTGATCTCCAATGTTTAGGGATGATTTATGGATGAATATGAAATCATATTCTGACTATTATAAATGAGTATTACATGTCTGTTACATGATGTGTGATTTATGTTACTGTTTACTGAGGTAATGAAAGAATGTTTTCTGAAGATAATCAAGAAGCACTTGATTTTGTTAATTGAAAAAAATTCTGCACTTGATCTGATCAGAACAGCTTTCATGAAAACTATGCAAAACTACAAAACGAATTTACTCAGTAGGGTAGGATTATATAGGTTTGCTTCTTTCTGCTCCTTTTCAGGCAATAAATCAAGCTCTACTCAACTTTAGTTCATAATCACTCTGTTATAATTAATCAAATGTGACTTAAGTGTGTCTTTGTGTTTTTTTTGTTGAAATGTTTGGACAAACTAACGTGCAGATTGTCTAAAATAATGTACAGTGTGTGGTAATAGTTTCCATTTTATCTAACTTTTAACTAAATCCAGAAATAAACCAACCTTCATTTTTTTACAACTTTTTTTGTACCATTTTTCATAAGGAGGCAATTTAGTCAGTCACAGGAACTATTGACAGGTTTGCCACTTCCTACATGGTGGTTCTAAAGGAAGCTGGAGGGCTGGGAACAGGAAACCCTTCTAAACACTTCACAGACAGACGGAAATGAATATTTAAAGAAACTGGGTAAATTAATGTCTCCTTCTCTTTCTCTCCACGTATGTATATGTAATGGATGATGAGGCACCAAGGGTTCAAAGAGCGGAGAAGGAGAATGAAATACATTTTCAAAAGAGTTTAACAGAGGGGGATATAGTGTGACATGGAGCCAAAACAAGTTATAGCAGAACGTTTAAAAAAGGGGACAGAAAGGAAAGAGGAAAAACAGATGGAGGAATCAAGAGTAGGAAGGAATGGGAGTTTTGTACAGGTGGGATGGACGAATGGATAGCTGGGTGGATGCTGGAAAATCTTTTGTCCTTCGTTCTTCCCTCTTCCTCTAATGACGTGGCACATGATTTGCAGTGACAATCTTCTTTCTAGTCAATCTTCTCACACACATGTGTCTGGTGCTTGATGAAATCCTGCCCTTTTTATATCCCCCAAGGTTTACCCCAGGCTTTCATTTTACTTTTAAAAAATGGAACTGTTTTTTCCGATGGGAAAAAAGTGTGGACATATGATGGTCATCACAGCTGTTTTAGGACAAGTGAAGGAATATGTAAATAATTTAAGGATGTAGGAAAGTAAAGATGTTTAAAAAAGGTATTTCTCAGTTCTTGTTTTCTAGCCTTTGTGACACCAGCAAGTTTATCTGATTGCAGCTCGTTACTTTTTAAATACATTTTAAAGACACGCTCTGTGAAAATAGTGTTTTTAATGTTTTAACATGTTCTTCTGGCATTTTTATCATGATGGAGGACACAGATAAAAAAGTTAAGCTTCAACATGCTTCTCTGTGGATTTCTTTGTTGACATCATTGTGAATTAAGTTAAGACTCACTTAAGCTGCAATTACAACTTAAACAAATTAATTAGTTAAATATTTATGCACAGAAACACAAACAAGCATTTGAATGTGCATCAGTATGTGGTTTACATTTATCTTCCTTTAGTGTAAATAAGTGTTTTGCCATAGAGAAAAAAGACTCAGTTTGGAATAACATTTTGTACTATATTTACTCAGATAACTTATTTTTTGTTAAGTTTGTAAATATTTAGTCTGAAGGAAATTTAGAACAATATAACACTGAAATACAACTACACAAAAACGGATGATTACTTAGTTGCAAATAGAGACATAACACTTGTAGTTTAACTAGTTGTTCAGCAGAATCTTGGTAAATTTCGGTGGCAGCACAGCATCGCATCTACCTGGATAATAGGTTTCATTCATTAAGCTGCCCTTTATGAAATCATATTAATGGGGAAAACTTTACAGCTGCATCATTGCAAAATGAACTGGACCCTGTGAGCTGGATGCTCTCAATTTTGTTCTTAATTTCTGTTCTAGGTCACGGGGTTACTGGAGCCTATCCAGATACTGTTTTGCAAAGATGGAGTACAGTCTAAACATATTGCCAGTCCATTAAAAGGCAACACAAAGACAGAAAAACACACAATCACATCTTAGCCACAATTTAAAGTCACCAATTAACTTATTAAGCAAATTTTTGAACTGTGGGAGGAAGCTGGAGTTCCTGAAAAAACCCGCACATACTCAGGGAGAACTTGAAGAAGTTGGATTTTGAAGCAGGGACTCTTCACTGTGCTAACCAATATACCACTGCTGTAACGTCCTAATTAGAACAGTTGCAACCTTTAAACCCTGCTCAAGGTCCATGTACTAATTAAAAGGAAAAAAAGGCAGAGATTTTTTCATCTCAAAATCATAAAAATTTTAACTGGTCTCTTTATAGGATGAAAAACTGAGGCTAAGCATAGCTTCACTTTATCAATCTGACATATTTTGATCAATGAATGATTCCCCTCTTGTTCCTTAAAGCTAGATCGAAGACAGCAGTCAAATTAAATGACTTTGTCAAGGCAATAGCTCAACTTAATAGAAGATATAAATGTACTGACTGACCATCAATGAAGCTTATGAAGACTACAGAACTGACTTCAGAACACAAAGGATAAAAAAGGTTTGTTTGTATTTTCTTGTTTAAATGACAGAATTTAATGTTAGAATTTAGAACAAAAAGAGTTTCCCTTTGGTTTGGTTTGCATTGATCCAATCTGGGGCTTCTGGAGTTTTAACACAGAAAATTTACACAGAACAATCTGTTTAACATTGTGATTCATAAAAGTAGATGAGCTATTCCAAAGTGACCTAAACTATAAATCCTGTTTAATGTTAACAGTGATTTTTTTCTAAATCTATTTCACATCAATTAAAGTGCTCCATGAATGAACACTTCAAGCACCTGGGACGTCAGGACACCCTGGTTCACTACTAAAACATAACGTTTCCTCATTCCCGTAAAAAGTGAAAAGGTTTACTGTTTAACTCAGTGCTCATTTCTCATTTTAAACCAGCTCTATATACTTTGACTTACAACATGGATCAGACACACTTTCTTTGCAACTTTCTTGCTTTGTGAAGAGCCAAGAAGACCATGGTATTTCTTTTTATTGTTAAAACATTGTAGAAAATGATAG
Source organism: Oryzias latipes (assembly GCF_053564925.1). Taxonomy (NCBI): domain Eukaryota; kingdom Metazoa; phylum Chordata; class Actinopteri; order Beloniformes; family Adrianichthyidae; genus Oryzias; species Oryzias latipes. The sequence goes on from NC_136249.1 coordinate 22,150,092, forward strand.
ATAGTTCTAAATGTGACTTACGGTTTAAATTCAAGCGAATCATGTAAACATCCATCTTCTAAACCTGTTAGATGCCTTTCAGGGTCACTGGGCTTCTGGGGCCAATCCTAGCTACCCTAGGCAGGTCGCCAATCTGTCACGGGGCCATCATGTAAACATATATTGCACAAAGTACTTATTAGGTCCCAAGTACATTAAACATGCAAACAGGGTATAAAAATGTAAAACAAAAACTGTTATACAATGAGTGAAAGAGAAACAATTAGTTTGAAATATTTGTAAATGTCACTATTGCTTTTAAATGAAATCCTCATAGAACAAGGTAACACAAGCGATTAAGGGATTAAGATCAATGACTAAAATGGTGAAAACCTTAAAAACAAACCTCCTAGACAAGAGGTGAAACCAAGACAAACAAAGGTTGCTTCTTCATCTATTCTTTTGAAGGAATCAACATTGATGAATGATCTACCCTGACATTAAAATGCAATGATAACAATTAGAAATGTACTTTGAAATAAGATGTATAAACAAAGAAACAACAGGTTACAAATGTATGGAATGAAATTATTACACTGGAGTTTAAAAATGTGCATCTTAAAAAAGAAGTAGGTTCATTTAATAAATGAACACAAAATAGAAGTTAGAAATGTCAATATTTAAAAAACACCAAGTAAAATAATTAAATTACTAAAATAATTAATTTTAAATCAAATCTACTACATCAGCTAAAGACTAGAAAAATAGATTATTAGCTTCCATTTTTATTCATTGACTTAATTTAACCTTTATTTTACCAGGAAGTCCCTGGCCAAGAGTCACTTGGACCTATACACACAAAAAAACAAACAAACAAACAAAAACCGTGAAAATAAAAAAAATCATAGAATCCGCTGAAGAATAAAATTTAGGACCATTTAAGAATCTCCGCAGAAGCTTCCAGGTTCTCAATGAGGACAATCTACAGGCTGACAATGGTTTTGCAATTATTTTCTATAAGTTTCAATAGAATTGGTTATAACTGACCTATCCTCGCCACTCGTTGCACATGAGTAAACATGTTTAGAATTAGATGACTGTGACTACCCATGTGAAGAAGTTATTGACTGTTGGAGGTTTCTTTGGAAGATTAACTGCTTTCTGAAGATCAGACTATATTGCCTCAAGGTTGTCGCTGACATCTGCGTAAAGTTAAGAAAAGTGGGGAAAACGAGATGTCAAAGGAACAGCACGATTCTTCTAAAAGCTACATCTACAGATTTATTACTTTGTTGGAAAAATAGCAGTAGGAGATCTGACAGCTAAATTAAAAGGGACCCCCTTCAGATTTTTACCTGTCCAGGTGCCTTTTGCTAGAGAAAAATTAACCTTGATTGTCAAAATTTGAAATCCCTGTAATGAAAATGCAATGTTTCCTAAAACTATCATCTTTGGCAACGATTTTCTTTTTACTGGACCTTCAAAATCAGATTTCAACAGTGTTTGGCTCCTTTTTTGTTTTCTTTGGTAGCTTTTTTCCACAGGAAATCACAAACGTCAGCGTTAGCAGAGACTGTTGCTAATAAATATTGGGGCCTTCATCTTTTATCCAAACATATATCCCCAAGAGTACAGCACAAAAAACAACTGTCTTGCTCTTTATAGCATCTGATGCGATGAGAAGCTACAACTTAAGGTTTTATACAGGATTCTGGTCTCTTTTTAGAGTTAATCAGTTCTCAGGAAAACACTTTGTGTACTGGTTTTAACATTTAACAGGCTTGAAAGCCAAGCTGCACAGAAATGCAGTAGTAACCAGCAGCTTGTGGTGCATCCTGTTCCCCTCATATGAAAAGGATGTTGAAAGGTTAAGCAGAATCACATTCAATGTGTCCAAGGACAACCTGCTGGGAAGGTCTCTGCTTAATTTGTCTTCCCACTGCTCTGTGTTTGGCTCTTTGCCACACCTTTAAAGTGAACCTGAAGAGTCAGACCATCTCTCCTGTTCACTTTTTTTATCTCTCTCCATCAGTACAAGCAACGATAACAGACAGAACACAGAACAGAACTGGTGCATTTAGTAGTGAGGATGCTAGTGAAAATGAAGCAACACTGATCACAAATAACACAGTTTGACTTAAGAGGTCTGAACAGAGAGCAACTGTTCAGCAACAAATAACTAACTGTTGTTAGTTATTTGCATAGTTCACATTGGTGAAGACAATGTGCTTCCACTGCATCGTTTTGGCCAGACTAGACATAGTAAATAGTGCCATAGTGAGTTAATTTCTCCCTGTGAGATAAAGTTCAATAATGTGGCACAATTATGATTTGAAATAGGATTGATTAATCCTTATTTGCTTCAAATGTTCATCAAAAACTGTGACTTGCTTTTGAAGAGGAAAACCGATAGCCATGAAGCAAGCGGTCATGGATGCCAAAACTCTTGTTGCAACCCAAAACCTCAGTTTCAGATCATAACCTGTAAAACATTTAAGCTATAATAATTGCTAGTTATTACTCTCTGTTTCCATTGGTCCTATAAAAAAACACTTGAAATGCTGTGTTTTATAACTGAAGATGAGTCAACATGGTCCAAAGCTTGAACATTAGGGGCTTCTGGAAACAGATCCATAAACCAGCTAATCACAAAGTAAAGGCTTGCAACATTTCGGTGTGTGCATTTATATATGTACTGCCATTAAACACCAAACGGGGTCAGGATGTGAGAAAAAGGCACAGTGTGCAGCACAACAGATGGTATGTGCTGCCATCTGCTGTTGTTTTTTTGTTGTTTTTCATCTGGACTGCAGCTTAGACTCAGGCCCTGCAAACTAATTTTTTAACAATTGTCAGGTAACTGTTGGTGTGAACGTGTAGGGTCTGCCTTGTGATATCCAGAACTGTCTAAAAAGCAGAAGTCTAAATAGAGCTCAAAGGACAGAGAACACAGTCATGTATGAATTTGCTTTTACATCAATTCAATTATGTGAACTTAAACTTACTTCCAAAAAAAAAAACAACACTAGATAAGCAACAGTTAAGAAAAATTACAATAAAGTTTTGAAACTCAAATGTGTTTAATTTTCCTTTATTGTTCCAATCAGCATTCATAGGTGCAGCAGTAAGACCAGGTGTCCTTAATCAACATTAGCATGTGATCCATACAAAAACAGTTGTCTGCTCAGTGCATAGATATGGTTTTCAGTGAAAGTGGGGAGTGCTGGTGAGTCTACAAATGGGTTGGCTCATTTGGTCTTTTGCTTTAAATGATAAATTTCATGACCGCCATATGCATTTTTTTTTGTTTGTTTGTTTCTACTCAGGTTTTAAGAATGTCTGGCAGAGGAAAAAAAGCAGCCCCTAAACAAAAACCTACAGTGTCCCGTTCCTCCAGAGCAGGGGTCTCATTCCCAGTAGGCCGTATCCATAGGCTGTTAAGAAGAGGAAACTATGCAGAGCGAATTGGCAATGGAGCTGCAGTGTACCTCGCCGCTGTCCTTGAGTACCTTTGTGCCGAAATTCTGGAACTGTCTGGAAATGCAAGCCGTGATAACAAAAAGCTGCGTATAGCGCCACGCCACATCTTGCTGGCTGTAAAGAATGATGAGGAACTAAGTCAACTACTTGTAGGAGTCACAATCTCAGATGGTGGTGTAATTCCCAACATCCATGCAAGCCTACTCCCAAAGAAGACCAACAGTTCGAAAGAAGACGGCGCTGCCAAAGATGTCCAGTCTCAAGAGTTTTAACTGCCTTTTTGTTTTTAATTCAAGTTTAATAAAAATGTTTCTAAATTACCAGAGCTGTCCTTTGATAGTTTGTGTTTAGGTCTTTGCAAAAATAAAATAAAGGCTCCACCACTACCTCTGGGTGGGAAATATTAAAATGCACAAGTTAAATGTAAGGAAAGAACTCTTTGTTTATAACTGACCTTTGCTGAATCAAATCCCTTATGGATTTTAACACTAAACTGTCAAGATTAAAGCGCAATCAAAGGTTAATAGACTTTGGTTTTATTACAAATATACAAACTTCTCAGGCACAATGTTATAGGTCTGTGCAGCTTCAAAGTGCTTTCAATGTGATGGTCTAAAACTAAAGGTTATTTGTTAAATGAGTAATAAAACCCAATTAAAATGATTACAATAAAATCCTTGGTAACTTTAAGTTTAGAACTTGCAACTTCTGATTTTCTTTAAGGATTTCAGTGTTAAGGTTGGCTATTAAAAACTGAATATTTTACAAAGCTGAATTGGTTTATTTTGAATATTAGTCTTTACTCTAAACATGCAAGGGCATTGATTAAGAGTTCTTTGTTGTGTCACTCTATTTTAAAAAATCTCTTAAGATTTTGAGGTAATAGCTTATACATTTTAATAGGGAACCGACAAATTCCCTTAATTCGAATAATTTTTTTTTTTATTGGGAAGGTTGCATGTTTAGGTCAACGTAACTTTGCGTCCGTCTAACGTGCTTCCTAACAAGTGCCCAACGACGTGCTGACGTAAGACGTATGAACAACAAACAGTTGTTGGACTCGACTTCAACAAGCTAGCGGAGGGTAGCGCTGAACAAAAACAGGCACAGCTGACATCTCCTGGAGACAAAGATTACCATCAGACCTCAGCGGTGGGCATGTCACAGCTATAATCTTTTTTATATATATAATTAATATCGAGGGTAGCATGTGTAGCCCTGATACAGTTATGTAGCGCATAGGGATAACGGCCGGAAAAATGCCTACAGAGTGTGACGCTTGTTTTTTTCGCCGCAGTTGCTCCTTGTGGTGTGTGTTGCGAGCGTAGTTGCAGCACGAGTGAGCGAGCAGACCTGCACTGGTACTAAATATTTCTTCGCCTGGGAAAATGAACTGTGTTGGGGAGAAACGGATGGGCTCGCGTAAAGAAGCAGAGACACGCAACCTATCTGGGGCCTGTGCGTCACCGTAGGACAACTTTAGCAAGCTAACCAACGTTAGCACACTTTAATTCCTGTTGGGTTGTTTGAATGTCGGAGTTCAACATTCTTTTGTAGGCGACCAGAGTTTATTGACTTATTTGTTTTAGTGGATAATCGTATTTCTCTTTTTATACGGCTGGCAATGTGCTGACGACTTGGGAGCAATTGAATGGTTCCCATTAAAGCAATACAACCAAGCTAGTAAAGAAATATTAAGTGGAGTTTATCAGATCGGCATAAAGTTATAAAGTTAAGTTATATATTTTGGTGTATGAGAAATCACTGACATACCTTCTAATTTGCACGTATTTCACGTATTTTGTGAAATTGATGTTTCTAAGAACTAGCACTTTATTTAATTGAACAGGATGCACCAAAGTCACTTGTGACGTGGGGGTGGATTGAATCCATTGATTAAAATCGGAAAACAATTTAAACTACAACTAGATTTTTTTTGTCATACAATTTAATGTATTTTTCCAGTTAAAACAACAGCAAAGTTGCTGCTCATTTGAGTACATTGTCGTTAGACAGGGAGCATAGACAACCATATGTCACATTTTTCCCAGTGACCGTGTTATCTACTGTCCTGCCTTTGTGACATGGTAGTAGAGGCTTAGTCACCAGAGATGTAAACATGAATATCCAAGAGCAGTGTCTAGATCTGTGTAATGTCAAGACAAAAAGCAATGTCGACAATGACTTCAATCCTACAAGCATCACAGAAGGGGTCACTCTCATCTCTGAGCTCATGACGGACAGTGAGGCAGAGAAACCAAACATTGTTCCCACAGAGGCTTCGGAGACTTGCCTGATGCCACAACTTACTGACAACCTTCAGGGTGCTGAGGAGGATAACCAGAAGGCGCAAGACACACTGGAAATTGATGAAGTTAATGGAAATCGAAAGAACTGTGTCCAAGATACGCCTGCTGTAGTTAATGTCACTGGGCTAATCTTTCCTATTGACGGACAGTACAAAGATGACACTGAAAAGGAGAAGATGAAGGATGATAAGTGTTGCAAACCTGAAAGTCCTGTTGTGGAAGTAGGGGATGATGGTGGGGACATGGACATAGGTGTGGATCTGACTCTGGGTGAGAGTGAGCTTTTGCAGGCTGAATCTGCAGATCTTAGTTCATTATCCGATGCTTTTTTGGACTTGGAGTCCACTCTTCAGGATTTCCCAGCTGATGAAACTGCAGAAAGTCAGTCGGATGCTAAACAGACAGAATCTTCTTCCTCTGATCAAGCTAGAGTGTGTCTGTCAAACGAGGATGGAGACGGTAAACACAAACCAAGTGGCAAAAGGGTGACATTTCCCTCAGACGAGGATATAGTTTCTGGAGCAGTGGAGCCAAAGGACCCCTGGAGACATGGTAATACCTTTTTGTTTTTCCAGTGCCTGTTTGAGTTTATAATCTTCTGCTCATTCAAAATGTCTACTGCGCCTGTGTGAACATGTTGGATAATTAGGGTTTTCTAGAATAAAATACATGAAAAGGTTATATAACTTAAAGATCCAAAAACTAGTCCGATTTTTATTACACATCCTTTTATTTTTATCACCTGCCAGCAAATTAGGTATGCGTTTGGGTGGTAACATTCAAGTAAATGTTATTTAGTGGAAATTTTCTTTGTTTCTCTTTTGACCTTGTCATCCGCTAGTGGTCAGTCATACTTCTCTTTACTTAGCAAGTCAGCACCTGTGACCCCTTGACAAACACGTTGTGGTAGTTAAAGGAAATAGGATAATAGGACACCGACGCCCTAACTGCTGAAGTACAAGAGTATATCCAAAAAAATTAGACCCAAACCAGTCCTGTAGGCAGTATTGTGAGTGAATTCCACTCCTCCTTAAGGTGTGCCATTTTAACAGAGTAGGTTCCTGTTTGTTCAACGAAAACATGTCTGAGGAAGCAGATGGGGGATGTGGCACTGCTTTAACTTTATTATTGGGAGTCCTTTATTTTAAGTTACAGTATTGTCAACCTTCCACATTGAACTGTTAATGAACGTAAATGGGCTATTAATTTCACTTCCTTACTTTTACTTCTTATGTATATTTTTTAATAAAAGACACAACTGATTCGTATTTTTTTTGACCATACCATACATTTAAATGTAGTTTCTATTGGTTATGATTGTTAACTGTACTGTTTTTTTTTTTGAACCCAGGGCTCCAGACTAACTTTTTTCACTAGGAGCACAGTGGCCCCTAACTGAAAATTTTAGGGGCACAACCAGAAAATTTAGGGGCGCATACCGTAAATCAACATTCTAACCAAATCTACTAATTTCCACTGTGTTACTAATAAATACTTTAATAATAGATGCAGAAATTACAATGTGCTGTTTCAAATTCAGTGTCACATTTTATTCTGCACTTTTGAAGATGCAACAAGAAGGTAAACTGACAGCACCATCGCTGTCATGACAGTACAAATAAGTAAAGAAAACGGATGGAAATTTATCTTTGTGACACCAAATAGGTGCAGCCAAGATGCACAATAAGCGTGTTTGAGATCACCCAGGTGAACTCAACGCTGCGCAGATCACCTGGTGTGTGACATATATTTTTGTTTTTGCTCCAACATCAACTGTCAATCATCACAAAAATATCGCGAGAAAGGGGTGGGAGCAAGGGGCAAACCTACCCGGACACAGCTGGAAACTGAACTGACTGAAAGCTGCCCTACAGACTACAAAACAATGCATTATGGGACATGTGTCCTGATGGTTTTTGTAGTGGATTGATTAATTAAAATAATTTAAAATACCAATTCATTAAAAAAAGGTTACATACATCACAAAACATTAAAATAATCATAAAATATATAATAACACAGATCATACTAAGGGGGAGAAGAATATTAAAACTAAATTGAATGTTAAGGACAACTCCAATTTCCTGTTCTCCTTCAGTCTTGCTGCAGATTCGCTTTCATCTCACAACCATTAACTCAAATAGTCAGGAAGATAAACTTTCTTTTTTACGGAAAAGAAAATGTTGACATCTAAACAACATGACTTCTTGATCAAGACGTCAAAGACACCGTCAAAAAAAGAGTTTTCCTTTGGTGTAGCAGAAACATGAAGCTGATCTGATCAAGTTTCACACTTTTTCTCCAGTTGTTTTCTTCAAAATAGGCTCAGGTTCATGTCTCCGTGCTCAAATCTGCTCACATACAGCTTTGTTCATCTTCATACCCTCCTTTGAAATAACCACAGGTAATAAAAGCATTGAACCATCTTGAATCAGACAAAGCTCTGCTGGTCTGAAGAGTTGAGCAAATATGATCTATACATTTTCACACAGCCTGTATGTAATTCAGTCGTTCAGCCTTTTGCATTCGAGAACCCCTCCCCTTCTGTTTTTTCTGTGTGACACTATGAGCACAGATAGGCAGGACAGTTACGGCTCCTGGGGGTCCTGTGAAACAACCTGAGACGGAACATGCTTGCAACCTTTTTCCAAAGCAGCACTTCAACTTTAGCCACTTTTTTCTGTATATTTTATATACAATATTAAAGTATTCTTATGTTGTTGTTTTTTTTGTTTTTTCATTTTTAAAATATAAATTGAGTACAATTTAATTTCTTGCAATGAATCTAAAAATAGAAATTATTTTAGTTTAGTGAGTGTGATGTTAAAAGGTCAGCACTGGTTAGGGTATATTGTTTTTAAGCAGTTCACCTTTCAGTCTGGAGTTGTTAATTTTAATATGCATTGTTGCATTTACGATATCATGGTCAGAGTTGTTCATTTTAAGGTGTTTAGCTTGTTTTTATTCCAATCACCAAATAGTGCCACAAAAAAGTGTTTTATTAAAAACAGTAGTTTTATTTATTTATTTATTTTACCCTTTTTTGGTATGTAAATAAAACTTAAATCGGCTTTTATAATTGCATTGATACACAGCTAAAAATATTCAATGAATTTAAAATTAATTGTGAATTTACTTTGGATGAGATTAGTTGCAAGGAAAAGTGTAAGTTGATAAACATTTGTTTTTTCTATATAAAGGAAATTTATTCAATTGATTAAAAGAATTGGGGGTGCATGTGTTAAAGCACAGTATTGGTAACAAGGATTAATAAAATTGTTGCTGATAGGTTTTGCTGATTAACTTCTTTGATGACTCAGCAATGGTGACTGTCTTCTTACAGCCATCTATCTGTTTGAACCACAACCTACACCCTTTACATCGCCAGATTTCTCACTGTTTTCCACTCTTTTTGTTAACAAAACACTGTGACGACATGCACTTAGAAGGCACGTCTGAATTCCTTCACTACATAGTCCACTGTGTTATTTTAAATTAACGTAATTAAAAAAATAAGAAGCTGAACTGATTTCAGTCTGTAGGTCCATTCATTCTCTGTGAATAAATTCAATAGAAGCAAAGTCCAGGGCCTTGTAAAACACGAGACAAACTGAAATGCTTGTCTGAGTGACTTAAATTATTCCAAAAGTAAGCGTGTTTAAAGTGTATGTTATGTAAGTTTTAAAGGTCTCATTCTTATGTTTGGGGGCATTTAGGCTGCTAATAGTTACAAAGTAATTTACGATAAAGGGAATATCCTTATATTTCTGCAATCTGGATAGAGATAACTGTAATTAAATCATTGCCATGTTCACTAATTTGCTTTGAAATTTAACTTTCATATCAACCGTACTATTAATATCAAGATTTTCTCGTGTATTCATATCGGAGGCAAAAATAGTTTTCTCGCATTCTCCTTTATGCTAACTATATTAACTGTTTTGCTACTCCTTGTTCATTTCACTGCTGAAAACTCTACTACCAAACGTGCTTGGTCAAATTACCTGCTCCTCTTTATAGACTTCATTTCCTATGCAGTCTGAACAAAATGCTACTTAATGGCATTTTAATGTTTTGGAGAGCTGTTTGGGTGTGTTTTTCACAACTCTTCTGAAATAAAAGTTGTGTAAGAGTGATTGTTTGTCATTATGGTTAGATGACATTTATCTGAAAGTGGGGTTGTGAGGCTTTTTAGCATCCCATGTGCCATTAATGTACAGATTCTTCTCAAGAGTATGAGTAGAATTTCTGAATGCATATATTTAGACTGAAAAGGAAGTTTTTACATGATTGATGCCCACCAACCTTCATCATCTGACAGTTGGTGATCCAAAACATTATATAGTATTACTACTGGGGATGTCCTGATCAGGTTTTTGGCCCTAATCCAATTAAAAGTCATTTGATTTTGAGTATCTGCCAATACCGAGTCCGGGTTTAATACTTTGGTAACTCATTTAGAAAATCAACAGATTTAATCAACAGAGCCAAGTTGTCCCTGATTTTTATTTTATTAACCTTCTTTTATCATTTAACTCTTAAACTAAGCACCTCTTTGACGTAGCTTGAGCAATACAACTAAAATAGTGCAACTATCAACTAGAAAAAATAGTTAATTATTAACTGGTAAAAATGGGTGATAATTAGTCATGTGAGAAAGTTTAGTGATTGTAGCTTCAGTATCTTCAGAACTATTGAACAAAAAAAGAACTCGTTTAAAATTGTTGTTTGAGCATGATGATGATGAGTATCAATGGAACCTAGCTCATATCAATGGAACCATTTTTTAGTTTTGCTTGTTTTTTACGGAATTATAGATTTTTTTTAAATCACTTTTTCCCTAGCAGCCATCTTACTACCATCTCTGTCTGCAGCACAGAGACTGCGATCCTCATTATAAAGAATTAAAAACATAATTGTTTTTCTTTTGAAATGCTTTTGTTAGTCATTCTTAGAGTTAAGACAAAACGTAACAGACACTTGCTGTCAGTTTAAAGTATTTATTAAGAGTTATTGAACCCAGAAGTCAGAATCTTTGAAAGTGTCACTAACTTTAACAAACTGTTTTTGTGCACCTCCTGCTCAAATTGGTGTCATAATCTGCATGATCCATTCGTGATATGCAGAGGTCTTGTAGAGTATTTATCTGTAATAATAAGCTTGAAGTGCCGATATAAATAATAGTAGAATCAACATCCGATCCCTGATCAAGAGGCAGCATCTGATAGGTGTTATAACGGGTGACTGCTGTATAGCATAACAGAAAAAGGTAGTTGTATAATTCCTTAATGTTGTGTCCATCTAAGTTTTTACGTCTTTTTTTCTTTATTGTGTAGAGATGTACTTCGTCTCCAGATTAGGACAAACACCATCTCATATTTTTAGCCTTTCCAACATGTTGCATTTCCATATTTTAAAACATAAATTGAATGGTGTACTTTAATTATTGTAATTTGCGAAGCCTGTAACTTTTTAAGGCCATTTGTACTAAAAGAACTCAAACTCTGTGGCCTACGTGCGACTCTGTGCTGCAATTTCATCAGACCCAGAGTGCACTTGGCACCAGGTTGTTAGTGGCCTTGTGACCTATGCTGTCACTGTGGACCAGGTTACAAACTGATTAGCAAAGCTTTAGTGTTATGTATGGACAAAGCTTCTAAAAACCTAGAAGTTGGCTGGCTCTGTATTCACAACTGGCTGACTAGTGCTGAACTTCAGGATCCAATAAGGCCAGGTTTTCTTTTAATCGTAGACATAATACATTTATTAATTCAGTCATGAGGACTGGACGCGTTTTATTACTCCATTATTGAAAAATATGTGTTTTGTTAAATCAGGTTTTTCTAAAATAAAAGCTGCAACCACAGTTAATGATAGTTTTCCCCAATTCAACTGTACACTCTTTTGTCACTGTTTAGTCCAACCGCTTTCTCTTAGAAAAGGCAATGTTTTAGGTTGAAATAATCTCCTTTTTAATTTTTATTTTGACAAAACAGTTTCTTAGTTATTGATCTGATTGCAGTAAGTTGGGATTGAAAACCTTGGTTTTTGCTAAATGACCTACATTATCACTTCTTGACATTTCACTTAGTTTGAAGGTTGAGATATTCTTTTTAGAAGCAAAAGGCTCGACTCCTCTAAAACCAAGACAGGTATTACTTGTTTTCTTTTTTGTTTTTGTACATGTGTTTTTATGTTGTCGCTCAAGTTTGTGTGCTTAAAAGCAGTCTAACAGGGTCTCCGTTGCCATGCCTTAAACAAATCAGGCAACCAGCTGTCATGTGAATGATGTCTCAGCCATAGCACAGCTCTGCAATGTGAAATAGCAGCAAATATCACTAGAGAGGGCCGTTATATTGTAATGTTAAGTTAGAGTTGACAACAGATTTGTGTTCCTGTATCATTATATTTTTACTTGTCATATATTTATTCACATTTTAAATTAATTAACCTGGAAACAGGTTGCATAACTTCTAAAACATTTTGGATTTAACTCAAAAGAGCCTCAGTGGAGACACTTGGCCCCTATTTTGCATGCCCTGTGTCCAGTCATCGTTGTAGCCGTGTTCTGCAGAACTACAGCTTGGGAAGGATTTCCTCTTGAAACAAGTCTTTTGTCAACACTGGCTTCTTTGCTTTGAAGCATGTTAGGGTTGGTGTTTAAGAGCATATTTACACTGGCAGGTTTAATTCGCTCCACGGTTTGTTTCCTCAGATAGTTTGCTTCATTTAGCAATTGTGAAACCTCTCCTCAACTCTGGTGCAGACCAAACATGCAAACCCTGGTCCCCTTGGGAAATAGAGTTTGGGTTTTTTTTCTACTTGAGGGTAAACCATAAAGTACCATAAAATGGATAGAATCATATTTGTCAAATAGATCCCAGTCAGTTAGGATAAATCACTGTCATTCCTCGCCTCTCCCTATCTCTACAGGTGTCCCGCAAGGTTCTATTCTAGGGCCTTTACTTTTTTCACTATACATCAATGATCTGCCCTCTGTTTGTTCAAATGTCTACACTCAGATGTATGCTGATGATACTGTCATTTATTCACATGGCAATAACACATCTGATGTGGCAGAGAAGCTCACTGAAACGATGGGACATGTGGCAAAATGGTTGGAGCAGTCAAGTCTATGTCTCAATGTAAACAAAACAGTTGCAATGTTCTTTTCCAAAACAAACCGTAAAAATATTCTGGCTGATGTTTTTGTGGCAGGAAAGAAAATAGACATTGTTGAAAAGTTTGAATACCTTGGGATTTTAATTGATACAACATTCAATTTTAAATCACAAATTCAAAAAGTTTGTAACCGTGTGAGGTATAACCTGTCCAATTTTAGATTTATTAGGGCAAATTTGTCACTGCAAGCTGCCACAATGTTCATGCATGCAATGATTTTATCCCACATGACATACTGTCTCACTACATGGTCACAGGCAAACAAATCAGCATTAAAACCTCTGGAGTCACTTTACAAACAAACAATTAAAGTACTGGATAGAAAACCAATAAGACATCATCACTGTGACATTTTACAAAAACACAAACTGTTAAGCTGGGAGAATTTCATTAAGTATACAAAACTATGCCTATTCTATAAAATCATTAACGGTCTATCATCCCCTCCACTCAGTCAGTTTGTTAAAATAAGATCATCCCAAAGAGTGACTCGAGGGTCGGGTCAACAAGACTGTATAGTTCCTCTGAGGAGAAGTGCCTTCAGCCAAAGCACCTTCTCTGTAACAGCAGCACAAGAATGGAACTCTGTCCCTCACATCATAAGACACATCACCACATACACTCTGTTTAAAAAGAACCTAAAAAAACTGGCTCATATCACAGCAAACATGTTCACATTGAACTGGATTAACACCTGCCCTTCCTCCTCCCCTCTTTCACCTTTGTGTTTTTTATACTTGTTTTCTATGTTTTTCTCTATGTGCATGTTTTTATTAGTATATGTATTTTAGATGATAATTTAATTGTAAATGTATATTTTTAATTAATGTATTGATGTTTTTAGGTTTTTAGGTTGACAATTTTTAACACCTGTCCGGGGACTACGGATGAAAAATAGCCTTTGGGCTAATTCTGGCGCATTGCAGTGATGCTTTTAATGTGCACTGTCCCTGTTAAATAAACGAAGTAAAGAACCAAAGTCCATAAAGTAAACTTATGGTAAACAAAACGGCTCACACTGCAAGATAAATAGAAGCAGGAATCAGACAAAAAGTATAAAAATGTCTAAGAGTGTAAATGTAATGTATTGAGAAGGTACATACACCATACATTACATGAAAATGTGAAATATTAGCTGGACTAGCAGGTTTTTGTCTTCATGCTTTTCTCTCCATGTCTTGCTGAGACAATCCTGCTTTCAAGAGCGTGCATTTGGAACAGAGTGAGTTTTTTTTTTCTTCTGCTCCAATCTTTGGTTAGCTTATGAAAGTAAATTGTAAATGACGTATATTTGTATAGTACTTTTTTTTTTTTTTACCTTCCCAAAGCGCTTTACAGTCACAGTCCCATTCACACATTCACACACTGATGGTGGCGAATTTGTCGAAGTTGCCGACCTTCCACCAGTGGTAGTGTGGGGTTCTGTGTCTTTCCATGCAACCTTCCGATCAGAGGTCGACCGCCCTACTGCTGCACCCCGGCTGCCCGTTAGGTGTTATGTGTGAAAGCAAGCCAAAACCGTGAAGGGGAAAATGACCAGGTCCACTACCCCCCCCCCCCCCCCCCTTTAGTTTACTCTAAAACCAAAGTTTTTTTAACACCTTCTCAAAATTCCTTTCATGCTTGATCAAACCTGTTTAGTTGGTAGAACTAAAATGGGTAAAAATGTCATTCACCATTGAATTTATACTGATGTTGTTTAGCATGGTACCCTAAAGTCGGGGAACCCTCTTTTGCATTTCTATTTCCAATTTAAATACTCTTCTGATTCTGAAATCCTACTTTCTGGATATGAATTGTGTTACTAGTAATGAGTTTGCCTTTCCTGTTACGATTGTTGTGTGTTGCATTTCCGGACTTATTTCCTGTGATGTTTATAATTGTCCTTTTTGTGTGTGTTTTGTCCCTCGAGCCAGTGTATTCTGTGTATTGCCAACAGTTAACCTGAATTTCAGAGAAGTGTTTTAACGCTGCTACTTCCCCTTTCCTTCTGTTCCTTTCGCATGGCTCCTTATTATTCCTACATGTAGCAGCAGTTTTGGACAAAACCTATTAAAACAAAAACAGAGCAAGAGGAAAACAAGTAACAGAAAAACATGAAATTTGATAGTTCTACACCGAGACTGGCTCCTCTTTTTGTTTTTAAACACTTTTAGCTTTCATTTGTTGAAGTTGCCAATTGTAAATCCCCTTGACAAATAAGTAATAGATTATTTTTTAATTACAAAGGAAACACATCATTGTTCTTCAATTCTGTCGTCAGTGCTCTGTGGTCTGTTTTCCCACTAATTAATAGTCTGTGTGAAAATACTGTGCTCTATGTATGGCACCCTCCCCACCCCAAACCTCCCTTTCCCTCAGGAAATGTTTACATACACACTTGTGGAACAGCAGCTCTGCGTAACATTTTTCCAAGGACACCGAATTTACTGAAACGCACAGACTATTCTCTGATATGCTCTGCAGCATACCCACATGAGCTGTAAACCCACAGTGCAATCCACAATTTTCAGGCATGTTCTGTAAGCAAATTGCATTAACCTAGAGAAGTTTGCAAGAATTTGTTTTAATAAATCTTTTCTTTGTTTAACCTTCCTCTGGTGTTAGCTTTCTGCTGCCATCTGTGGTGTTAGCGGGTCATTTTGGACCCGTGTATTAAATCAGCCATAAAATACCCTAAAAACAATTTTTTATCATCCAAAGTTTTTCTTAACTCTTGTTTAGATGGTTGGGCTCCCTTATCCATGAAAAGATTGGTTTTAATATTTTTTTTGGCCCCCTGGGCCTTCGTTTTTAACAGCATACCCCTTGTTTTCAATGTCTAAAAAGTGGTCAAATGAACCTTAAGAGAAGAAGGCAACAAAATAATCAGTTGTTCTGTTACCTGAGTGTTACTAAGAGAAATTAAAACACATTTCTTAAATGTTCAACAAAAAAAAGATTTTAATTTTAATATTATCAAATATAGTAACATCTATGGTGTTCGGGTCATTTTTGACCCGTATATATTTACTTCAAGAAAAGGGCAAAAACAAGTCTTTTTTCCACACAATAGAACTTTAATACAATATTTAACAATATGAAAAACAGAACAGTCGTAAAAAATAAAAAATTACAATAAAACAAAGATTTGCAAAGTCAAATAAACAACAACCAATCAAGAAAATCACACCAAAAGAGATCAAGTACTTGTTCTATAAAAACTCTGTGCAAACAACATGCCTGTGTGTGTGTTTAGATGCACGTGTTGCAAAAAGTTACACTTTTAGTGTGTTCTTGCAACACTGCATAGTGTTGCAGGTGAAGCACACTTTGTAGGTTTTTCTGTCCATATTGCTAGGGCAGACCTGACACCTCTTTCTTTCTCAGCGAGGTGGTCTCACTGGCATTGTGGCTGTGGCTGGAGTGCTTGAGGCAGGGCTGGCTTCTGAGGGGGAAGGTGATGCTGATGCTCTTCTTGTTGCTGTGGATGTGGATGGCTTGTTTGGGACCCCTGCAGCTGTCTGACCAAGTCTGCAGCAGCCGGAGCTCGGGGCACCCGTTCCTGTTGCTCAATGTGTGGCTTGACAAGGGCATTCCCGAGCTCCTCAAGAAACATTCTCCGCTTGGTGTTTTGGGTTGAATTCCACACTTGGTGAATATTGGTCCACAACACAAATGCATTGTATGTAGACACATTGAAGATGTTGTAAAACACAACCATTGGCCATCTCCTGGTCATTTGCCGGCAAGTGTAGGTGGCAGTAAGCTTGTCCAGGTTGTCCACTCCTCCTTTATTTTTGTTGTAGTCCAGGATGATTATGGGCTTTTTGTCACTTCGTGACCCCAGGGGTCATTTTGATGATGTTTGCAGCAGCTGTCCTTCCATGTGCATCAGGAGGAACTGTGCTCCAACGGATGTTGCCACGTTTGGATTGGAATGATTCAGCAGGAGTAGCTTCAGCACCAGTGACCTCCTCTGCAGACTGATCACTTGTGTCTGTTTCTTCCAATTGGTACTCCACATCATCTTCGTTCTCAGCTCGGCCCGCTCATCTCCATCGCAAAAATCCTGTGTGTCCTCTGCCTCATTTGCAAGAAATATTTGATCCAAAACTTCATTTACATTGAATTTTCTCCTTATTGTTGCATCCTGTGAATTGGAGATGTTTACTCTGCAAGTCACCACCTCTACACTCAAATGACTTGACAAGTCTCTCCCATTGTTTGTTCTCACAAAAAGGCAAGGAGAAAAGCCCCTAAATGAAGCTCAAGTGGTTGGAGGAAGAGGCTGTTGGTTGATTCTGTGTTTATGATTTCATTTTTGTCATTTTTTATTGTTTTATAATCGAAAATTTTAACCGGGTCAAAAATGACCCGAAGACCACAAAAGTCATTTTTTTCATCAGCGCACTTTATAATTTCGTAAAAAAAATAATAAAGCTTTTATTTTGTTCAAATGGAAGTCCCTGACAAAGTCAAAAAGTTTCAGCGCAAAAAACAAATGTATGAAGTACTTTTATGCATGCTAAAACTCAAAACGGGTCCGTAGGGACCCTAACACCATAGGAAGGTTAACTAAGTTTTCTGTCAGACATTTATGCATTTGGTTGTTTTCATAAGTATTGTTTTTTTTTTCAAACAAAAGTGGAACTGAATTTTTTTCTACTAATATATTTGTTACAATTTAGTAATTTTGTTAGACATCAGGTATTATAACAAAAAGGTGCAAATAAATGTAACACTTTATAATAATAATAATGAGTAATATAAATATAACCTCTTGCTCTGTCTACAAAGGTTTGGTAGAATACTAAAGAAAAGGTTGTCCCAATGTGAAGACTGCAATATTTTAGCAAAAATATCATAAGAGTCATTTTTGCACAATAAATTGGCCTCCAATAATTAAAGCACCATATATTTTTTTGATGTCATATTTCAAGAAGTCATCACAAAAAATCTCTTGTTATATTATTTTTTTAATTTTAGTCTGTCAAAACACTTCTCAAATTAAAATAATAATAAACTTTGTTCATGCTATAATTTTTATTCAAATTATTTTCAGCACATAAACAAAAGTCTAATGGTCTAAAAACAAACATCATTGATATGGAAACAATGCAATGTTTTCCAGTATTCTCTGTATTGTCTTGTTTTACTCTGAAATTAAATAATCAAAGAAGCTACTGGACTGACAAATAAGTCTTTAAATCAAATTGTAGAGTAAAATACACTTGTATTTTTAATTTATTATAGTAGTCTATTGTGCACGTAACAGTTTAACATAGTGACTTTATTCTTTGAGCATCTATGAAGGATTCATCAGAAAGTTCTTTCCAAGTCTCCTGCAGAAGTTCTCATAAATGCTTGGCTCTTGTTGGTTGCATTTCCTTCACTCTTCTTTCCAGTTCATTCCCAAACGGTTCCATGATATTCAAGTCATTTTGACAAAGTACAAGTTCTGCACAATGAACCAAAGATTTAAAGTTTTGAGTCATCGCTCCGTGACACCTTCTTTCAGTCTTTAGTAGTTCAGTGGTGTTGTTCTTGAGCCCAGGCAAGCCTCTTTGGCTTATTTCAATATCTTAGCAATGCCTTTCTTGCTGCAACTTGTCCTGCCAACCCCACTGCTCAAAGTCTTTACTGTTAAAATTGTGACTGGCTTACCAAGACCACAAGCCGGTCAGTTTCTCCTAGTTTCTGAGTGCCTTTAGAAGGTAAAACAAACATTACTCACTAACACATTGGCTGTTCATGCAATGTCTGTAAGAAAGGCTTAAATTGTTCAGTGTCATGATAGTCTGCTACATTTTTCTCATTAAAACGACCCACTACTTTCAGCTGTATGATATTGTTCAATTAGAGTTCAAAATGGAATGGTATGGTACCACGGTACTAACACTGCTTTTATATAGGCAGAGAGGATTGTAAGCAATCAAAAAATATGAAACATGAGTAAGAATGACTTGATCCATTTCTATTGCAAATAAGCAGCTTTGAATTTAAGCGTTCAATGGAAATACCGGTAGTTTAATTTTCAAATGTAACAATATTTCAGATAGCCTTTACTATATTGAAGCTTTGGCAGTTTATACTTTATCCCTGTCCCATTTCAAATTATTCATTGAACCCTTAGATTTGGAAAAAAATACTTGAATCTTTGGGATGTTTTAAATCTTTGACTGATGTGTACATCAAACAAATATCGAATATAATGTAATATTAAAAAGGTTGCCTTTTGTAGGAGAATTATGTTATCTCAAGCATTTCTTCCAAACACACTAAAAACCTAGCCACCATAGCGTTGACACATGGGGTCAATTTTTGTAATGATCATGCTGGTGATGTTTTGGAATATATTCCTAATTTTTTTCTTTTATCCCTTCACTGCTGAGAAGTCATTAGTAAATAGGCAAATGTGAATTACATCAAGACAACATAAAAGATTGCAGTAATCGATTCAGCTATTCAGTGAAGGAAAAAAGAAACAAAGAGTTGTGAAAGATCTTAAATCTCTCACAGAAACAAATTTCCACAAAGACAGTTGAGCTGTTGCAGTAATGCTTAAGTCTCATTAGTTAGAACTCTTTTGTCAGTCATAAGTTGTATTAAATGCCATAATATTAGCAAATTTATGTTTTTGTTTGTTTGTTTTTTTGCTTCAGAAGTTTCTCTCTTTTCCCCCCCTTCAGTCGTTCAGCAGAGTGAGGGGTTTGAACATTGCCCACTCAGCTGACTGGAGTTAGCCTTTGAAAATATCTGGGAAGGCAAGGCCAGTTAAACCACACAAAAGCCAAGAACAATACCTCCTTTTTGTAGACCTCAGTGGGGCAGCTTCTAAAAGGGTTACAATATATGGATATGGCTGTACTATCAGTAGTGTTCCCTCAAGCAAAATACACATGACAAACAAAGAAAAATCCTCTGTGTGCTATCAGTCCATATTTTAAGATCAGTGTAGTTTTGAACCAACACGTGTAGCACTTCCAAGTTTTTAGAGCAACTTTTCATTTTACTGTATATTTTGACTTGCGGAACCCTGAAATGGATCAAATAAAATTCTGTATAAGCTACAAAAGCTATAGAAATTCTTGCCTCTACACATGTCATAACATCACATCCATATCAAAAAAGCAATAAGTAACTTTGTTGAGAAATTCAGTCATTTTATGCTGAATGTCACATGCTCACTGGCTTTAGATAGCTGCAAATCTAGAGTAACATTAGCAGATGTGTCCAACTTCAGCAGCATTGCAGCTGTTGCAGCTTGGGAAGCACTCTTGAATTTTAGATAGAGAATACTAATGTGTTTAGTCCAAATAAATTGGATGGATAAAGATTACAAAAAGTATTTGCTAGCTACATGGTAAGTGCTTTGACTGGGCTGATCTTTATCACTACACATTGCTGAATTATGCTGAGGTTTTAAATTGCTCTCATGTGGACACACTAAGGATGAACACAAAGTTGTTTAGGGACTACGCGTTCTGTAAAATGTGTCCCCTGGCAAGAAAAATCTTTGACTTATTTCATGAATTTTTTTTACTAGTTTTGCTGTGCTGCAGTCACTGAGCTTTCCTGTCGCTTTGATTTGTTTGTATGTTTGCGTGTTAATCTCTTGATGTGTTTATACAATAAAAAGCCTTAATCTTTCAAACCTTTTCCCCTGTGCTTTCCAGCTCAGAATGTGACGGTGGAGGAGATCCTCACTTGTTATAAACAGGCCTGCCAGAAACTCAACTGTAAACCTATACCCAAAGTGCTCCAACAGATACAGGTAAGGATATTCTAATGTAAAAAAGGTATTTAAATGGCACATAGATTTATGGAGATGAAGAAAGCACATCTTGGTCTACTCAGGAATTAATTTTCCAAATTCAAAGAACTTTGGTGAAACATATTCACATTTTTGACAGAGTGTTCATTTCTCAACTGAATGGCCATTTGCATGCATTTATTAATTTAATCATCAAGGAGGTAAGAGATTTTTCATATGATCAGCATTCATTCATCTTCTTCCGTTTATTACCTTTCGGGGTCACGGGGCTGCCGGAGCCTATCCCAGACACTTGTGGTCGAAGGCAGGGGGCACCCTGGACAGGTCGCCAGTCTGTCACAGAAATGATCAGCAGCTATCTCAAAATAAGTAATCAGATTAACACAAATTGATATTTACCAAAAAGGATGATGTTTCCCGCCATGTCTCCCTTTTTGATTGGTTTAAATTAAAGCTGTATTTCGATGCATGTGTAAAGGAATTTAAAATCATATAATCAAGACGTGAGGCCAAATGTAGCGTGGGGTATCTGGGGCAACTGCTTTTTCCTCGATGTGGAGTACAACAAATCAATCCCCTAATTAGCAAAGTTTGTGCTATAACTATCAACGCTATCATGTTTACTGGAGACAGTTTTGAAACTAACAGCAAGTTTCATACCTATGTCTTTAAGTACAAAAGCCCTCAATAAATCAGAAAACAGACTAAAACATACTGTATATAGACTTTCTGATTATCCCATTTCCAAATTCCATGTAATTGCAAACTATCTGTTTATTGCAATTGTTTGGTAAGTCTGAGTTGTTCCATTTATTTTGCTATAGTTTTCAGTCTGTCTTCCAGTAATTTTTCATCAATGATTTTGTCACTTTTCTCATCTCTTACACTCCTGATTCAATTTTTTTTGTCAGTCTGATGTGGATCAGGTCAATTTCTGAATCAGTTTGAAATTCATAATCAATGGGAATGGGAATTTTTACAATTATACAAGGGGATCCTTCAGTGATGCATGTGTGTTCTGAATTGTATTTCCAATTATTCTGGGTAAAAATAAAAAACGCATTTTAAAAAAAACTAAAATATTCAACGTCTGAAACCTGAGACGCTACAGCATTCACAAACTCATTAGGGAAGTCAATGATGCCACCAAAAAATCATCTTTGAAATTGTGTCTGGGTTTCAAGTTTATCACATAACAAATTATCTATCTTTACATTTTAATTCCAAAATTCCTTAATCAGATGGAAGGCAATGTTATAAAAAAGGGGATTCAGCTTCATCACGAGTTTGACCTTTTTATGTAACTCATTATTGTGGCTGGCCAGGACAGTCATGTGCCCTGTAATCCCTTGACTTAAGCAATTTTTTTAACTGAAGAGGGAAGTTATTGGGGTTCTTTTTGTATGTTTTGCAAATTTTGTGCTTTATGTAATCACACACTCAGAAGATTTCTAGTACAGTAGTCCCTTGTTTATCACTCTACACATAGAAAATTTGACCCTTTTTGTCTTTTTTCCCCTGAATATCAGATGTGTTTTTTAAACGGTGTAGAAATAGAAATGTCAAGCTTTGGAAGGAGAAGCGCTAATTCTTGTTTTATTATTTATCTGTTGACTTGTAGCCCAATTTTACTAGACAAGGAAAGTTAACTTGAACAGTGAACCCTGGGTTTTTCTAGAGAGATGTTTTCCCAATTTTGACTTCTCAGAAGATAAGGCACTTTGAAATCTTGGTCTAGTTATTATTGTGTCTTGTTTCCTTTTTGTTTTTCTTTTATCTTGGGAACTTTCCTCTGTTAGGACACTTTAGGACACCATTATTCTCTGCCTTTTGTACCATATCTTCAGGTAGATTATTATAAGGCTAGTTTGAACTCTTCATATAATTTTTTGTTGTTTATTTAAATCTATTTTAAGCTTACCTTGCCTTGCCTTGTCTTCTGTTATTATGTGCTTTAATTGGAAAGCTGCTTAAAATAATAAGGATTATTAAACTCATGATTTTTGGCACCAATCATTTTAATTTGGTAATGCCGCCAAGTCATTGCAGTCCATTAGAACACCTGTCAAAAAGGGCCAGAACTAATGGCAAAAATTCTTAAAGCCAGACAGCATCCAAGGCAAGAAAATCTTACAAATTTGGTGTTTAAATTGTTTAAAAAACTGTTTTTTTTAGGAAGAGACAAAAAAGAATATTGATATTGATAAATTATAATGTATTAATATTTACTTCAGTGTTTTAGTTCACAAAGGATTGCTAGAATACATTTATTATACACAGACTGTGCATTTTAAGTTTTAATTTGTCTTTTATTATAATTTGCTGCCTAAAAAAAAATCCAACATTCAATACCTCAGAAAAGTAAAGGTTTACTCAAATAATTTTCAAAATTTACATTTTAGACAATGGAAAAATATAACTATTGTATGAATGTAACACTCAATATGTGAATGGGGCTTGCATTAATTGAACTGCTGATCAATGCAGTATGGCATGGGGCAATGAGTTGTGCTGAAGTATGTCAAAGTCCATGCTACCCTGAGCATGTATCTCTTTTGTGTTGCTGGATCTTATGTCTCACTCACACCTCATATCAAATGACATGGCTTCTCAGTAACTGCACTGAACCATATCAAACTTGAAATTTAGGCATGTTCTCTCCCCTGCCAGATTGCAGAGTCTTGGTTTCTTAAATAAATGCAAAATCCTATTAAATCTGAAAAGAGCCACTCATCAACAGTAGCTCAGTTAAAATGCCACTGATGTTGTGTTTGGTTGAAGAACACAGAAACAAAAACTACAGTTGAAGTCTGTAGTGTGTTCTGGAAACATGTGGTTGGTGGCTGAAGCTCACATTACAGCAGCAGTTTACTCCTTGTGATTCTCCACCAAATTCTTTGTTCCTTTTTATTTAAAATGTCCTAGAATCATCAACAATCTCTGTGAATTGGGTTATGGCTAGGTCTTTCTGAATACATTTTTATTCTGATCTTATTTTATATAAAGCTTTTTTAAATTTTATTTAACCAACATTTGTCCTATTTACATACTTGATACAGAATCCAAATGAATTGTACTAAAACATGTACTGTCCGCTTCTGACTCAACTTAAAAACTGGAGTTTTCTTTATATCACCACATAGAACAGAATGAGCTGTGGTAACAGCTTATGAACAGGATTAAAAGAAACAGAGAGCTGAATCAGGTTAAATGTGCACAAAGTTTAAATGGGCTTAGATGAAAATGGGCTTGCCGAAGCAGATAACATGATTGCATCCTCAACTGCAGTGAGGTTAAGATAGGTTAATCCTATTCTCTGTGCTTGAAAACCTGACTTATCAGCATCATTGTTTAGAAGTAGAGAAATCTATTGGTGTAGTTATTCTTAGAAAAACTAGCCATCTAAATTGACTACAGGACATGTGCAGTAAGAGTATTGAGGAGCTGTTGTCCCTGTTTATCTCTCCATTGCATTCTTTAACAATTCAAAAAAGATGTCGCATACTCTAAATTACCAGTGGTCAGAAAAGCTATATTCCGGTACCTTTTTTTTGCTTAGCAGGAGCACTATTTAGCGGCATTGTGTTGAATGCCAGCTCTACAATAACTCCAATCAAAAGTCGTAAAACTTGGACACTTGGCAACCTTGTGCAACATTTCTGCTTCTGCAGTTCTGTTTTGGCCAGGAGGTTGTCATTAACAATCTGCGCCTTGTATGCACCTAAGCTTAATGCTCTATCTGGAGTTTAGTCCTACATATGTGGCACCAGGTTTTAAATCTTCTTCAAACTATTCTGAGCAGCCATGTCTTCATGATGAGATAAAGCGCCTAAAAATATAGAGCGGCTTGTTCCCACTTAAAAACATTTTTCATGAGGCAAATGTAGTTCTAAAGCACATGTGGGCTGCACGGTGGCGCAGTGTTTAGCGCTCTTGCCTCACAGCAAGAAGGCCCCCGGTTCAAGTCCCGGCTGGGGGACATGAAAAACACAACATCAATGGGGGACCTTTCTGTGTGGAGTTTGCATGTTCTCCCCGTGTATGCGTGGGTTTTCTCCGGGATCTCCGGCTTCCTCCCACCTTCCAAAAACATGCTTCATAGGTTGATTGGCAACTCTAAATTGTCCACAGGTGTGAGTGTGAGAGTGAATGGATGTGTGATTGAGGATATTCCACCCTGCGACAGACTGGCGACCAGTCCAGGGTATCCCTTGCCTACGCCCAAGTGGCCGGGATAGGCTCCGGCAACCCCGTGACCCCGAAAGGGAATAAACGGTTAAGAAAATGAATGAATGAATGTGTCAAACCCAAGGCCCGCAAGAGCATAAAAGTTTTTAATTTCTTAAGATAAAAAGTTTTTTTAGTTGATAACATATTATTTATGTGTAGCTGCAGTTGTGATTATTCAATGTTTGCAACTCTTATGTGTATATGCAGAGAAATTGTTGTCATCAAACCATCAGTTGGATGCAAGGCTGTGTGCAGCCTTTTTTGTAAAATGTTACACCATAATATATGCAGAAAAAAATTAAAAGGATTTATGCTAGAGTAACAAGCAAACATGTTTTCTTTGTAACTGTAATTGTCACTTTAAAAAGTTATAATACATAAATAATGAGTTATTTAACAATAAGGACATTTATTTTTCATTACATTTAGTTACAGGTATAAGTTATATCTGGCCCTTTGAGGACAGCCGCTATGCTGATGTGACCCTCGGTGAAAATGAGTTTGACACCCCTGTTCTAAAGTAACTGCAATATATTGAGATGCAAGCTATGTAACTCTGTTTGTCTATTATCTTTCTTTTTTGGGCATCAATAATTGAGTTTTGCTAATCATTCACCTTTTGATGCTGCTTTCTACATGTGCATATAGTTAATATTCCAATAATTTTAAGATGAAAATAGCACTTCTTGGCTCCAAAAAGTTCATTTATCCTTAGGAGAAAAATAAAGAATACATTCTTGCTCTTTTCAACACAAAAACCAAAACCAAAAATATTTTTTTCTAGCTCAACAAATATTTTAATTTGTTACAGGCTCTTAAGTCTTGAATTATTAGTGTCAAATGTGCGTTCCTGTAAGTGTGCTTTGGAAAGAACAAAAACAGTCTAGCAAAAATAACTTTCAAAAAATTATATTTCAGTGCATTCAACCCTCTTACTTCTACTAAATAATAATTAGGGGATAAGCATTAAGTAGATTGAGAAAAGAAATCATAAAACTGCACGTAAATTACATTTTTGTTCAATTAGATCTTTCAATCTTCCATATTTATTACTTCTGTCATGCAGTACTATAGCCTTTTTCATTGGTAGTATAGTCAGCCTTTTCAGACTCAGCAATTGTCCGATCACGTAATGTTCTTGGGATCTGTTGAGTCATACCAGTGGCCATCAACTCAGTCTGCATCCATCATCATTACAGAACATTCATCTGCAACAGTGAAGTGGTCAGGGAGAGGTCATGGAGTTCATGCTGAATGAACCAGGCAGGAATTTGCTTTAGTATAGTTTAGAGGGCAACACACTGTTCATGTGTATGTGGGTGGAGGTTTTATCTGGGATAAGATGCCTGAGAATCACGTAAATTTTCTGATGTTATCAAAGATAAATTACTACTTGGACATCCCTGTCTAAGTTTAAGGAAAATAAAATCCTATTTTGCCTTCTAATGCACTTTATGTTTCCAGTGTGTGGTCACACAAAACCACAGGGTGTTGTTTGACACTTCTGGAGGTGAGGTGTTATTTATTTTTTTTATTTTTTTTAGAGGTGTAACAAACGGGCAACTTCAATTATCCAAAAATTATATTTTTCAATCAATGATAGGCATTTTATTTTCCTCCTTAGTTGATTGACCCCTTGACGCCTGAATTTATTTATAGCTTATAAGTAGATGCTATGGTGATTTTGGAGCCGAAGTGATTTGACGCATACTTGCATTAGTAATAGTCATCAAGAGGTTAATTCAAGTCATTTTATTTATACACCCCAATAATAAAACACAGTTGTCTCAATGAGCTTCGCTAATTGTACAGAACATAAAATCAGTTATAAAATACATTAGCTAAGTGCTAAACTAAACTAAACAGAGTAAACTAAATTGGGCATCCCTACCCTTAGAACCTCTTTCTGTATAAGGAGAAACTCTCCCAGGATGGACAGACAATATACCAGGACTGTTAACGAAAAATTACCTTATCTAACACTACAACTACATGTTTGCATAGTGTACCAGGTTCAAAAAATGTTCACAGTAACCAGAAAACCAACGGATTAGTCCCACTATGCAACATTTGAGTCTGTCCACTGTTCTCCCTTTTTTACTTCGCTTGAAACTTTCATAATAGAAAACGGACTTTTTTTTTTTTTTAAATTACTTTCACAAAATGAAACCCGTTTTTTTCTTTGTAGGAACTTAAAGACCTTACCCTGCGAAATGAATGCTTGGATTTGAAAGGTAAGTAAATAGAAATGCAATAACAGAAAAAAGTAAGGACAGATTTTTTGTCAAAGATACAAAATGTTTCCACAGGTTTTTTTACAAGAGAATGTAAGTCCTGTTGAAACTAGGGTCATTCAGTACACACACATTCTTCCTCTGTAATGGAATAATTTCCTGAACTGCCTTTTTTTTTATATGACATCAGACCTGCTGTTTGTCTGCAGGTGAAAAACTGGACTACAAAGCATGCGAGTCTCTGGAGGAAATTTTGAAGAGAGTCCAGTTTAAAACGGTCGACCTGGAGCAGACCAACCTGGATGAAGATGTAAGTTATTCATTGCTATCTACGTTTTATTTCTCCCAGAATTCATTTTTGCCTCCAGCCATACTCTGATCCGTTTACTTCTCTAGAAGGATGTGGAGTGTTGTCATGGGTTTGCTTAAATTACCCCAGAGTTTAACTTGTGTAAACAACTTCTGGTGCTGTTTGGCTGTACGCAAACACACAGAGCTGCAGTGTGGTGTGTACGGATACCAGTCCTGGACACTTCCTGTCATACTGCAGATATGCTGTATACAAATGTCCCCCCCTGACATATAAAGTCCCATGGGATCCCTTTTGTTAATGAAAATATTCACTGATAACGGTATGTCTCAGTAAAAAGATATTTGGTGATACATTCAACCTTACACTTTAAAATGATGCTTCCAGTTTCCTGCTGTTTTCCGTGCACTTCTAAAATGTTTCTTCTGTCCTCAGACACTTGCTTAGAGTCTCTGTCTTGTTTTCTTATTTTCCTGACTGTTAGTAAAATGCTTATTTTGTTGTTTTTTTTTGTGGGGGGTTTTTGTGGTCCAAACCCCCTCCAGAATCTGATCAAAGGTTTTGGAGAGCAGTGGAAAAATGTTGGCTTTAAATTAAGCTCCATTTCGAAGTGCTCCTTGGTACCGGTAATTGTGAATATTGTTGGTGAAGCCCATCATAACAATTTCCAACTTACCCTTGGAAGTTGCTGTATTTAATGCTGCAAGAGTAGGTTATAATTGGTTAGCATTTGACAGACTGACGGTTGTTATGAACCAGGTTAAACAGGATTATTTATTTTATCTTTGCATCTCAGCAACTCACTGTAACATGGCTTTTGATTTTCCAACATGTTTGGATCCTTTAAAAATGAGCTTCAACATTTTTTGGAAATGCACTCAGACCAGAAATGTGGTCCTCCCCAACCTGCAGACCAGAATGTACGGTAATCTTCTAGTGTCTGCAGATTTCCAAAGTCTACGGAGGTAAATCAGGCATGTTGGAGCATGAAAACTAGTAAAACCTGCAGGGTAGGCAGAAGTGCAGACTCACTTAGAAACATTGCCTTTCAGGCGTGATATCTAGATATCTAAAAGATAGCTTGCCAGTTCTTACTAAGTACTTCAGAAGAGGTGAGCGGACATGACAAAATCAAAGCAAATGGTGACAGATGCACTCTTGTTTTGTAACCAATTTGGAGTGTTTCCCTTGAAATCAAGCAGCCAAATGAGTCACTTCATGACTCACTAGAAAGCAGCACTTCAACTGAAACCTGGTTGTGGTATAGAGCACACGTCCAGTTTGATCAGCAGAATGATTTGACTCCAATCTGCAACAGTGGCATCTTACTGGGAACGATCTCTGAACAAGAAGAGAAGAAAAGGTTTTTGGGAAGCCTGAGGAGAGGGACGGCCATTGAGAGAACGATCACATGCACTTTTTATTGGACTATGTGTGACTCATCCACACGCCCGCTAAATAAACAGGCCTGTGTATTTTCGGTCGTGTTTTCCGTTAACACTGAGAAAAATAGGACATGTTAAAAGATCTGAGACAGGGGGCAGCATGTCTGATGACGCCACTGTGCTTTTACTTAAAAAAAAAACTAGATCACTTCCTGTACCTTAGTGCGCAAAAGCAAACATCCATTATTATTTTACAGCAGTTCTTTGCTTTCATGGTGAGCTATGACCATGTGCATTTTTTAAAGGTTGTTAAATATTACTAAATTACCTTAATAGATTTATTGGATTTTATAATATTTTATCTACATTAACAAAGGAAAGAGCCACACTGACACTGCTCTTATACATTCTGTAACATGTATGATTTAAACACTTAAATCACACTTTACTCTTTTACTGTACAGGATCACCTGCTTTTGTTGCAGTTTCATTAATTTCCTACAAACTTCTTTTCATCAAAGACGACTGCTTTTATTTGGACAACAGCTGTTAAATTGTTACTTAAAAGACAATTTGTGGTAATGGCTTTTTTAATGCACACAACTTCTTTCATACATTCATTTATTTTTTTTGTTGTTGCTTGCATGAGGCAGTCAAACAAATGAGCGTGTTTTCATAATTTAGAAAAAGCTTTTTTGTTTTTGAGTGTTTTCAGAAATGCCAGTGCTTGGTAAAAACATGAGCAAATCATCTTTAACATAAAATACAAAAAATGGAATTACTAAGTTTTGAAGCCACAACTGAAATGATTATGATTGGCATAAGACAAAGCACAACT
This sequence comes from Oryzias latipes, assembly GCF_053564925.1. Lineage (NCBI taxonomy): Eukaryota > Metazoa > Chordata > Actinopteri > Beloniformes > Adrianichthyidae > Oryzias > Oryzias latipes. Next base: position 22,179,795 of record NC_136249.1, read on the forward strand.
CATACCCCCATGCTGCCATTCATCTTTATGAACAGTTTAAACTGTTTTAAAAATGGCTTCCTGGACTCTTCATGGTCAACAATAGTAAAATGTTTATTTATTTATTTATTCCCTTTTATAGTATTAGTTGTATTTGATAGTATTCTCTGAGTCACTTAACATACTCTTAACACTCAACATACCTCATACATCAAATTGACCCAGGAACATCATCTCTGTTCCTCACAAATGAACATAACAGGAGGGTTAACAATGTATTTATTTCAATTTATTTCTAATATAAGTCGCTGCAGAGTATAAGTCGCACCCCTTGCCAAACTATGAAAAAAAAGGGCGACTTATAGTCCGGAAAATACGGTAAATACTTATAGTATCAGCCCGTTTGTAGTCTTACTACAAAGAACAGACTGTTCTCACCAGTAATCTAACCTCTTGATGTCTGAATTTATTTCCAGATTTGTAAAAAAAAAAAATTTAAAAAAATATAAAAAACTTTACTTGTGTTTTGCTTTCAAGTAGATGCTGTGTTATGGTTAATTTGGAGCCAAACTGGTTTGATGCAAATCTACTTCAAGGGGTTAACTTTATAGAAATCTTGAGAGCTTCTCTGTGTTTAAGTCCAAGAGAAATCCACTGTCGAGGTTTTTAAAAAGAAACTAAAGACACATCTATTTAATTCGACTTTTAATTCGATTTCGTAGGTGGGACCGAGAATTTTACTGCTTGGGTTGGGTTTTTTACGTCTTAACTTATATTAATTTAGATTGTAGGTGTTTTAGACTTTTTTATGCCGTTTTTTTGCATTCACTTATTTTAATTTATATTTTGGTATTTTAGCTGTTTATACCTTAACTGTTTATTTAATTTTAGACTGTTTACCAGTGTCTTCTCACCCTTGGCTGGGGTCTTTGTGTTCGGGCTCCCAGAGTTTTGCCCCTGCTTGACCTTTGGCATCTCTTGTTCTGGGTCTTCCGAGCTGTCTGGCCTGGTGTGCCTAAGTCGAGGGCACTGGACCCGGGGGTTGGGGGGCTGTGGGGCAGGAGGTGCTGGGGATGCGTTGTGCTCGTGTTGCTTGGATGCCCAGCCAACAGCTCTTTAGCTTTTATAATAATTTCTCTTTTATTTGTCTTTGTTTTTGTGTATTTTATTAAGAGGGGCTTATTTCATTATTTTATTGCATGTGTGGGGATTGTTTTTTTTTTTTTTTTTTGCACCTTGAGCTGCTCTTTTTAGCATGAAATATGCTATAGAAATAAAATAAATTTGAATTTAAAAGTTTAAATTAATAAATGTAAGATTGTTTTTCTACATTCCTTAAAATTCGTTCTCTTCCTCACATCCCTTGCAGGGTGCTTCAGCGCTCTTTGATATGATAGAGTACTACGAATCGGCCACCCATCTCAACATATCCTTTAATAAGCACATCGGCACACGAGGATGGCAAGCTGCTGCTCACATGATGAGAAAGGTAAGGCGTGATGTTTCCTTGTCATGTTTCCATACGCAAGCTGGCATTGAAAATGGAATGGATTTTTGTTTTGTTTTTTAACACGTACCGGTACCATTTGTTTTTGAGGACACTTTAAAATCTAAACTTCAATGACAGGTTATCATCCAAAGCATGTTTTGCACATGCAAGTATCTAGAGGTCTGAAGCTGGTTTTGTCACCCCCTCGATACTTTTCACAGCCCCAGTTGTATTCTGGGAGTTTTACTCTGTCACCTCTCCTATGTGGTTGCCTTTGCCTAAATTTTGGCCAAGGGGTCCAATCCTCTGGGGAGTATTTGTGGGCAGAAACGTCTTCTTGCAGAGTATTTCCTGAGTGCCGCAGTGGTTGTGGTTAAACCCGATCCTGAGTAAACTCATTTACAAGACAAACCAAATATTCTAGCCCTTACCTCACCTCCTAATCAAAATGGTATGTGGTTTTATCCATATTGGTGCTACTGTTTGGGTGTGTATTTGAATTGATTGATTGCTACTTTTAATTTTTATCCATATTGATGCTGTTCTGACAAATAGACTCTACATTGTGTTACTAACTACTTAATTTTGCCACAACACTCCATCTGGAAAGTGCATACAAACATCTCAAAGCCCCAAACTTCCAACAACGATGACTAACCTCATCATATTGTTTTCCTTAAACACATTTAATGTTTTTTCTCCCTTTAAAGTTATTTTAATCAGATGAGAAGGTCTAATGATGCATTTACGCAAATATGTCATCCTAAATAACTTTTCCATCTAGTATGGATCTTGTTTTCTTGACTAATTATTTCAATAAAGTCATGAGTAGTAGTTGTAATAGTTGTAATCATCTTAAAGTTGTAAGAGGCAAAAAGATTCATCAGTTCACTTATCTGCCATAAAAAACATTGAACCCTTTTTATCTGTATTCACTAAAAAATGTACTTTTATAAATAGTTTTTTGTGCAAAGCAGTCCATTTTATTCTGTTTTGTAGCTTTTAAAGCAATCTTATTTTCCAGCTTTTTTTAAACCTCACATCTTCTCACATTTGTTGTCTCACACTCAGACCTGAGATATTCTCTGGGCTTTGCCTTACTTGGTTGAAGTCTCCACTCTGGAGCTAAGCAGCATTGTTTGTTTGTCATCTGCACACTATTATTAAAACCTAATCACAGTCCCAGCCCCCTGTTTCCAAATTTTCTCTGAGGTAGGCATTCCTGTGTTCTGTACACTGTTCAAAGGTCATAGTCCAGTCCAGTCCTGTTTGTCAGCAGCAAACTTACAAATGTCCTTAGCTTTCTGTGTCTCTGCATGGACACCTTGTCCTGAAAAACAACCATTAATCAAAAGCAGTATCTCTACATTTCGATCAGATTGTCAGAAAGGTGGGTATAGAAGAGCAAGTATTCCACTGTGTAGGTCTTCTTTGAGATGGGTTAGCAGCATTTCAGCTGTGACAAAAACTGCAAAGTTTAATCTTGTTATACTTATAAAGTCAAACTAGTCAGAGATAAATCATCCCCACTGTCACACTTTCTGTTACTCACCAGCCACTTCACCACCTAAAATGCATTTGTCCTTTTGGAAACAGTCCTCCATATGATCCTTCCTCCTGTCCAGTTGAAGCACTTCCAAACCAAGATCACTCTTGCTTTCTGTCATTGCAGAACTGGTTAAACAAAGAACCATTAATGTTTAAGAAACCTGTTTAGAAACACGTTTTCTCACTTCAACTTTCAGTATCTAAAGCAAACGGCAACTTTAGGGGGAAAGATTGTCTGGAACTATTACTATGACCGCAATGTGCTGGTTCTTGGTGTGATAACTTTTTAATTCCCACTGTTAGGGAGATGTGCTCAGACATGGCTCCTCAAGCCTTCATTCTCTCCTGGTAAATGTGATGTCCCTCAAGTGATTACTCTTGGTCGTGTCTTGACTATTCTTGACTTTTTTTTATCTCCTGGGTGTCTTATTTATAGAAATTGTTTGTTAATTTCAAAGCTGATCATACACTGTTAGCAAATGACAAAGCCAATGCTGACATCTGCTGATTTCATACTGAATATGAGGTCCACAGTAAAAAATGTTCATGTGACATTTGACACCAGTTTCGACTTTAAGCAACATAAGGCTTCAGTTGTTTGATATTGGACTTTTTATCCATAAAATGATCTGTTTTATGTTGCATCCTGCATGTTGGCATTTAATTATTCCTGAATTTACTGCTGTAAGCTTTGCATTTTATGCAAACTCTGGATTTTCCTAGAAGTCTGCATCTAAATTACTAACTGAACTTTTGATCCTCAACCAGATATGACAATTTTGATATTTTTGTGTTTTTGTATTGATTGATTGCTACTTTTAATTGTTACAACTATTCATGACTTCTTTTCTGTCTTCCCTGTATTACTACTAGTCTTTTTGAACTGTGGGACATCTATCAAATGTGGTTATTACTAAGTTATATTATAGATTAAAATTAGTGGTTTTATTTATGTTGGTAGGTTGTGGAGGGAGCTGCCAATATTATACATAAGCACAAACTGTAAACCCTTTAAAATACTGTAGAGCTTTTTTTAATCTGCAAACCTTTTTACATTTATTAGACTTTGTTGACTTTTGCTGCAGATTTATACTTTTCGCTGCTCGCACGCAGAAATATTGCTTCAGACTAGTATACTTATAGTTAAGCTACAAGTTTTGATTTGCTTATTAATGTTGGGGGGAATGCATGATCAGCAAACGTCAATAGAACTAGTTACTTATTATATTACTTGTGGGTTTTTTTTACTTCTAACTTGGACAAATCTGGCTCCTGCCAGCATCACTTGAATTATTAAGTTCAAAGTTTCAATTCTGGCTTGCATTTCTTGGTTAAGTGAGCATAGTTTTTGTCTGTCTGCAGGTTCTCCAGCCAATCTAGGTTCATGCTAGAAAATCCATGAACACAAATGTTTTTTTGTTGCTTTTTAATGCTGCACTGACCTTGTATTGTTATGTCTGTGCATTCCTCATGTCAGACTGGTGATCAATCTGGATTGTATCTGCCTTTAACCTGGTTTGAACCTGATGCAATGACCCATAACAAAATAAAGAGAACAAATCTTATAAAAGATAGGTGTTTGTTGAAGAAACAATAGAGGTTCTGCCTTAAGCATCTTTACAATGAATGGGGACACTATTTGCAGAAAAATGTGGCTCTCACCAATCTCGATCAATGAAAGCCTTAATTGGAAATCAATCTGGTTGGGAGGAACAGCAGGGCTGGAGAACCAAAACCCCACCACCTCCCTCTCTCCCAGTCTACATTTGTGCACCCACAGCTGGATTGATGCAACTTTCCATGACTTCAAATATCGATATGCTCTTTCCAGAATCCATTAGACATCCATTTTCGGCATTTCTTTACCAAAACCAGATTTGTTATAGATTTTTAAAAATCCCTCAAAACTGCTTTAAATGAAATCCATGGATTGAATGAACTGCTTGACAACTTCTATTAAAATCCATTTTGATCAGCACAGTAAGGCATCCCTAATGCCCCTTGGCTTTGCATTCATAACGCAGCAGAAAATCAATATTCATCAAAGCTACAAGTGAAATGATGAACAATGTGTTGTAAGCATCAGTCTAACTGACTGGGACGATCTTATTAGCTTTACTTTGTCATCCAATTGGGATTTTTTTCCCCATCTAAAAGGAGCCCTGCTGTCTACAAGCTCTGGGTATCAGATGATTAATGAACAACTGCTTGGAGACATCACACACACTCACACAGGCTGTTTTCACTGCTAGTGTCAGAGTTTGCCAATACAATGTTGCGTTTGATTTCCACAAATCAAATAGATCTTTATCAACTCGTCTTTTGGGCAATTTTCTGTGGCCCAAAGTGATATGAAAGAAAAAAAATTAATAATAATAATAATGCCCCAAGTCCCAGCTTTGTTTTTTTTAATGCACTTATGTCTTCCTTTGTCACAATAACCTTTTGTTTTCACTTTAAAAAGATATTTAACTCAGAGACAGCTAAAAGATTTACAACCCAAATCCGGGGGGAAAATTGACCTTTTTTATTAAAATAGACATTTCTACTGTTTTCTTTTTAACTATGTGAGCCCATTTCTTCACAAAAGGAACAAAAAACGTGTAGATACTTGATATTCACTGAATGACTGTGAAAACAAGTCATTCATCATAGGCTGCTTAAAGTCTCTAAATATTTGGAGCAGAGGCACATTTACCCTTTTAAAGCATCTTCTTTTCTTTTTCAAAGTATTTTAAAGAAGATTGGGCATAAAAATGGAGTTTCAGGAGTTGGTCCCATTGTTGCCCGATAGCTTTTCAGGTGTTGCATAGTTTGTAGTGTTTTGAAGGCATTTTTTCCTTTAAAGATGCTGCAGATGTTCTCTGTAGAAGCAAGAACTTGAGGTAGTTCATTTCAGAATCTGAACTCGTCTCAGACAAAACAACCCTCTTTTAAAAACTGCAGTCTGTGGGTTGTTATTGTCCAGCTGAAACACTCAAAGCCTGATTTTTTTGTATTGTAGTCTGATGTCTTGAAGAAATCATCTTATTACGTTGCATACATTATGTTTTGTCTCTCCCGTAACACACAGTTTTTTACAGTTTCTTTGACATTTTTGATGTTATTAACTGTGAAGGATTGGGTTTTGATGTTAAGGCACAGTTTTCGAATTATTTCACAGACTGAAGAGACACTGCCCATCTTTACTTTTGAGGGACTTTGTCTCTCTAAGAAATTCTTTTTATACCCGGTAGCTAATCATGTTACATGCCTGCTATTGACTAACTTCATTAGTTTCTGGATGTTCTCCCAGCTAAATCTTTTTAAAGTTTTTACCTTTTTTCTGCCATGTTTTATCTCTTTCTACCTTTGCTGAGAGCTGAAACAGCAATAAAATCTGAATTAAGCCTGTTTTATGCTCAAATTTTTTAGCTTACATTTTTTGAAAACTTTTTTCAAAATTTGGTCTATGTAATTTAAGTGTTTTAGTTTTTTCTTTTTTTCTTTTTCATAGTAAGTCTGTATGTTTGTGTTCTCAAACCTAGCGGGGTTGGTACAAAATATACTTTTTATGTGAATCTCTAAACTTAGGAAGCATATGGAAGATAATTCGACATAAATGAGCCCTAATTAACATCACTCATTTAGACAATCGTGTTCTCCCCTTAGACAAGCTCCCTGCAGTACCTGGATGCCCGTAACACTCCTCTGCTGGACCACTCTGCCCCGTTTGTAGCACGGGCCCTCAGGATCAGTGGCAGCCTGGCAGTCCTTCACCTGGAGAATGCTGGTCTGTCTGGCAGACCGCTCATGCTGCTCGGTGAGTCTAGAAAAAAGGCAATGAAGTGCTGCTAAAGAAACACGAGGGAAACTGAATCGTTTTATTGTTTTGTTTTTCTTTTAATTGTTTTTCTGTTTTCAGCTACTGCTCTTAAAATGAACATGAATCTGCGAGAGTTGTATCTAGCAGACAACAAGCTCAACGGCCTTCAGGACTCAGCCCAGCTTGGCAACCTGCTTAAGTTCAACTACAACATTCAGATTCTGGACTTGCGCAATAACCATATTTTAGACTCTGGTATGTATCAGTGATAAGCCACCAGCTCAGTTGGGGAGATGCCGTATTTAATGTGCAACAGTTCTTGTTTTGTCAAGTAGTTTATTAAAAAGTAGAGTAGAAATTATTGACGGGGGGGAAAAAAATAATGAAATGGAAAGTGCAGATTCATCCTCTAATAAATAATGATTGACACAAACTTTTGGTTTGTTGTCACAGGTCTCGCTTACTTGTGTGAAGGACTAAAAGAGCAAAGGAAAGGCCTCGTCACTCTGGTGCTATGGAACAACCAGCTCACACACAGTGGCATGGGCTATCTGGCTGCTGCATTGGTATTCATTTACACACACACTCGCACTCAGGAGGTTTCTGTAATGATGACAAGCACAGAAAAACACAAACTTGTCAGAAATCTTCAGAGGAAAAACCTCACTTTATATGTGGTTGTGTAAAGATCAGCTGTCAACTTGTACCATGTCTTATTTTTTCTCTTCTTAAGCAGCTTCTGCTTATCCTTATAATTTTTTGGCGGATGTATCAGTCAGTCAGAGCTATCACTATCAACATCAGCATACAAATACAGGGTTCCAAAAAAGTATTTCTGCAAGTTGTTCCTACTAAAAAGACGAAAGAGGTCTGGTTCATCATCGATGCACTTCAAACAGAAACCAGGAAATTATGTTGCATGATTTTCAAATGATGGCTTTGTATGATGGTGCAGAAATGAAGCTGCTACAAACGAGCAAGAATACTGTCCCACAGACCTGTTACCCCCTTTTTGCACAAACTAGTTTTCATGCTTTGATTTGTGTCGAACAGTGCGTCTCTACATTCACACACTGGAAAGCATATTAAAGTAGTACGTACACACTAAAAGTGTGGATGAGCATGTAAATTAAACTCTGCTCTGTCAGGGGAAGATGAATGTTATCTGTAGATTTAACTGATAGTACAGTACATCTGGTTTTGGTTCCCGGACAGCTTACAGTGTAAATGCAACCCATCTGTCATCCTATTTTTCCTCAGTTAACCACCTACTTATTGATGGGATGACCTTATTGTAACAGAATTAAGGCTGATGGATACTTTGGAAAATGTTTGTGTAGGACCCTAAAACTCTCATTTACTCTGAGATGTAAAACCCAGTGCTTCCATTGGAACATATGGGAGCAGATTTTACTTTTCCTTCCAAATAAAGTGGAAATTTTGTTTCACACGTGAACTATACTGCTTCCATGGAAATATAGGCATTTCCTTTACCTTAACAGTCATTCTATAAAGTTTCTTTTTCAGAGTTCTCTCAGTCTCCGTAAAAAAAAAAAAAACTGGCAAAAATCGGTTTTCCTTTATTCGAAGACATGTTGTTATGGAGATGGATATTGGCTTCATACCATCACCCATCAGGGTTTTGGTTTTTTTCCCTGTTGTCAGGTTGTTCTTAAGCAAATCTGGCAAACTGATTTGTATATTCAGGGATCATGTTTTATCTGTGTGAGGAATCCCAGATGCATCTAAATACAGAGAAGTCTGTTCTGCCTCTGGATAGGCTTTACATGAGCCTTCCTACTGGGAAACTGTTAAATGACCTCTATGCGTTATGCAAGATTTTTATGTATTACTATGTTGTTTATCTTCATTATAAATTTCTGTCCTCTCAGCCGTGCACCCAAAGTTTGGAGACGCTGAACCTCGGCCACAATTCTGTGAGCAATGAAGGAGTTCACAAACTGAAAGACGGACTGATTGCCAACCGCTCTGTGCTCAGACTGGGCCTCGCCTCCACCAAGCTCTCCTGTGAAGGTTGGACGTAGTGTCTGTGTGTGTGTTCACATGTACATTTGCTGCCCTTGGACTGATTCTTAATGTTTCTGGCCTCTGTTTACTGTGCTGCAGGAGCCGTGGCTGTGGCAGAATTCATTGCAGAGAGCCCGAGGCTGCTGCGTCTGGACCTTCGCGAGAATGAGATAAAGACTGGCGGCCTGATGGCTTTGTCACTCGCCCTGAAAGTCAACACGTCTCTGCTGCGTCTCGATTTAGACAGAGAGCCCAAGAAGGAAACTGTGAGTTTTTTTATTTATATATTTGTTTTACTTTTCTGAAAGCAGCTGTAGCAACAGCAGTGAAAATGAAGGAAGCCATGAAAGACAAGTCATTACAGAAGAAAAGGTAATGTAAAGAAAGAACAACATATTTGGAAATAGTTTAACTGGAACAGTTAAAAAAAAAAGGTTAACAAAAAGTGAACTCCCACAATGCACCTTGTCCACCGAATCCCCTCAGTTGTTGTGGTTATTACATTTTACCCTAAGTCCTTTTTAATGAAATCAGTCAGTGGCGTGAAATAGACTGAGAACTGCTGAAGTGCTCTTGGCTCAGGCAGAAGTCGGTTTAGAGGTTGTCTCAGTACAGCCTCTACTTTCACGATAGCAGAGAAAATGTCAAAGTGAGAAAGACACGAACATTTACAATCAGTTTTTTTTGCTTAATTATTTATAGCCTTTAATTACTGAATGTAGGGCTTAGAGCAAGGGTGGGCAAACTACGGCCTCTGCTGCGTTCCATTCCGGTGCATCCATGTACATCTTCATCTTCCTTTTTCAAGCTGGGATCTGGCTCAAAACTGTACTGTGAATGCTTTTAAAATGGATCAAAAGAGGATTGGAGTGGGACTTTAAGGGATCACAAAATAAGTTTTTGGGGTTTTTTTTCAATGAAGCACAAACAGAAGTGAAATCTGGGCTAAAGCAGCTGCCACAGTTTTCATGTACTGTTTTTTTTGGTCCCAATGTCAGGTGAAGAGCTTCATAGAGACACAGCGCGCCCTGCTAGCTGAGATCCAAAATGGCTGCAAGAGAAACTTCATCCTTGCCAAGGAGAAGGAGGAGCTCGATCAGAAGATGAGGCTGTCTACCTCTATGGCTGAAATCGCTACAGAGGATGGGACCAGAGAAGAAGAGGAGGAGGAGTTGCCATCATCAGATGAAAGGGAGCAAAGAAATAAAGAGGCTGAAATCTCAGGAAACGAGGGACAGGCGAGCAGCCAGGCTGAAGGAAGCACAGAGAAAAACGTTCCTGCACCAAATCTGGAGTCTGACTCAGACACTGAGGACGAGGATGACGGAGAGGAGGTGACAAAGTCTTCTTCCGCTCCAAACTCCACTGCCCAGAGTCAGACTGCTCCTCAGTCAAATTCAGGAGCTGCAAAGTTTCCCCCCAGTGCCTCAAGTACCTCTTCACACCCAGCTGTTTCGCCTGCTGCAGGACAACGTGTCATTTCTGGCATTACTGTCACAGAAGCCACAGTTCCTACTGGGACCCCTCCCTCTCCTGGGCGCTGCATATCTGTCTCTAGCCCGGGCAGAGGTCACAAGATTTTTATGGTCACCAGGGTGGAAAGCCCTCCTGAGCCACAACAGAAAAATGACCCTGCAGCTCCCATCCTGACCAAAGCGGCCTCACAGAAGGCTGCAGACGTACCCTCGTGTGCGACGCAGCAGACGCCACCTCCAGCTTCTTCTCCCACATCTGAGCAAACACAGCTGACGGGCGAGGAGGTGAACCAGGGCTCAGCTGCTGCTTCTGCGCTCTGCACCAAGCAGAGTACATCAGAGTCCAACACTACACTCACCAGCAAACTAGAATCCCAGCCAGCAAGCCGACCCACAGAGGACGGGACAGCCAGAACTTTAGGGCCAAGTCTCCAAACACAAGCTCTGCCTTCAGATTCTGCATCAGTGCAGTCTGCGACCTCTCAGCTGGCAGAGGGAGGTGCAGGTACGTCTGTGACCCCCCAACCTGATGACATTAAAGAAGAGGAGAGTCACGCACAAGATCTGAGCAAAATGGAGGAAATGAACCAACCTCAGGATCTGCAGCAGCAGCAGCTTTTATCATCTGCTCTTCTGAATGATCAAGCATCAGAGGAGACCTCCCCATCAAACCAAGCCGACCAGGAACCTCCACAGCAGGAAGAGACGCAGGAAGCACCAGCACATTCACCCACACAGAACGAGGAGTCATGGCCAAAGCCTGCAGAGGCTGCTGAACAGGAAGGAGAGTCTGAGGCGTCTGTCCCCCACGAAGAAGCGCAGAACCTCCACCTCACCTCGACTCCATCTGAAGCTGAAGGGAGTCCGGTTTCAGTGGTCGAACAAGGGAAGTGCGTTAACGAGGTCGCTGCAGATGAGGGCTTTGCCGATGCTCTCGAGGAAAACGTGGCGAGCTCAGCTTTACCTAATGGTTTGAAGCCAGAGTTTGCCGTCCACCTTCTAAGCAGTGAAAGTCCAAAGCCTGGTAACTGCGTGATGGAGCATGGTGAGTTCTCGTAGATCATTTGGAACAGGCACAGCTCTTTCTGTTGGTGAACATCGTTAACAAAGTTATGTCGGGTGTTACTCCTGCAGCGAGTGCTGACGGTGAACAGGAACTGGAGGAGCTGCTCCGAGAAGCCAGCTTGGAGTCTGGAAGAGACGCAGTGTGAACTGTCCATGTAAGAACCTCACATGCATTCACCTCTTTATGATCACGCTTTGCTAGAAAACTTTATTGCTGGAAATGATTAGGGCTGTAAGGAGTATCCAATTACTCAGATATTCACAATCTGTTCCCGAAATTATAAGTACAAATATTAGGCCTTCACAATAAATCGCAAATTTATCATTTTCGCAATGTCAAACTGTGCAATATGCATATCTCAAAAGTCGGCGAAAATAGCAATAAATGGTAACCTTAAATGTGCTAAAAAAAACTTATTTAGGCTGCCAAGGGGGCTTTACTTTGGTACAGAGGGAGGGCAGTTGACCTCTGATGGGAAGATTGCAGGTTCAATTCCTGCCTCAAAGTGTCCTTGGGCAAGAGACCGAACCTCACCTTACCAATGTGTGAATGTGTGTGTGAATGGGTGAATGGGACTGTGACTGTAAAGCGACTTGGGCCTTTACGGAAGGTAAAAAAGACCTATACAAGTATACGCCATTTACCATTTAACGAATCAAATAAATCCCTTTATGCATTTGACCAATCAGTTGGACCCCTTTTATGCTACATGCTCACCTCCTAGGGCTGCACATATGAGGAAAACATGCGATTTGCGATATTAGTGAGCAATATTGCGATGACGATTTGACTTGCAATTCATGAACAAATGGCAAGAAACCAAAAACATAATTTCTATTTCACTGCAACAGCTTAATCTAAATAAGAGTCACCATAACTTAAATTAAACTCCAAATGACCCTCGTCTACATAGAAGGCGACCATTTAACAAAAGGAGTCCATCCGATTGGTCAAATGGATAAAGGGATTTATTTGATTCGTGAAATACTTCAAGCTGCCATAAGATGGTTTTAGCACATTTAGGGTTACCATTTATCGCAATTCTTGCAGACTTTTGCGATATGCTTATTGCACAGCTTGACATTATAATAACGATAATTTTGTGATTTATTGTGCAGGCCTACTTCCTCTTATGTAGACTAGGGTCATTTGGAGTATAATTTAAGTTATGTTGACTTATTTAGATTAAACTGTTGCAGTGAAATGGAAATGATGTACTCAGTTGTTTTGCTATTCATTTATCACAGCCCTAAGAAATATTTTGATTAAACAGTAAAAATCCTGGTTTGATCTGTGAATTGTTGATCTTGATTCATGAATCAGGGCTGCACGGTGGCGCAGTGGTTAGCGCTCTTGCCTCACAGCAAGAAGGCCCCCGGTTCAAGTTCCGGCTGGGGGACATGAAAAACACAACATCAATGGGGGACCTTTCTGTGTGGAGTTTGCATGTTGTCCCCGTGCATGCGTGGGTTTCCTCCGGGATCTCCGGCTTCCTCCCACTGTCCAAAAACATGCTTCATAGGTTGATTGGCAACTCTAAATTGTCCATAGGTGTGAGTGTGAGAGTGAATGGATGTGTGATAAGGATATTCCACCCTGCGACAGACTGGCGACCAGTCCAGGGTATCCCTTGCCTACGCCCAAGTGGCCGGGATAGGCTCCGGCAACCCCGTGACCCCGAAAGGGAATAAACGGTTAAGAAGATGAATGAATGGATTCATGAATCAGATCAGATCACCACCTAAGTAACAATCCAGCGCTCTAAAACTGATTGTTCAGTTATCCGTGTTTCTCCTCCACAGGTGTAGACAGATCTCCGATGGATCCTCAGCTATGTGACCACAGTGTTTTTGTCATCTCTGTGACCGGACCATCAACATCTTTTTCCTTAAACAACCGAAGACCAAGTGTTACAGCAGTCAAACGTTGTGTTCAGAAAGGTGAACAGTCGACCTTAAGAGCTCACCTTTTGTCCCATAAGGAGTCTTTACAGCCACACTACATCCTCTGTGTGAAAGGGCGGAGAGAAGAAATCCCCTTCGTATCACTACATCTTTCCAGCCTAAGATCTCCACAGACGCACACATGCCTGTGTGAGAGGACCGAAGAGACGAGGAAGGCCGGATGAAACACTAACCAAAGACAGAACACACAATCTCATTTAGATCCTCGGCAGTCCGTTAGCTAGCAATCAAAAAATGTTCCTCACTCAGAGCTGTACAGGTGATGACTACAAAGGTCTGTGCTCCTGGACCCTGTTGACCAAACCTGCAGACTCACAGAGGTTGAGGTTGAGAGTGTGTCACCCTGAAAGGTTTTTCTATCAATAAAGCTGAGGTTGTTGATGTGTCTGTTTTCAATGTTAACCCTGTGTGTCTCCCACCTTCTCCTGGACTCTTTCTCTCCGCCCTGGAAATAAAACTCTTAAGAGACCTTTGCCAAAGTGACCTCCTCCCTGTTTGCTTTCTCCTGCTCCGTTTCCTTTTGGCCCCTCAGGAATCAGTGTGCCCCCCATCCGTCTCAGTTCTGACAAAAATTATAAAGAAGTTCAATTCCAAAAAGCAGTTTTGAGTTGACCCTTTGCTGCTACAAAAACTGTATTTTGGTTAAGGTATGCCTATTTTTTTTCTTCATCCCCAAACTAAAGCTGTTTTTGGTATACAAACGTAAAGGAAGAAACAGTCAGGGCTTGATGCTCTTTCCCCTGCTCTCCTTTACCTCTTCTGGAACTTTCTTTCATCTCTCTGCTTGTTGCCTTCAGTCCGCCTTTAGCATTCTCGTTTCTCCTTCATCCCCTCTTAGCTGCTTTGAAAGATCTATTTTTTTTGTAAACCTGCTGCAGCCTTCTTTGATTTTATTCCCTCCCCCATTTGATTTCTCATCTGTGTGTAGGGGCTGCTTTTAAAACTGTCCTCCTTTTTTGATGTATGTGTGTTTCATTTTCAAATTAGAGCATTTTTTTTTTCTTTTTTGGGGAAATTCATGGGGAGAGCAATTGCGTTGTACTGACTAGGGTGCAGTCATAAAAGCAAATACTAAGGTGTTTGAAAATGTCTGGACTGCTTGTTTTGAAACTGCCAGAGGAGTTTGTGGCCACAAGGGGGCGCATTTGGGTTGTTTTCCTCCTTCCTGAAGAAGAGTCCAAATATCAACTGCATTTTTTTTTCAACGTTAAGCAAAAGAATGTTGCATTTAATTCCTGCAAGTCTGCAAAGAGGAAAAATACCCCCCCCCCCCCCCCCCCGCCACAGAAATATATACAACCCTTAGCATTTTTCATCCCCTCTGATCTTTACCCCCTCTCAACAAATAGTTTGCCCAGCTCTTTGTAATGCTTTAATTTTTAGAAATTTTTATTAATGATTTGTTAACTTTATTGAAATGTGCTGGTAATCACAGATATGTATGGCGGAAATTGTTGCTCTCAAATAAATGCATGTAGCAACTGAAAGAGATGGCTCCGTGTTCAATCACACCAAGTGTATTCTGACCCCAAGATGGAAGCAGTTCCATAAGAAAAATATCTTTAGACCAAGTCTAGTTGGGACTTGAAGACTTGTGCTTTGAAAACGTGTCAATATCAAATACAAATGTTCAAATTCATGCAGTATGTAAAGCACACTGCCTACTATGACACATATGTTGGACTTTAACTCCCACTTTTGTGGCACATCCTGCCTCTCATAGGGAGGATAGTTCATTTTTCTGGATATTCTTAATTTGAACCCATTTGTTCATGGAAGGTTTATTTATTTGAGGTTAGAGAAAGACAGGGTCGTGTCTGGTTTAAACCAGACGTTAAAAATATCTTCAAATGTCTTATAAACATGGAGATAAGAGAGGAAAGTTTTTCCCACACCAGAGTAGGAGGACCAGACCTGTTTGAAGGAGAGATGGGACTCAGAAATTTTCCTGAGTTTGAAGGGTTTCTCTGTGCAATCTTGGAATTTTGCAGCATATTTTGAGCCCGTTTCCAAACATTTGCACTGATGTTTTCTACCAGTCTGCAGGAGATGTGACTGCTGCTGCTAGAAAGTTTTGATTATGAACTGGACCACTAAAGTAGACCGATCAGTTAGCTTTAGCTAGAGAGAACAAGCAAACTAAACGCATTTGAGCTTCAAACCGGAGGTGAACAGTTGAGAATTTGTTTTCTGTTATGACGATGTTTCTTTTTTTTCCTGTAGGGGTTTCAGGCAAAGCAGATTGTGCAATAAAGGCAATGAGTTTGCAGCTTTGCTTCTTCTGTTTGGCCTAGATGTTCCTGCGTTCTTTAATAAGGGGCAAAACTTTTTAGTTGAAGGGAAAATATTTGAATTTGGAGAAAAAATGATCCACACAGAGTTCTATGATTCTTTGAAAAAGTTTGTGAAGTCTTAATGTTTTCAGTGTCTTTTTGTTTCTCAATTTTTTTTAAATAAAAAAAACTATGAAGAACAAAGACCTTTCACTTTTGTCCTCTCAAGAGTCTCCTCACAGTCACCCCATCACGAGGTGGGGTGGAGGAGTTTTCCTCTGGTGAGGGTGTGGAGTTCAGACTGAGAACTGCTGCTGTAAGAATTTCCCTGTGTCTTAATCTACCGCACCCAGTAATGTTCTCATACTGATTTTGAGAACAAGAACACAAGATAAAGTCCAAATACTGGTCCTAAACTAAAACTGTGACATGTTTTGAAGTCAATTTTCTGAGAAAATTGGGATAATTGTGTTTCTTTTGATAGCAAATGCCCTAAAAAGCACTGAAATTGTAATTAAATAAGAGCGTTGGTCTCATCCAAAGTCACAAAAAGGCCTCTTGTGTGGAAAGGGTTTCATTGCACACAATTGATGATTAGCACACAGTGACAAAATCTGATTATTGGATTTTTTTTTAATGATCTGTGCATATTTTTTTTAATCAGAAAATGTGAGATTATTCTTTTAATCTGGTGAGATTTAGCCCTGCATTTCACAATGTCACATTTGAACACAAATACATCCAGCTCTCCCCTTATTCTTTTCTTTTCATGACATCTTCACCTCCGTTCATGTTCTTCAGCAGTCTCTCTGGCATGTTTGCAGTGTCAAACTGGAGTTTACCTACTGACAAATGTTTATTCTCCTTTCTATCTATTCATCTGTGAGTTTCTATTTTTTAGGTTTCATACAACTGCTACTCTGTTGAGTCAGGAGGGCGATGTGCTCAGGGTAAAACATGTTCTCATGTTTTCCCCGCTGACCTCCTGTTCTGCTTTTTCACAACTCGTCTTATGACCAGAAACATTTCTTACTCTGCGCACTTGAGGATTTAGCAGAAGAAGAAAAAAATGGTTTTAATCCAGAGTCTGTGTTTTTATTACAGATTACAGAAGGTGAAAATCAGCTGGTAGCTCCTGCTGCAATAAAAAACAGAAATGGCTATAACCAGGATGAGGTACAGCATGCTGGTGGTAAATATTTGAAGGGTGTGGACCTCTGATAGTGCAGTGGGGTCATGAGAAATGTAGTTTATCTTTATAACAAACAAAAAAAGGGAATGTCCTTTAAAAGCACACAAAAAAAATCAAGGAAAACATACATGAAAGTACGATAAAATTCCCACTCTGCAAAGCATTAAGATCCACAGGTGGCTTTCTGAACATTGACACATGCTCACAAAATTGCCGTCTTTTGGCCCAGTTTAAGAAAAGAGAGTTGAACTGAAGACTGCCTTTCAGTCTGATCCAGTCAAGAATGTTGTGATGAAAAATAATGAAGCATAAAAATTTGGTTTGTGGTAAATATCTGGCATTTTAAAAACCAATATACCACACAGAAAGTCCCATTAAGAGGCTAAAATAGACCTTTCTATGGGGCGTGTTTATTTAAAACTCAATCCTTGTCATAAGAAAAATGTGGACCCTGTATTTTTTATATTGTCATTTGAAGAAAAAAAATATTTCTCTGACAATTGTCTCAGTTTTTAACCCCTTCATGTCTGACTTTATTTCAAAACATACAAAAAATCTATTTTTTTCACTCAAGGTGATTGAAAATTAACTGGAGTGTTGGATTTAATGGCATGTTGCAAACTGGCAAGAAGGGAACAATCATTTTAAATGGTTGTTGTTTTTTATTCATTTTATTGTGTAACATGCTGATGCTTTGTGAAGAAAGCAGAAGAAAGACAGGTTCTTATGTGGCCTGTAACTGTCTCTTTTAAAAAAAATAATTTTTTAACCGACATCACAACCAGCATTTTGTCTCACTGGAGACTGAAACAGTGGCTAGTAAACATTTGTGGCTAGTAAACATTTACACCTTTGTTTAGTAATTTTAATCATATTATGTGTGTAGTCAGATGTTGTCAAGCTTAACATGTCCACCCTGTCATGGTGAAATATCATTTAATATAAAGGCCTTTCCTAAATTAAAAATATACAAGTTATATGGTACACAGTCTACTTGCTTTGCTTTGCTTGCATATTGATTTTAGAGAAAATTACTTGTGCAAATACAGTGAAGAAATACAATCTGTGCATTTTGGAGGTTCACATAAGCAGGCCAGTCTGCACACTGGAGTGCTCTACATCACTGATGAACAAGCACCACACATCTTCTGCTTCATATCAACCTCCAGAAGACATGACCCTGTCGCCATCTGGGCCCACCTTGATTCAGTTCTGAAGATACTGAGAGAACATCACCCACAAGTTAGCATACTTCATTTTTTCAGTGATAGGCCTGCAACACAGTGTCGACAAAAAGGAAATTTCTTCTACGTCTCAACAGAACCCTACAAGTGTGGGTTCAAACAAATAACATGGAATTTCTTTGAGGCTAGTCATGGCAAGGGTGCACCAGATGGTGTGGATGGAGCCCTCAAGAGGTCAACAGACCGGATTGTAGCCCATGGAGGAGACATTCCTGATGCCCACAGATGGTATGAAAAGCTGAAAAGCCTGGAGACATCTGTTGAGCTGCTCTATGTCCCAGAGAGTGATATTGAATTGAAAGACTGAGGTACCTGCAATAGCTGCCAAAAAAGACTGCTTGGAGATGTGTCTCAGTGATATCGTTGTTGTTTTTTCTTCAAACCAAACAACATTTTTCTTCATTTTACAGTTGAATGTTTGACTTTCACTGTGCACATTGATGTTCAGAGGTTATCTCAATAATGCCACATTAATGGCTCATTTTTGGTGTTTTGCAATGTAAAGGAGAAGTGGATCAAAACCAGTCTGTTCACCTGATAATTTCACACTACATGGGAAAGGGACTTCAGGTAGTAATTTTCTTTCATTGATTGCAAAATGAGGTAGTTTAACGACCCTTTTAAAAATGTGTCCACCCTGTCATGCCCAGGGTCCACCCTGTCGTGGTACTGTCCACCCTGTTATTTTCCTATTCAAATAAAAATAAACAATTTATTTCTACCAGTTAGCAAAACTATCTGTGTGATTACTTTATTAATACATATGGGCCAAGTGGTTTTGGTTGAAATTTTCACCAGATATCTTTGTTCTTAGATTTTATTTAGAAAAGAAAGTGTAATTCTTGCTGATTTTGTATAGTAAAAAATTGTTTGCGCTTAATTTCATTACTATCAAAGTACTTTTCTTATTAGCTAATACACAGTTTTGACAAAGGGACTAAATCGCTTTCTGAAAATATAAATTTTATATCCATGATCTAATTACAATGTATTTAATCTACTCTGAAATTGTCCATGGCAGGGTTTATATTTCTTTGGTGTAAGCATTGTCTGTTTGCAGTTAATTTGTAAAAGGTGTGGGATCTTGACCAACATGCATTTCTAACAGCACAGCATCCACCTAACACAATAAATGTGAAGTTAAATGGGAAATCTCATATTTTTTGGTGGGATATTGGGAAGTCTCAAAGGCACCTTATGGTGATATTGACCCATGACAGAAGCAGAGAATCTCAACCAACTAAAACTACTAATCATTATATTTATCTGCTAAAAAATTGGAAAATTATTTTACTACATGGCAAAGTCTATGGTAAAAAACAAAAGGTTGGTATTGAAATTGTATTGGATACTGCTTGTTTTCTTTAGAAACCAAACGAAATTTCTCTGTGATCTCTCAATGTGTTCGTACATCTACATGTATAATACTATACAGAGAGAGTCTTTAGGTTTCAGATTGATTTCCGTTCTTTTCGTTTGGCGGCAGCAGCATTTCAATGCCTCCTCCTCGCCGGGTCTTTCCTCAGATTTAGCTGTGGTTCAGGAATGTGCTGGCACCAAGTTGGAACAGGGATTACGCCGGGGTGTCAGCCCGTATCTGACCTGTTGATTCACAGCCCAGCGGAGTGAAACACGCATGGGAGCCAAGGGACTGCAGCATCATGAGCAGCCAGCAGTGTGGGTCCACCACAGCACAGAGTTTTACAGTACTTCAAGTGACAGCAGTTACTGCAAGGCTGCAGCAGAGAGGAGATGGTTAACAGTTAAGGTAACAAAGCCCCCTATGACCTTTCTTCTGTTTAACTTTCAGATCCTATGGAGCAAAAGAAAAACTAATTGAACTGTTTTCCTTTTGAAAATTGACTAAATCTATAAGATTATTACTTATTATGACTCAAATTTAAAGTAAGTACTGCAAGATGGACAAAAATGAAAGAATGAAAGATGATAACTTGATACTGAAATTAGTCAAATACAATCACGAGGAAGTCAGAATCTAAAAAAGTTTCATTGCTTTTTGGGAAACATTTTTGTATATCTCTGAAAAAATTTGGTTTCATTAAAAATGTCTCTTATTTTGAAAAGATAGAGACAAACTTGGCATTTATGCCTCTGCTGAGCTGTGGAGCAAATCCAGGAATCACATAAGATTTATGAACGTGTTTAACATAAAACGACTGCTTACATAACTGTGATCTACATTAATGCACTGTGTAAATGGTCTTCTTTCACTCTTTTTTTTTTTAGATTGTATTATAAGGTGGAATCAATGGCATTATGGAGGGGCCTCAGAAATCTTAGATCTCACTTTTCAGTGTAATCCTGAAATGTAATCCCATTTTAATCCTGACAGCATAGGGAGGGTTTAATTAGTGCACATTAGCTTCACTAGGCCGGCTCATGAAAAGTGTGTGAGCTGCATCAGGCTGGATTCTGTCCCACCAGCATGCTGAGGAGGGAATGCAAACAGAAACCCTCCTGGCTGCTCACATGATGAGGGCAGAGCAGAGGAGGAGTGTGGGACACTGGGACAGCGATGGGAAACATCATGAAGTTCATTTTTCTGATAACGCCGCAGCGCTCCAGCTTCCCTTTGATCGCTGTGTGAGGGGTGTCCACTTCTCTGCGGTAACTAAACTTTGTTCTACATCTAAACTACACAGACTGTTATTTTTCTGAATGTACTGTAATTAACTGTAAGATCTGAATGCGAGACTTAGAATTCCAACAGAGAACAAACCAAAAACAAAAATCAGGCAAAGGATGTAGAACAGAAGATTAAAAAAGTACCCAAAATAACCTGACCTTTGTAAGGGGGATAACTGACAGTTTTATTCAAAATCCAGATTTTTAATAAAAACTTACAATTATTTTAGTAGAGTGTTTATTTGGTAAGAAGAACCTCTATAAGGATAAAAGGTTTTTAAAAAGTTTAACCATTTGTAACAGTTTAGTTTCTTAAAAACTACAAAACGAGAATATCAGGTTTTCTGAGCAAACCTCAGGGTATTAAAATGTAACTTTAATAAGTTCTTAATGACAAATTTAAAAGCCAAAAGAGCTTTTTTCTTGTTTTACCTTAAGTTTGAAAAAAACGATGATAGATTCAAAACATTTATTGTCATTTCTGAAAGTATTTAAAACAAATGTGAAGTATATCTTCCCATAAAAAGGTGAACTGTCATTTGTGCCCTACAATACATGTTCTGAAATATGTTACTGAGTTAAAAAAAAGCTTATTTTTTTTATCATATTACTCTTGCCGAATCTAAACTTGAGGCAGTGCTGAGATCTTGTGCCACCAAATTCTGAAAATGTGTTAATTTCTGCCAAAACATGCACTGCAATCCTGCATCACAGTCAGCTTGTGTGCATATAGACCCACCACTGCTGGAAAAATGCTGCAATCTTCAATGTTCTGTGCTCTAAACTCATCAACTGAGTCCTACTCTGAAGATACCAGTTAAATCCCAAACAAAAGGCTGCAGAGCGTGAGAAAATAGACATGATTTTTCGATTAACATGTTCAGTAGACATAGACAGCACAACACAGGCAGAAACAATGGACCAAAGACACGGACAGTGGACACAAAAACACATTGTTGGCACAAACAAAACCCAATAAAGATATTCCTAAATAATCTTTGTATGTCGACTGTTGCCTATTTGGGCTTTGATAGCAGAATTAACTACAGTACTGTGGTTATACAACCCAAAATGTGATGTCCATGCATGTAGGCCCCAGGGTCTTTACAGGTCCAAACCAGGGATGTCAAACTCAAATTCATAGTGGGCCAAAATTAAGCAGTGAAGTAAAGTCACGGGCCAAACACAATATTTATTGAAAAATTAACTCCAACTGATACGAAATGTTTAACCTTTTCATTTAGTGTCTTCTTATGTTGTATTCTTTTGTTGCAATCACGTTAGCTCCGCACACAAGACAAACAGGTCTGTCTTTATATTCGTGAACAGGTAATCTGCCTTCCCCTGTCTTGAAAGCTCCTGTTGTCCATCTTTTATTTGGCCATTTTTGTGGAGAGTGAAATTAATTTGCCAGATGTGACTGGAGCAATGACGTCAACAGAAAAAAAGGAGTGCTTGCCCTTTTCCGTCTGCACGCCAACGTACTAGCAAAGCATTTTGGAATTTGTAGTATTAGAAGTACAGTATATACCGCGGGCCAGCTCTAATGCACATTTGATGAGATTTGCAGGCCAATTATAATTACACTGCGGGTCAATGGGCCTGAGTTAGACACATATGGTCCAAACCCTCTCAGTCTGCTTACCTGCATTTATTTCCAAAACATCTAACATTGACCTGTTCATCTGCTGGATTTATTCCTGATCTCATCCATCCTTAACTCTCCCAAAGAGAATCTCAACTTCATCTCTGCTACCTCTGCCTTCTGTTTCTTTCTCAGTCATGCACTGTCTCACCAGAGTCTTCGACACTTTTCATATCATTCTTGCTGACATTCTTTTATTAATTTGTCACACATCACCCCTGAAACCTTCCTCCATTTGCTCCAACCTCGTTGCCCATGCCTCTTCACCTTTTTTTCCACACTCTGGACTGTTGACCTAAAGTAAGTCCTCCACCTTCTTCACCTTTACTCCCTGTAGGCTGTAGCCTCATTGTTCCACTCGACTTCCTCTCGTTTACTCATAGATACTCTGTCTTGTTGTGATTTACTATCATTTCTCTCCATTCCAGATCAAACCTTCACCTCTCTAACTGCTCCTCCGCCTGCTCCCTGTTCTCACTACAGATCCCAATGTCATCTGGAGTGCTCAGTTGTACAATTTTGTTTACATTATCTCTGCTGTTCATTTAGAAATTGTGTTTTTAAGATCATTTTTAAGTGTGTCTTATAAAGCTAACTTGATGTGTGTTGTGCTTATAGTTGTAGGCATGTGGGTCCCGAACTGTTGCATGCTGGGAGCGAGCTTGCTGCTGCTATTGTGCCAGATTGCCATCAGTCAGCTGTGCAAGTCCCTCATCACCATGGTGGACGGGTTCCACACACTCTTTATCCTCCTTCACATGGTGCTTCCTCTTCCTCAAAATACAAACATTAAACCTCCATTGTCCCCTTTGGATTTTTCTACCTCTCCACCATCCATCCCCCTTTCTTTCACTGCCATTGCTCACACATCATGTGCAGAGTCACCTGTCAATACTCTGATCGCAGAGTCATCTTTGTCAGATCAGGGCAACCAGAAAGCGTCTTTTATCAACACACACCTATCCCGATCCCCCAAAGCTTTGCAGACATCTACAAACTGCAGTCTGTCCTACACCAACAGCAGGATACAAGCTGTGGGCAGGTTTGTTTCCTCTCTCCTCCTGGTGTCTCTGTGCATTTCCTACTTCATGGAAATCATCAGCTTTATTTTGGAACCACACCCAGTGCAGCACCCCCTGCTGCCCGTAGTGATCGGGGCTGTCAGTCTGCTCTGTAAGCTGACGGTGTTCGTGCTGAACTGGACTCAGGACCACTGGGCCCAGAGAAACAGGAAAGCAGAGACTGAGTCCCACCTGGAAATAAATCACAACGGTAATTTGTGTAAAAAGGATGCTAAATCCACTTTATGGAAATTGTTTTTTTTTTGTCTTTTTGTAGTTTAATTCCTTAATTTTTGTGGGAAAAAGTGTTCATCTTAAAAAACTGCATTAGATGGAAAAAAATGTAAATTATGTTTAGAAACAATTTGGGTTGCCTTTGCAGTGACAGTTGCTGCAGTGTAAATTCAGCGGCGAGACACTGAGATAAAACTCTGCTCATGCTTGTTTTTCATTCCTTTCTTCAACTCCCACAGTCTTGGCTGAGGGGGACTCCACAAACACACAGAAGTCTGAAGAGGGTGTCCCATCAGGAGATCGTTTTGCTGTCCAAGCGCCGTTCCATGATGGAGCGCTGGTCCTCTGTAATCCAATGACCTCCAGCCTTCCTGATAGTGACTGTAAAACTGCACAGAAGCAACTAGAAAACATGTGTGAAGAGCAGATTCCTTCAGCAGACAATAGTGAGAATTGTGTTAAATGCAGCACCTGCATGATACCTCCTGTTCAAACTTTTCTGCATAGATGATTTTATTCAAAGAGAATTTTCTGGTTTTATTTTTCTCTTTCAGGCCATCAAACCACATCAGCCTGTAAATCATTTCCATATTTGGAGCCATCTGTGTCGAGAAGCCAGTGGCCAGTCTGCCACCTGTCCTTCATCTTCATGACTGAGGGATTGTTCACATCTCTTCTGGCTTTGATCAACAGCCTGGTGACTCTGCTGATCTTGCCACAGCACCTGCACAGTTCTGGCGCCTGCAACGTCCTGGTGTACCTGGACCCCAGCCTCTCCCTGCTGGCTGTGATCACGATGATTGCCACAGCTGTGCCACAGGTCCACCTTAATAATAGCCTTTGATTGTTAAAAATCTTGATGTAGGTCTGTTTGAAACCTGAAGTGACAGCTGCTGATGTTCCCGTGCAGCTGTACAGGTTGGGGCTCCTGCTGCTCCAGGCTTCCCCTCCACACATTTCTGTGACTGACCTGGCTCGCAGGCTGGCGAGCGTGCCAGGAGTTCAGGCGGTGCACGACCTGCACATCTGGCAGTTGAATGAAAGGCTTGTGGTGGCTTCAGTCCATGTGCACTGCTCCTCTGGCTTTCGAGTTCATAGGTGAAGTGTAGCTCTGTTGTAAAATTCAAATTAAAGTTCAAAATATGTATTTTTTACAACATTGTTTTAATAGCCACAGAAAATTAAACCACTGCTTAGTTTTGTGGACAAACTCAAGCCAATAGTTTGGAAGACTCCCTAGTGGCTCCTCCTTGAGTTTGCTTACATCACATCAGACCAGGTTCCCTTTGAGTTCTAAGTTATAAAATAAAAATAATAAAATAAATTAAAACATATCAATAAATAAAACGGAACCAAAACTGCTATAAATGTGGTGCATGTTTCACTTTTCTGTCTGTTGAACTCGAAAGTTGTTCAATAACTGGAAAAATACCTTTTATTCTTAAAACTATTTATATGTTAAGAAATGCATAGTAAGAAGTTATATGTTTTTGATCAAAATAGGTTTGTTGTCATCTAAATGACAAAAATGAAAGTGCATTGTAGAACAAAACTGGCACAACTTAAACATTTTTAGAGAACTAATATTGAAAATATGCTCATTTCTTTTAGAGTATGGCATATTTAAACTGCTCAA
The DNA here is from genome assembly GCF_053564925.1 of Oryzias latipes. Taxonomy (NCBI): domain Eukaryota; kingdom Metazoa; phylum Chordata; class Actinopteri; order Beloniformes; family Adrianichthyidae; genus Oryzias; species Oryzias latipes. The sequence goes on from NC_136249.1 coordinate 22,205,080, forward strand.
TAAGGTGATTATTTTTTAAGTTCAGTAACATTACCATTTATTTTCCATTTATAGGGATTTTATATGATATAGCTAAAAAGCATTTTTCCAAAAATCTTTCAAAAAGATCAGACAGTCCAGATTGTCTATGTTAACAGAAATAAAAACCTTTCCAGAAAACTGTTTTCATCACTCCTAAAAGGATGTTTCCTTTGTGTAGGTGTGGTGACCTTTTGTCAGGGGTCTCAAAGGTGTTGAAGGGTGTAGGAGTGAGCTGCTGCACTGTTCAGCCGGAGTTCATTTCCTGTCCTGCAGCCCCCTTCAACAGCCTTGGTGACGCCTCCCCCATCATCCACAGAGAGGACCCATCCCCACGCGCCCGTCCCGCCTGCAGCCTTGCCTGTGGAAAGGCCTGTGCTGGGAGCATGTGTTGCTCTCCTCCTAAAGAGGAGGTCCAGGGTGTGCTGAGACCACCAACTGGAGAAACAAATGAAGAGCCTTCAACTCTGGTTCTGGAGAACACATGCCTCTAAATGTGAGAATGATGTTTTCCATTGAGATACTGTGAAAAGGTTCTCTTGTGCTACTTCAAAGATGTGTTTGCTATATTATCTGAGATTCTATATTTGCTTGTATGAATGTAGCCTCATTTACAAGTTTTATCTGCACAACTGTACTCAAATAAAATACAATAAAATTTACTTTAAAAAGGGAAATTGAGTTGTCATAAATAATCAAATAAACTGCCTGTTCTGTTGCCAAGCAGTAACAATTGTATGCACTGTGAAATATTTTTACCCTCAATCATTTAGTTTTATTTTGATTTTTTGCTGCTTGATAAAATCAGTCAAATACAAGTGTAATTTTTATTTGTTTTATTTTTTGCTTTGATTTTCGGCTGCGTCCATTAGGGGTCGCCCCAGCGAATCAAATCATCTAATTCCCTCTCTTCCGCATCCTCCTCACTCACACCAACCATCCTTGTGGCATGTTCGGCTACATCTCTGTTAAACCGTGGAAGATATTTGGCAACTAAAATAAATTAAAATATAAATTCATTGCCTGAACATGAGTTTTGGCTAGCTCGTTCAGATTTCTGTGCCAGCGACAGGAATAAAGAAAGAAAGCAGCGTTTCTCCACCGTGTCTCACCTGCGAGACCCCGCCTCTATGTGTTTTTATCCAACCAATCACATTGATCGCGATTTGCATGACGCACGGTTCACTCTTAATAATCATCTTTTTGTGTTTATCACTCTTGAAAACATTGTTAAATGTCTACGATACGGTTAAACTATTTACAACCAATCTATAATGCATAAAACTGGCACACTGAAAAAGTGTCCAGTGAGACCATGACTTTAACTTGTTTACTTTTTGCTAAGGTTTTATAATGAGACGCAGCTTTGTACGAAATGCCCGGATGAGCTTCGGTGGTCCGGGGTGCGGGCTTCAAACCCGTAGCTGCTTAGCGGCAGAGTGGTTCAATTCCACCTTTCGGGCGGATTAGCTGTTTTGTTTTGTTTTATGGACATAACTTGTTTATACTGTATTCTGTTCACTTTTTCTCTGTACGTAACTACCAAAGTAGCATTATGTATAAACTTCAACATAAAATGTTTTTAAAGCAAATATGTAAAAACGTCCTACTGTTATAATTCCAGAATTAATGGCAAATCTTGTGCTGGTACATAACATTTTAATGATTTTTTAAAGGATTTTTTTTCTCTCAAGAAATTTTATTTTCGCCACAAGTACATCCGGTTCACCAGGAAGTGGAGCTTGACAGACAGCTGTGGTGTCCAATCATCACGGAGAATCGGGTTAGTACATCCCACCCGGAAGACGCGCCATGTTAAGCTTTCACGACGTCCTTGTGTGTTCGGTTCTGGGATAAAACGGTGTTTTAAAATATTATTTGGTGCGACAAAGTTTCCGGCGTGTAAGTTTTATCTGTAATTTCTTCAAAGTGGGATTAATGTATGATCTGATGATGATGTGATCTGGCCTTTTATTTATAGTGATGTCAGCAAGCATCTAAGCGTACCTTTAGTTTCTCCGTTAATGACTAATTATTTTTACATCCAAGTCGTCAAATTTGATCCACAAAAGTAAAATTGTGGCTTTATTGACGGAAGCTCTTCTCGGTATTAAAGCTTAAATGGCGTGGTGGCGCAGTAAGCCGTAAAACATTCAGCTTGTCAAAACATATTATTTTTGTGAGTCTATTATTGCTAAATCTGGAAAGATCGCTGCTATATTTTTAAAAGCTTTAATTATCAGGATTTTTCATTTCTCCAGATCACCAAACTGTTTTTTCTCTTTTTTTTTTGTTCGTTTGTTTTTCCCTCACATTTAGCTGTCAATAGAAGACAAAAAAAAGTGCCATGCCGCTTCATAAATACCCTCCCAAGTTGTGGGAGGCCATGAAGATGAAGCAAGGAATTTACGCTCGCCTCCCTAAACACTACCTCAAGTCCCTTGAGAAGAAAGAGCCCACGCCTGTCCACTGGAGGCCTCTGGGAGTCCAGTACCGAGCCAACCCAAAGACTGGAGTGAAAGAGCGCGTCCAGGATGTCCCCATACCCATCTACTATCCTCCCGAGTCCCAGGACGGCCTGTGGGGAGGCGAGGGTTGGGTTTCTGGCTTCAGGTACGCCAACAATGACAAGGTAAGTTTTCAGGAATATGATTTTCTACTACTGCTATAACACAAAGTTTTAGTGTTGCAGCATCACCTTGGAGACATTTTTTAATTGAGTTGTCTTTGTGTTATGTTGACGGTGTTCTCTTTCATTTAGATGTCAAATCGTCTGAAGAAGACCTGGAAACCTCAGCTGTTCAAGAGAGAGCTCTACAGCGAGATCCTTGATCACAAATTCACCATCACAGTCACGCCACGCACTCTGGACCTCATCGACGCCGCATTCGGCTTTGACTTTTATATCCTCAAGGTAAGTCGAAAGTCTTCTGGAGCTTCTTGGACTGAGCGCTTCATCTGACTCCCAACGTCCAATCCCTGACAGACGCCAAAGGAGGACCTGAACTCCAAACTGGGGATGGATTTGAAGAGAGCAATGCTGCTTCGACTGGCACGCAAAGACACAGAACTTTACCCCAATGACCCTGCCAAACGGGAATCCATCTATAGCAAATATATGGTAGGTGAAAAAAATGCTAAGAGTTCTGTTTGAAGCTAGCAAAAAAATATTTTGAGGCCATTTTATCTAGAATGTAGTCAGGTATATAAAGGAAATGTTGAGTCTATTTCCTTCCCCTGCCTTTCAGCAGTTTCAGATCCCAGAAGAGGAGGCAGAGTGGGTGGGCCTGAGTCTGGAAGAGGCTGTGGAGAAACAGAGGCAGCTGGAGCACAAGGTAACACGTCATCCTACAGTTACCATTTGGTTATGGAGGTTTTTACGAATCCTTCTAGAAAAAACTCGAAGGAAAAAAGAAAAGACTTTTACAGAAATGTTTTTTATCATTACTTATTATGCAGATTGCTAAATTGATATTTATCTTCCACTAGAGAAGGCCTTATTGCCATCTTTTTTTATATATATATATATAAATAAAGCAGCATTTAGACACTGAATAAAGGTTAGCCAAATTACTTCTGTAGAAAAAAATCTTAAACAAAAAAATGACTATGCCAAAAAACATTGTAAGATTAAATTGACAGTATCCAGGCTTTCAGCTTTATGTCATTTGTCTGACCTTCTCAGGAGCCTGAGCCTCTGTTCAAAGTCTGTGTGGACAAGCTGGTGAAGGAGTTAAGCATGAAAAAACTACTGGAGCCACATCTTACAGAGAAGAAGTAACCCTCTGTGCAACGGAAGCAGTGCAGAGACTGAAATATGCTGTAGGTTCAGCTCCTGGATTCTGCAATAAAGACAGAGGACTTTGCTTCTTCACATCTGTTCCAGTGGTAAAAGAGCTCACTTCCTCCACTTCTGCTTTCCTTCACACCTGGGAGCATCACAAAGGCAGAAGTGCAGCAGGAAAACATGTGCATATTTATTTTAGCAACGTTTCAATATCCTTACTGCAAATGTAATGTTAAGACTGATGTAAAACAAAAATGCAAAACAAAAATAATTTAAGCCTTTTTCTATGTAAAAAATGTGTCTGCTCAATAAACAGGTATATATATATATTATACACACACACACACACACACACACACATCATTTATACGGATTATCTGAATACGTTAAAGACCTGAAAGTTGAAAGGGAAAATCCGTGTTTTGTCATAGTTTTTATGTAGCTGACAAGCAAAAGAAAAAATAGTTCAAAAATTAAATCCTACATTGTTTTTGAAATACTTAAGTTAAACAAACTTTTTCCTATATTTATTTTTTATTTACTTAAAGCAAAGAAATAATTCAAGGCAACAAACAAACGATGTAGGGAAATAGCAAAGAGGCAAATTTAGAGTGAAGATATATCTATTCTAATCTTAATTTTTAAATAAATACAAAATTTAAAAAACTAATTAAAAAAAAAGAACTTCCTAAAAAACCGTCACTATATTTGTGGGTGCTCTGAACACATTTGTACACTAGATGGAGCCAATGAGGTAGATTGACCCGATACACCTTGCTGTAGTCATTAAGCCAGATGATTTATTAATCAAAAAGAAGTTTTAACAAGAGCGTCTCCTAAATGGAATATATAAAATAAAATAAAGCTAATTTTACCTCCGCACCACAAATAACTGTCTATTTGTATTATTTGACTTTGAAAAAATCAGTGCTCACCATCAGAAACTGCACTACCCTCAACTACACCGTCTCTGGGTTCTTAAAGCTGCAATGACACAGCAAATGTTCATATAAGGAGGTAGCAGAGAGAGGCTAGTGTCTAAAAACAACCGCAGTCTGCTCCGTGTTTTCACTTTCGGTTGACTGTTTGTGGGCCTCCCTTCTGCTCCGGGGACTCCCGTGGGTGTTGTAACCCATAGCAACACAACACCTGACTCCTATATCAAACAAAGAGTTTAATTCCTTATTTAGATACAGCCTGTGCCTGGAATTTCCCTACCTGTTCTGAATATGCATATGCAAGTATCCAAACTGGGTTTTTGGCCTGAATGGTCCACATTTCTGGGGTTTGTTGACCTCAGAAACTGGATGTGGAGCCTCATGTTTGTTCCCTGTGTGTCTTTAAAGGGGATAATTTTTTAACTATTCTATTCATTCATAATCAGAATATATTTTTAAAAATTCCCCATTGTAAATATTTGCTTTGGTTAGTTAATGAGGAAGAAAGCCTTACCTTATCTTACTCCTTCTGGTTTCAAAACCATTAAAGTCATATTTTATGGAGGCATCTCACCTCATTTCTGTTTTACAATCCAATAATAACTCAACCATAATAGCCTGAGCCGACTTTGAAACTCCACTCAGACTCAACTAAATCTTCATAAAAGAGCTAAATGTTCTGTTTTTGAGGACAAAAATTGGGAATGAATTGTGGTGAATTGAGGATTTACATTGCTAGAAGCTATTTTATTTTATTTTTAAAAAGGTTGACTATAGACTTAAAAATATGACATTAAAAGTTTTTCTTATCTTCTTGCCACTCTCTGCAAAAGTTGCATTTTTTTTTCCAGTAGGTTTAGCCCTCACTTTTCCACGTATGCCCTTTGGTTAATTTGTAACCTCCTCTTTAAACAAGGCTTTCAATGTTTCTGGTATTTACTGTCAGCGTGAACATAGATCAGACGCCTGTGTTTTATGGTTTCCCTGTTCAAAGCTAAAATTCCTTCTTCTTTCCGTTTACCTTTAAAATTTGAAGTAGAAAAAAAGTTGATCCTCTAGAAAAAAAGTAATATATATTGACCTGTCATTGCAACTAAATATATACGTACACCATGTGTTAAAATGTTTTTTGGATTTTTCCAACCTACCTCTGTTGTAAAGAGCTGTAATGTAGAAGAAAAGGACCCTTTTCAAACCCCTTTTTCTTTTTCGTTTAAAATGAAATGAAAGCTGACAGAGTGGGCATGTTCGGGCACATCTCCACATCTGGAAAATCCATTTGATAGGAAAGAAAGGATCGCTTTATCAAAGGCCATGAAAACAGGCCCGGTGTGGAGTTTCCCAGCAGATGCGTGGCGTTGTGTTGATGTGAAGTGACAGCTAAGAAGGCGACACCTGTTTCACCGACACGGCAGGTAAACAAGGAGAGCAGATGTAATGTCAACATTCAGCAGCCGAGCTCACTCATTTTATGATGGAAAAGGTTGAAAAAGAAATGTAGAGGGGGGTCACAAAATAAGTTTAACCCTTGTGCTATCTTAGATGACCCCACCCTTACATTGACGTGTTCTCCCTACCATGACAAAGCTGGATAAAGGTGGAAAGATTTCATGTAATCCATGGACACCAGTGAAGATCACAAATCATTGAAGAAAAAAGGTTCAGTGCACTGTCTAGTGGGTCTAGATGACCCAACTCCCGACGTTAAAGTGCCTAGGATAGCACAAGGGTTAAAACAAGTCGGTTCATTATTATTTCACAAAACATTTCCTCCTGAAGTCCGTTTCCTGGATGGATTGCAACAGATGGGGAAATTCAGAGCACACAGAAGTAGAAATGCCCTCAAACTTCAAAACCTACGTTTGGTTGTGAAGCAATGAAAACTGCAATGGGCCTTGGAGAGCAAACAGCTTCAGATCTCGGACAAACGAGTTGCGTCAGCTTGGAATTCCTTATAGCGCTGACCTTAATTACCAGGAGCCGTGAAAGTCCTGCTGCCTGAATCTTTGTTTTTTTACAGATGAGAGAGGACGTCAGGAATGTGTGTGGGCAGCAGCAACCACATTCATCTGATCGCTACTCCTGTTCTTGAAAACACAGTCACTTAAAAGTTTTATTGTTGGTTTTGACATATTGACATTACAAGAAGGCATGTGACCAGCAGACGGGGAAAACCACAGAACAAAGAACTCACAGGAGGAATGCTTTCTATGATACGCAGGTGGATTAAATATTAAAAAGCTGAGACAGTTATCAGAAGAGCACAATCAGCCCACTATGTGAAGCAATGGCCGGGAGCGTTTTATGACTTTTTTTTTTCCATTCTAATGATATCTTCTTTCCCACCGGCACAAACACACCGCTTAAACGGGCAACAATCATTTACAGCATGGCAGAGGATTTCTTTCTGTTCGTTTCAGCAGTCGGTGAGTCAACGCTGAAGCCAACAGCAGGATTACACATGAATGCTGGCAGCATTTATGAGGAAACCTTCAGGAATGTTAAGCTGCTCCCGGTGGCTGGAGCCTTGGCCAGCAAGGCTTTGGGGAAACCACTCAGTCAATCGAAGGCGACCAGAACCCGTGAGTGGAGGGCAGGTGGGCAAAAGAACCGTTTTGCATTTATATAGATCTGACATGAGCCCTGAAGTCCCGCCGTCATAGGTCCTCCTCCATCTTCACCTGCACCGAACTGTCCTGCGCCTCCACCTGAGAGTTCTGGCTCTCGTTGACCAGCATGTTGAACTGCATGTCGTTGAAGTGGGCAAAGTCCTGTGGGTACGGGCCAAAGCCCGGGTTGAAGTTGTGATTCATGGTGGCAGAGATGGTATCGAGTCCAGGATCGAAAACACAAGGTAGGGTTGACAAGAAGTCCGGATCGGACAGCGCTTGAGATATTTCGGGCATGTCTAGCAGCTGATTAATGAGGGTTGTTTCATCCAAGATGCTACTGGAGTTCTGGGTCTCACTGTAGGAGCCGTCCACCCCACACGGCACCTCCGGCAACAGCACGCTGTGATTGTCAAGGAGGGTGCAGACGGCCTCCTCCGGTGGCGCTGCGCTCTCTGCAGAAATAAAACACAGCAGATGGACGATTGCCCGTTTAGACATCGCAGATTCTCATCAAAACCACAAAACTGTTTCCTTTTTCACCAAACTGCAATGCAAGTTAAAGAAAAACACAATTCTATTATTCTCCAACCCATGGACTTTTTCTTCCCTTCATCTTCCGTAATCCTTGATAAACCTGTAGGAGTTTCCCAAAAGGGGCAACAGCTCCTGGGGGGGGGGGGGGGGGGTTTCTTCCCTCTCATGGTGTTTTGAAATCCTTTAGTTAACAGTTTTTACTGTCAAACCAACCGCTGCTGACTCCTGTGAAAACTGGACTACTTCTTTAAAATGTTTGTTTCTCTCAGGTCATTTTTGTTATTGTTCTTATTGAAGCACCATGAAAGATGGAATGAACCAGGTGTGGACTTTTACGACTTCTGCATTCATGTTTCCGTGCATTGCGGGTGTCCGGCTCAGCGGTTTGTTGACTATTTCATAATTCAAGGAAGAGAGAATTTAGGCCGACTTTGATCCAAACTTGAAAACTCCTTCAAGCCAACATTGTGGGAAAGAATTTATCTGCTCCTCCTGATGCAATGAAACACTGACAAATAGTATTTCTTGCTGCTTAAATGAACCAGTTGTAGATTTTCTGTCAAAAACGGTCGACTCATGACTACAAAAGGATGATTAGCTTCATTTCGGAGATCATGCAAAACTGTTGAATAAAAAAAAGAAAAACACACTTTTTCCTCATTGAATTGATTTGCTGGGGATTCTTGCCAGGTCATTTTTTGTAAATTCGAATTTGTTGCTGATTCTTCCGTTAAAATACATGTAAAATAAATAAATGTCTAATATAAAAATGTATTTCGGTGTAGAGTAAAATCAGAGTGTGTTATTTTCCCAGATGCAAAGGGAGCAAACGCAAAATAAATCCATGGTTTTCAATAGGGGAAACATACAGATGAGGAAATTATTTTGAGGATAGAAAAATAAATGACACAACATTTACAAAATGAGAAACTGATCCGACTGACTGATCCTCCCCTGATGGTGGTGACTCAGGGCTGATTTTGTTAGGCTTTAAAAGTGACACTTTTTCTTTCCCCAAACATATTTATGTTCACGGCAGAGTTAGTACTGACTAAGCGCATTTTTGTTTATCAGTGAGCAGAAATGGTTTAACCTCAGAAAAAGATGTGGGTTGGAGAACTGAGATGTGGGATCACAGCCACGAATTCACCGTTTCCTTCATATTTTATCCTAAAATGGCCTAAATATAAAATAGTCCCATTGGGACACATTAAAATGTGTAGAGTGTGTGGGAATGAAAAATAAAGTTCATTTTACTTTCTTTTCACCCAAAGGTTTTCAGCTTCTCGTCACTCTGCAGCTTTCAGAGGATGTGGCTGATTTGATTACATTTTACTAAAACTATGACCTGACGGATGCTGAAGGGTATTTCAGGCATTTGTTTATAGTGAGCAGTGCAAATGTGTTTCTGAAAAAGCAGAAGGTCCAGGCCAACAGCTTTAATCTGCTATAACTACATTCAAAAACTCACAGAGAAGACGTCAAAACCTCACCTGTTCCACAAGGTCTCTCTGAGAAACCGATGTCTCTTTTGATAGTGGCTCTCTTCCGCTTCACTTCATACGGATCTGAAGGGGAAAATAGGTCATTAAACTTTCCCCCGTCAAACCGGTTTACTGTTACGCAGAAGCGCTCCGGACTAACCCTGGTTGTGAGGAAAGTACACGAAGGTGACCGGCTCGCTCTCCATCTGGTCTGAGACGCGGCGCAGCGAAAGCTGAACTTCCACCTCCCCTGTGATGTCTTGGTCTTGGTAGGGCGGAGTCTTAAAGACGATGGCGATTTGGCGGTGTACGTCTGTCTGTGCGAACTCGCCGCTCGCCTTCCACGACCCCTGCCGGAAGATGATCTCAATGTCGTCTGTGGATCAAAGTCAAAACACAGCGAGATGTTATTTAAAGGAAAAAAATACATTTTCTGTTTAAACCCCAACATACAAATATGGACAAATACAGCAGAGCTTCATGGCATAAATACTCTCAAAACAGCTGCAAAAAGTTCAATAATTCAGAAAACGTGAAAATCAGAATACAAAACATACCAAAAATGAATAAAATAAACATTCTTGCAGTGTGTTTTTCTTATCACAATGAGCAGAGTTTGTCTGTTTCTTGCCTTTCTGTACTTTGTCACACAGCATGTAGATCTCCGTCTTGCCTCTACAGGAGCCTCTGTACTGGTTCAGGTGGCAGATCCTCAGTTCTGACGTAGTTGTAGCCTCTTGGGGGAAAAAAATTAAAGATGGCAAAGCATGACAACCAGACATTTTCCATGTATTTTTTTTAGAGGAGAGGTTTATGTTTTTACTTCTGCAGCGACTTACTCTTGTCATAAATGGGTTTGGAAACAACAGGGCTGAGCATGTCTTTCCTGCCATCGTCCAACTCCAAGCTGCACTGGAAACACAGGCGCACCACGTTCATGTCCATGTCCTCGATGCCCTTGGAGTGACCGGCTGAGGGGTTTTCAAAACACCGTCATGTCAGTCAGGAGGACAGGAGCATGTGTGTTGTTCTTTGTGCGTCCTGGCCTGGATGTTCTGCTTACTTTGAAACGGGTCAATGTTCTGGTTTCGCCTCTTCTGAAGCGAAACCTCCAGCTCTTTTCTCCTTACGCACTGGATGCCCAGGTTGGCGAAGCTGTGAGGATAAAACAAGGATCTTTGCTGACACTTTTTCCTGTATTTCGATGAAAAATAAATACTAAAACCAGTTACTTTTTCATTAGAATAAAAAACAAAAAGAAGCACCTGTGACACCGGTTGTTGTGAGGATTGAAAGAAACCACACAAATCCCTGATCCGGGTGGGCAGTCTTTACCCACGAGGCAGTGGGGGTGAGGTCGGTGTGGGAGATCCTTGGTCACCAAGGAAACAGTGACAGTGACCCTCTTTAAACGATCGATGGGACCTTGAATCTGAGAGAAAACAGATCAATGAGCAGGAGTGAAACACTGGAAAAACTGTGTTTCTCCCCAACTGTTTCAACTTTAAATAATAATATCTACATTTTCTTTAATAAATGAAACAAAATTTCCCACTTCCTTGGACTTATAATAATGTACTAATAATGAGGTTTAAACAGACATTCCTTTCATCTCTGTTCTTTACAGCAATCTTTGATCTTTTTTCATTTTCTTCCTCTCAGCAGACACTAAATCACTTAAATCAAATCAGCGGTGCATTAGTGTTTGTTTTGCAGCAAAGCTGACCACAGTTGGGCTGGGATTTACGGGGACTTTCTGACTGATTCTACCTACCCACATTTTTTCAGGCCCCACCCGTCTGCACAGGGGTACGTATCAGACACCTTCAGTTGTGGTTAGATCTTCCCTAACCGCCTCTGACAGCTTGTAAACCCCCCGCAGTCCAAAATGGAAAGCAAACGCACCTCGATGGCGGGCTGAGTTTTGTGATTATCGGTGCTGGACGCCCCCAGGATGCTGCCAGCCGAGCGACCCTCACACTCGTAGCGAAAGCGCATCCCTCTGTCTTTGGGCTCCTCCACCACCACCAGCCTGGGCTTTTCTAGTATCTGCTCCAGCAAGTCGGTGCCGCTCGTGTTCTGGGAGGAGGTGGCGCTCGGATACGGCGGCGAGGTGACCCGCGAAGAACGAGGGGATGTCATCTCTCTGGACGGATCTGCTGTCATCTGCAGCTGGTGGATGTTTGGCTGTGGAGAACATTCCCAAACACAACCACTGTAAACAGCAACTCCAATATGTTACCATCACAACCTTCTCTTATATTGATTTCCTATTTCCTCACATTTTAGCCAAAAATTACCGTACAAATTCCTGCAACACTTTGCAGCTCACCGCCCTATTTAATCACTTCAGGAGGAAAACAGGAATTAAACAGAATGCTGAGCTTGACAGAATCAATAAATTACAAGATAAATATAACTTTCTTCTGTGTCAATTATAGGAGTGAAACATAGAAAAATAAAAATACAGGAAGACACATTAAGGGGATTTTCAATCTGTTGATTCCCCTAAATAACATTAAAATTAACACAATATAGTGTAAATTCGAAGTAAAAACTGATACAATGTTCTGATTCAAGTGCACTGAATGGTTTTGGTTAAAGTTTCCATTTAGGACCAAACTATATTTGCAAGTCAAAACATTTAAACAGCTTTAGATAAGGTGAGAGGATGAGCAGGGGGAGAAAAATGGCAAAAACATTTCATTTGTTATTGAATGTTTTTTTTGTTCTGTGGACATTTGCTAAAGTAATTTAATGACCACAGCTATTAACGAACTTTTGAAACAGGAACCACCCCATCTGCAATGATCACGCAATGCGACTTCACAGGAAAATGCTGGAGAGCTTCTGGGTTGTTTTTAAAAGTATTTCAATACAACTTCAGTCCTCAAAGGTTATTTTCTAGAAAATACACTAAATTGCTGAGGTTTCCTCAGCAATTTAAAAGACAACAGCGAAGTGAAACCATCACAAGAGCCTCACGGCTTTGTTTTCCCTTCATACATGTGCTTCCTATCACCACACAGCCTTTCACCATGTGCTCCTCCGCTGCACTTGATGTCTTATTTTTTCCGTTAAACCACAGACCACCAAGCTTTTCCGCTCCCTCAAACACTTCGGAGAGAAGGAGAGAGAAAGCAAAAGCAGCAAAGAAAGTCTGGGGACTCCCTTGCTGATTTTTGTGCTACACACTTTTGAGCCCCCAGCTGCAAAGAACCTGCCAAGAATAAATTACGTTTACCTGGAACTTGTTTTATTCTTTTCTAAGTGGGGATCCAGAGACAGAAAGTTGAGCAAACCTGCCGGGAAGACAGATCCAGAAGCAGACCCCTTTGTCAGCTGCCTTACTCCGCCCGTGGGATTACAAAAGCTTAAATCCAGAATTCCAGGTGACGTCCTGATACGGGATCATCTGTCCAAAGATCCGGTTGAACTACCGATGTCTGTCGCATAAACATGGACGTACCGGCCCACCATAAAACGTCAATCCCAAACAAAGGCCTGGCAGACCGAGCAAGCGAACGTGAAACAGGAAGTCGGCTCAACCTAACATTGATGCACCAATGGCAGAATAGACTAGGGGCGGAAAAAATGTGACCTTTAACCTCCAGTGGGTTTGGCTAGTAAACATTCAGGGACAGCAAATCGAAAGCAGGATTCAAATTACACTCCTTTACAAGACGCCCTTCTGCCTCCCCCCGACCTCTTCCCGCAAAGAAAACTCACAGGGGGGTGTGTCCCAAAGACTTCTACATGTCCTGCAATAACAAAGAAACATGGCAGAGCAAGGACAGTCTTCTGCTTTTTACCGTCGCATGTCTGAGCAGGAGAAAGCATTGCAGCGCTCCTATCAGATTACAACCTCTCTGATCTCCTCGCTGGTTGTGAACCACGAGTCTCCTACCAAACTGTCTGACCTGTGGAGATGCCCGGATGCAGCAAAACAAGCAACCGCCTGCAGGCTGCATAGCAACCAAGACAAAACATGACCAGAGTGCACAACCACGCTTTCAAAAACAGCATTCAGAGCTCCTTTCATGTGAGAAAACTCATCAGCTTCCCTGGTTGCTCTAGAAAAGCTGAACCAAGCCCATGAATAGCTGGTGATGTGTGCAGGAAGTAGGTCAAACTAAATAACCCTCAACGCTTTTCATGCATCGAAGGCTGCAAGATGGTATTGCGGTTAGCAATGTTGCCTCACAGCAAACAAGTTCCTGGTTCCAATCCCACATGGGCATTTTCTGAGCTGCATGTTCTCCCTGTGCAAGTCTGGGTTTAAATCCTCCCCTCATACGGTTTATGTGGCTGAACAAACACATTTATCCAAAATATCTGTGATAAGCACTGTGCAATAAACTTCAAGAGAAAGAAAAAAAAGCTTCAAAAGATGTTTAATTTACAATAAATATAATAGTGAGGACTCCTGATCACCAATTTAAAATATGAAAACTCAAAGCAGCTCTGTAAATATTTTAGTTTTGTCCTTTTCTTTGTTTTTTTTTGTTTGTTTTTTTACCTGAAGTGAACTTTCAGACCCTGGATGAATACAAAACCCTGACCTAAACTGAACTCCTGTCCTCTAACCTGAAAACTGCAGAAAACCACATCATACCAACACAAACTGATGCAAGCGGTGCATACAACACAGCTAAAAACAACTCATACACGCTTACCTTGCACGTGGCGCCTCTCGCCACCAGAACAGGATTAGATCTGGCGCTTTGCCGAACGCTCCTGGGGCTCTGGCTGGGGACGGTCTGGCTGTGGAGGTCCTGAGGAGGAGGAGGTGGACCAGGAAGGGAGTCCCTCTGTGTTTCTTTATGCTCCTTGATGTATTCTTCAATGAGATCTACTTTCAAAGACAATTAAATCCTGATTAAAAGACTAAATACTGCAATAAACTGAAACAAGGCAGTAAAAGAGATTTCTAAGCATTTTTACAGTCTGCAAACCCACCTAAAAGGAAGGATGTCAGGTTTTAGTCTTATCCTGATCTAATTGTTTTTTTTTCTATTATATGACAGGTAAATAGTTTTGTTGTTTTCCAGTTGTTTGTCACACCTGCACTGTGATCTAAACGGATGGTTGAGGTCAGTTCTGCCTGACAAAAACGTGGTTTCCTGGGGGGTATTCCAGAAAGCATGTTTAAACTACCCTGACTTTAATCCTGAACTCTGGCTGAAATCCACCTGAACTTGCTGACTCTGGGTATGTCGGTTCCAAAAGACCAGATATGAGTAAGCCTAATTACGCTCGACTTGGTATCCCTGGGTTAATGCACATGCACGTCAAATACATAAAGAGATTCTCAATGGATCGCCCATTTCCGGAGTCACCATGGAAACGCGTGGAGAAAAAAAGAGAGCGCTATACTTTAGTGAAACTGAGTCTGAGATTTTAATGACGGCGTGTTAAGATTATAAGACCATCGAAAACATAATACGGCTGCATCATCAGCAAAAGAAAGAGTTTCTGCTTGGAAAAAATAACGGACAAAGTAAACGCACAAGTTTATCATCTTATTTCCAATTATATTGTGATGTATATAAATACACAACTTAAAAAACTTAAATGAATTAATTCAATTGGTAACAAGTAATAGAGTTAAATTTATTCAACCTGATTTCTTACGTCTATCCAACTCAATATTTTTTTTACAACTCAAATTTACATATTTATCTAACTAAATGTTATATTACTTCAATTCAATTAAATGTTTTCATATTCATTTATTGTACTTCTTGAACTTTCATATGTTTAAGTAAGAGATTTTCTCATTTTTATAAAATTAAAATAAATGATACAGTGTGGATTTACAATACATACACCACACATTTAATTATCATGACTGACTGTTACTTCAGTTATTGTACTATACTTTTGCACTAGGGGTGCTAAATAAACTCATCATCCTCTCCTTCCCTCTCACTGATGGTGCAGAAAGAATTAGACATAACAGGGCAAAATAACTCGGCAAAACACAGTAAAACAGCTACAACTAATCATATTTAGACAAAAACCTACACTTGTACCCAAATCCGTCCAGACAGGCAAAGGGAGTGGTATCCCACAATTCCTTGCACTGACGATCTAACAGCAGCACCTACGTTACACTTACTTAATTGAATTAATTTGAATGAGAGTAAAAAATAAATGTCTGATAACTACGTGTTGGTTTTAAGTTGACTGAATTAAAAAAAATGATAAATCTTAACTGAAGCAAATAATAAAGTTAGATTAATGTAAAAAAGTTTATCTCTGCAACATCGATATGTGGTCTTATCACCCTCTCACGGTGGAAAAAGTATTATCTGAGCTTCTTCATCCACTAAATCACATATGTCAAACTCAAGGCCCGGGGGCCAAATGTGGCCCGCGAGAACATAAGTTTTTTAATTTCTTAAAATAAAATAAAAAATTTCCTTAGTTGATTACATATTATTTATGTGTAGTTGCTGTAATTATTCAATGTTTGCAGGTCTTATGTCTTTATGCAGACAAAATGTTACAAGTGTAATACATTTTCTTTCTAGCTCATTTTTATGTTATTTTTCTTTATTCCCTTGGACAGTTTGATCCTTCATTAATGGCGTTATGTGGGTTTTAATAAGCAGACAAAATTTAAAAGGATTCATGTTGGAGTGAGAAGCAAACATGTGTTTTCTATGCAACCGTAATTGTCACTTTAAAAAGTTATAATAAATAATGAGTTATTTAACATTAAGGAGTAGTTAGAGGTACAAGTTGTATCTGGCCCTTTGAGGACAGCCGCTATGCTGATGTGGCCCTCGGTGAAAATGAGTTTGACACTCCTGCTCTAAATTATCTTCAGTTCAAATGGACACGCTATGCTGCTTCACCTGTCTGAAAACAAACTAACCTTCAACTAAACCTGATCCAGACCAGGTTATGTTCAGAGCATGAGTTGCTATGGGAACTAAGCATCCCCTGAAACATACCTCTGTTTTTGGAACTGAAAGCAGTGGTTATACACTTCCTTAGCCTCAAACTTACCGTGGTAACTCACATAACCTGCTTTCTGGAATACCCCCCTGCTGTGCTGTACAAACGTAAACAACTATTGTAAACAGCGTGCAGTTATCGGGAGAAACAACAAAGCCGCTTTAAGTAAATATTAAATAATAGCTAACCTGGATGTATTTGCCTTAACTAAAAAAATTCGCCATCAAAATAATCAATAGATTGTGCAACATTAGGTAGTTGAATAATAATTCTGATTTATTTACACTACTTGAATTGTCTCTTGGAATGACTAAAAAAGTTTTTGAAAAAAAGAAGAAGAAAAAAATAAGGTTTTAACATTCAAGAGAAAGGTCACCTTGACTTTAAAAAACATGTTGCAGCATATTTTGAGACAAAATAGGGAAGGGCGCGCGAGCCCACAGGAGGCCCTGTCAGTGTTAGCCATTTTCAGTGGGAAGCTAAAGCTAGCAGAACTCACCTAAATCCCGGCTGGAGGGGGGAAAGTGGCTGTGAGAGCCGCTCAGGACAGCGGGGTTACCAGGATTGGGTGATGGCTCCTCCGCTAGAACAAATAGGTGTGAGGAGGAGCATGTCAGGTCAAACGATAAAGTCAAAACTCTCGGAGAGAGAATGGAAACCTACCGGAGGCCCCGTTGAAATAATCCGTATCTTTCATGGCATGTGAGGAATCTGACTTCTTCGAGCGAGATTGCCGCAGTAAGACTCCGTCCGTACGGTGAGTTGGACTGTCGATGTTAGACACCAAACGTCTTGAACCCATAAGTGGAATGATGACACGAGTGGAAGTTTGCTTTTGCTTGGTGGGACTTAAACCGCTATGATTGGCTGCTTCCAAGAGCGGAAATCCCCGAAGATGTTACGTCACCCTCTGAGAGGGGAAACTCCCACGGGACTTGAGGGTCGTGCCAATCTGTATAATTTACATATGCAAATATACATTTGTGCCCCATTAAAGGACGAAAATACTTGACCTGAGACAACTTTCCTTTCATAACACTTTATAAGGAAGTCAGATTTTTTCAAAGCTTATTCATAAGCAAAAATATTTTGCAGAATCTATCGAGGAGAACAAAAACGTTTGCGGTCGATGTTGTGATATGTCTCACATACTATGAATATAGTTCCCTACGCGGAGTGATACAGAGTTTGCCTTTTCACCTGAGCCTTAGTTCTTCATGTATGGCTAAGAAGTTGGAAGTGAATAAAGTGCGAGGTCCCTCTATAAGTTATTGTTGGTCTTCATTGATACAATAACACTTCATGGTGGCAGCGGAAAACAGAGATTGAAAAAAAAAAAAAAAAGACGAGAGAGGAGAAGAATTTCCCCGACGCGAACCGAAGCGACAACTTGTCCGTGGATAAGTGACGTGCTGCTGCTAGCTAACTGCACATGTAGCCTGTTGGTTCGAGATGGCGTCGCATCTTCCTACTATGAACTGGTCCGACCCGGACCTGGGTGAGGCAATTTCATTGTTCAAGCAAAAAATGTGCCTGTACCTAGAGGATGAGGAGATCTCAGATGAAGTAAAACAAGCCAGGAAAATATGCCGAGGCATCGGAGATGAGGGGCTAAAGAGGCTAAATGCTAGCGGACTAAGTCCGGCTGAAAAACAAGTCCCGGCAAATCTGTGGAAGTTTTTTGAAGGACAATTAAAGTTGGATGTCAACTTCAGAATTCACAGACTGCATCTTATGCAATATAGACAGAAAGCAGGCGAGAGTATTGATGATTTTATAAACAGAGCAAGAACTCTTGCACTAAAATGTCAATTCACAGATGAAGAACTCCATGAACGCCTGATTGAGCTGATCATAGCCAGCACGCCGCATGAAGCTTTCAGAAATGAGCTCTACAGCAAGCCTCAAGGGTGTTCTCTGGCCGAAGTCCTGACTGAAGGACGAAAACATGAAGCTCTCACAGCAGGAAATCTCCAACTTCACCAACTTGAGGTATGCAAAACAGAGCAAAAGGAAAGAGTGGATGCTATTATTAAAGGAAGGGGAAGGCTGTGCCAAAGATGTGGATCAGATCATAAGCCACGACAATGTCCTGCTTTTAATGATATATGTCACCTATGTGGATACACAGGACACTGGGCTAAATGCTGCAGAAACAGAAAGCAACAGAAAAAAACAGAATATACCAACCAACACTGGCGAGATAAATCTCAACCACAGTCAATGGGCAGATACCACAAAAAAAGTTATCTGAGCCAGTCATACAAGAATGACCGTAAAAAGCCAAACAAAGGAAAAATAGATGCCATACAAACCACAGACTCAAGTGAAGATGACCCATATCAAAGAGAGTTTCACTCTGTCACGGTCAGCGAAAAATGTATGCACAGCATTGATGCAAAAATGCCAAGAGAAGAGGCTTATACAATCCTAAATATAAAACCACCTGACGTACCTGGCCAGAAACACACACTTCGTTTAAAAATTGACACAGGTGCATCAGGGAATACCTTGCCACTGCGTACATACAGACAAATGTACGGCAGAAACAGACAGGCGATGAACAGACTCCAAAAGAGCCATGCAAAACTGTCAGCCTACAGCGGACACAGGATCCGATGCTATGGGAAAATAAACATCCCATGTCAATGGAAGCACTCAGAGTGGATTAACGCCATGTTTTATGTTGTGGATGTACCAGGTCCAGCAATAGTTGGACTGCCCACATGCGAAGCACTCAACCTGGTAACTGTGAACGTGGACTCTATTGCTAATGTCAGCAAAGCAGCTAACAAAGAAAACAAGAGCCAGACCACAACAAAACCTAAAAAAGCCAATCCATTGCTCCACATAAACACCATAGAAGATTTAAAGAAGGCTTATGCAAACCAGTTTGATAAGCTTGGTAACTTCAGTGGGACTGCAAAACTCCTGCTAAAAGAGGGTGCTGAACCATTTCAAGACCCACCACGCAAATGCAGTATTCACATAAAAGACAAGCTCAAAAAAGAACTCGATAATCTTGTGGAACAGGATGTGATCTGCAAAGTGGAAGTGCACACAGATTGGTGCTCCAGTCTAGCATACAGTACCAAGAAAGATGGTAGTCTACGGATATGTCTAGACCCTAAAAAACTAAACGACAGTTTAAAAAGATGCCCGCACAGGATTCCAACAGTTGAGGAATTAAATCCAAGATTTGCAAACGCAAAAGTATTTAGCAAGCTTGACGCTAAGGCAGGATACTGGTCTATACATTTGGATGAAGATTCACAACTGTTAACAACATTTCGCACTCCATTTGGCAGGTACTGCTGGAAGCGTCTACCATTTGGACTCAGTGTGTCTCAGGATATCTTTCAGGCAAAGATGGACCAGATCCTGGAAGGATTGCAAGGTGTGGTCAGCATCGCAGATGACATTGCAGTATATGGAAAAAATGAAGAGGAACATGATAGGAACCTAATCAACCTGATGGAGCGTGCTGCAAACACAGGTTTGGTGTTCAACAGTGAAAAATGTAACATTAAACAGAACCAAATCTCATTTTTTGGTAACCAGTACACCGCCAATGGTATTCGACCTGACCCAGCCAAAGTCAGAGACATCCAAAAGATGCCAACACCACAAAACAAAGATGAGTTACACAGATTCATTGGGATGCTATCCTACCTGTCCCCCTACATACCAAGGTTCGCAGACAAAGCTCACACCCTGAGAGGACTACTGAAGAACGACACACCATGGGTATGGGACACAAACTACCAAAATTGCTTTGATGACCTTAAAACAATGATCACTGAGGACGCATGTTTGAAATACTACGATCCCAGCTTGACTATAACACTTGATGTTGTGTGCATCTCAGAAAGGCTTAGGTGTTGCCCTTGTGCAAAATAACCAACCTATAGCTTTTGGGTCCAAAACACTAACAGATACTCAGTCCAGATATAGCAACATTGAGCGAGAAATGCTTGCTATTGTCTATGGAATACAACGATACCACACATATCTGTACGGAAAAGGATTCATAGTGATCACAGATCACAAGCCACTTGTAACCATATGCAGAAAACCACTACACGCGGCTCCACCAAGGTTACAACGAATGCTAGTCCAAGTTCAGGGGTACAATTTCGAGGTCATGTACCGTCCTGGACCACAGATGGTCCTCGCAGACACCCTAAGTCGATTACCCAACCCAGAGAACAGCAGTGAAATAGAGCTGGATGAACGTATAGACGGACTGATTTTTGAACCGGAAGACCCTGAAATGTACACCATAGCACTAATTAACTTCTCACCTGACAAACAGAACACCCTTCGAGCAGAAACAAGCAAAGATCTCAAACTCAGTGCACTAAAGGAGGTGATTCTTCAAGGATGGCCAGAAAAAATACAGGACTTACCAAAACATCTTCGTGCCTTCTGGGCCTTCAGAGATGAGCTTGGCATAGAAACAGGAGTCATATTCAAAGGCAGACAAGTGCTGATTCCCGACTCTATGACGGAGAGCATTCTAAAACAACTGCATTCCAGTCATCAAGGAATTGAGAAAACACGTCGCCTCGCAAGAGAAAGCGTATACTGGATCAAAATGAACGACGACATTGAGAAGATGTGCAGATCCTGCTCAGTGTGTATTGAATACCAGGATGCAAACCCAAAGGAACCTCTTCAACCACATAAGGTACCAACAAAGCCGTGGCAATCACTCGCATCAGATCTATTTGAGGTGAATGGTCGCCACTACTTATTGACTGTGGACAGATACTCCAAGTTCCCTATGGTGGATGAGATGCACACAACATCAAGTCATGCAGTTGCACAAAAAATACAAGCGTATGTGTCATTATTTGGACGTCCAGATGAAATACTGACGGACAACGGGACACAATACACAGGAGAAGCTTTCAAACGGTTCACAAAGGAGTGGGGAGTCAAACACATCACCAGCTCTCCTCACTACCCGAAAAGTAACGGATTCATCGAGAGACATGTACGACACATCAAATCCATCGTCAAGAAGACACTGAAATATGGTGGAAATCTACAAATGGCACTATTACAGATCAGAGCAACACCAATCGACAGTAAACTACCATCACCTGCAGAACTGATTTTTGGGAGACCTGTCACCACCCTGCTACCAAGTCGAACAGATCCTGGCAAAGAAGAACACAGACTGCACCTAGAACAACGAACTGCAAATATGAAAGAACACCACGACAGAAACAGTCGTAAGGAGCTACCACCTCTCCAACCAGGACAACATGTGACTGTGTTAAATAAAGAAAGGGGAACGTGGCACCCAGCAACTGTAGTGGAAAAGAGCACCGAGCCAAGAAGCTACATTGTCCAAACACCCAACGGAAATCAAATCAGACGCTGCAGGAGTCACCTAAGAGAACTCTTTAAACCACATATACAGATCAACGAAAGGAGGAACCAAATTGCAGAGGCACCACAACAAACCCAGCATCAAGAGGATTGCAATGACTCTGCAGAGACCATCACTGAAACCCCATGCACAACAACCACAAACTATGAAAGACAGAACAGTCCACCACCGACCTGCACACGATCTGGTAGAGTTATAAACAAACCATCTCGGTACAAGGACTTTGATCTATAAACAAGAGGAAAAATCAAAACTGTTGATTCTTTACTTCGTATTGTTATTATGCTGTTTTCCAGACCCTAACGGATGTAAAAAAAAAAAAAATGATGCTCAAGACAAATGGGAATGTATGTTTCTAATTTCTATTAACATGACACAGAATGTGCTATTGTTATTGTTACAGTGATCTGAGGGTTAGCATATTCACTTTATTTTGTTTGTGATATAGATTTGAGCTAAACAGAGGGGATGTTGTGATATGTCTCACATACTATGAATATAGTTCCCTACGCGGAGTGATACAGAGTTTGCCTTTTCACCTGAGCCTTAGTTCTTCATGTATGGCTAAGAAGTTGGAAGTGAATAAAGTGCGAGGTCCCTCTATAAGTTATTGTTGGTCTTCATTGATACAATAACACTTCAGTCGACGTAAAAAAAACGCGTTTAAAGTGTCATATCTCTCAGGCCAATTCCACTGTGGGATTTATAGGAATATAGTTTATCATAACACATTTAAAATAAAGTTAACATGAGTCATTCTTTTTGTGGGATTACATTTTCTTTTTTTTCTTGACCAAACAAATTATCTCCTTTTTTGCCATTTATTTCAACGGTGAGCGGAGTTTTTCTTTTCTTTTCTTTTTATCTATTTATGCGGCATTTCTTTATTTTGTTATTCATCAAACAGGTGCGGAATCCTTTTCCTTTCCTTCCATAACATAAAAACATGTTTGCATACGTACTGAATATAAGGCACAGCAGCGACACCTGCTGGTGGCTCAAACCTAAGACCATTTCCAGAAAATAGAAAGCGAAAGCGGTCATTTAGAGGAAGCTGTGACTCAGCAGGACAACAAAGAGGGATAGTAGAAATACATTTTTAAAACTGTTTTTCTAATTGCAATTCAGAGCTACAGAGCTACAGAATGAATGTTAATAAGAAAATATGTTTAAACACTTTAAAAGATCAGTGCATTGGAATATGTCTTATAGTATTAGTATTATTTCCACATGCCTCACCATAGATTTCACAATCACAAATATTTATAAAAGAACCGATGCATAATTTATGTGATTGAGCTACAGTAGTTTTCAGATTTTATATTTTAAAAATTAAGGCTGTGAGGGAATCTATATTGTGGGCTCGCTTTTTCTCAGGATTCTAAAAAAGGTGAACATTATTGCATTAGAAGGCAAGACAAGGGGTAGTAAAAATTTAAAAAAAAGTTCAGATTCTGCTGTTACCACAAGGGGAATGTGTTATGCAAGTTCAAAGCTAATTTTTGAAATGATTGCAGGCAATCTTGTCTTATTTCTTATTTCAAGAAGCTGACACTCACAATCTGGGTTTGCAACTTTGTAAACTTTCAAAACTAAGCAGCAAAGATGGTTGTGAAAGGGTGGTATTGTGTCTTCTCATGTGATCCATAGGTTTTTGTTCATCTCACATGAAAAAACACCATTAACTTGGTCAAATGTAACAAAAACAAACCATTGTAGATTCCAAAGATCTGCATAGTGTCATTTATTAATATTCCCTCATTTAGGTAACAGGTAATAGTTTGTGTTTCTTGAGTCTTTCATGCCTCAAAAGTGTTCAGCTGCAATTAAAAATCAAGAAATGAACATCTAAAATCCTAAAAATGGTGATCAGAGTTATTTAATTCAAACAGACTACTAAAGAGGTAAATCATTTTTAAGAAGAGTTTTGTCCAAAACAGAGGAACAACACAAATAGACATGAAAGAAAATGGGTTTAACCAAAAGGGAGGGAAGGATGGTGCAAAGGGGAACTTATTATTATGAGGAATACACAAGACATTATTTTTAAAAAGAGGCACCAATTTATGAGTCTGGGCGTAAAAGAGGGATAACCTTTAGCCGGGATCCAGTGATGCAGCAAGGCACTTTAAATTGATAAAAAATAAACAATCCTTTATATTTTTAGAAGCATTCTTTAACAAACAAAATAACATTTAATAACAGGAAATGGGAAGTTGTAACATAGAAACTGTTTTTTTTTTTAAATAGTAAAGAAGAAAGACTTTAATCATAAAGAGATAAA
Organism: Oryzias latipes; assembly: GCF_053564925.1. NCBI lineage: Eukaryota > Metazoa > Chordata > Actinopteri > Beloniformes > Adrianichthyidae > Oryzias > Oryzias latipes. Next base: position 22,229,104 of record NC_136249.1, read on the forward strand.
TATTAGATTTAAAGAAAGATTTGTTTCAATGCGTATTCCAATTGTTAAATGTAAATGTTTAGCGGCTATTCCCATTTGTTATTCTCATTTTTTTTTTTTTAAATTGGCCAATTTATCATTAGGCTGTTTTAATTTTAATAAATCATTTTGCCTTTTAATGGAAACATTTTAAAAGTTAAGGTTACCGTTTTGTACGGCTCCTTACAGTTTTCTTTTTTTTTGTACGATGTTTTTGTGTTTCATCATAGGTAGAGTTATTCTAGCTCCAGAATAACAGCTTCACAAAAACCCAATAGATTTCTAAATGCCATACTTGAGTAGTAGTCAGAGGTGAAAGTAAGCCGGAACGGTCCGGAGCGGCGTTCCGTTAAAAGATTTCGAGGCGGAACGCCGTTCTAGTTGGGAGGAGATCCGCTGTGTTCCTGTTTTCACTTCATAACACATGACAGAAGCATTTTTTTATTTGGGGTATCGACCGATAAAATGCTCTGGATCTCTTTCCCGGTCTGCCTCGTAGCTTTCGCTCTCGCTTCCGTAAACAAGCCTAATGCGCATGCGTGGAAACGTGGTACGTTTGATTTTTTGTTGGGGGACATTCAATTCGATCAGCCAACTGAGCATTAATGTTTATGCCACACGGAGGAGCAACGGGACGCGAAAAACAATAAATGAATCAAACTTCACGTCACTAATGTGATTGGTCAGTTTAAATTCAATATAAATTTAGTTCACGATAGACAAAGGAAATCTTGATATGGAAAAATAACGCAGCACGTTATTTAAAAGAAAAAGCAAAAAAAGAAGAGCATGCAGAGAAATATAAATCAGATATTTAAGAGGAAATTCCAAAGTGAGGATGAAGATGTGCAGACAAACACTTCTGAAGGAGAGGATGAAAAAGTGAAAACTCGAAATGCAAATTGCATTGAAGAACCCACTGAGACACCAGGGCCATCAAGCTCAGGTGACCCTTTTGTATTGCCAGAGTATCCTTCAATCTGGACAAAAGAACAGTATGAACAGTTTAAAGAGAAAAATGAATGGATATTTGCCAAAAACGGAATGCTTGGCTGCCAAAAATGCCACACTGTAAAAGATCTCGGTGTTGCCTCATCTCGGGGGGTAAATATTGCACCTAACTGGGTAGCAGGAAAGATATGCCCATCTGGACACACAAGAGATGTTCAGCTGTTGTCATTGAGAAAAAAAATACATGAGCACAAAAACTCAGCAGCTCACAAAGAAGTTGTGAAAATTTAAGAGACAGCGAAAAAAGACACTCTTGTAAACATGAATACCAAGAGTCAAGATTTTGCCTTTGAGACAACTGCCAGGGTCTTCAGGACAGCCTATTACGTGGCCAAGTACAATAAACCATTCACTGACTTTGAAAGTTTGATTGATCTACAGGAGACCAACTCAATCAACATGGGGAGAGTTTTACACAGCAAAACTGTGTGTGTTGATATTGTGGATCACGTGGCTTCACAAATGAAGAAAGAAATTATGACAAAAATTATACAAAATAGGAGCAAGATAACAGTATTGGCTGATGAATCAACTAATGTTGGTAACAAATCAACGCTCATTGTTTTTGTGAAAGCAAGTGTAGATGGAGCTATGGAACCTATTGCTTTTCCCTTGGACCTTGTGGACCTGGACAGCCTATGTGCTGCCCACATCAAAGAAAAACTCATAAACTGCCTGTTAAAAAATGGTTTTACCATGCAGTTGCTGCAAGAACTACTGATAGGATTTTGTAGTGATGGGGCCAGCGTGACGTTAGGGGTGAAGTCAGGAGTTGGAAAGTTGCTGAAAGACGACTTTCCATCTATTGTTCTCTGGCACTGTTTGAATCACAGACTGGAGCTTGCTGCAGACCAGGCACTTGATAAAACAGGGGGGACAAAAGATTTCCAGGCCTTCCTTGACTCCCTTTATTCACTTTACAGCCAATCACCCAAGAACACTAGAGAGCTCAGTGAGTGTGCGCACAATCTGCACATCACCCTTAAAAGGATTGGTAGAGTATTCAGCGTTCGCTGGGTGGCTTCATCCTGGAGGGCAGTCAATGCAGTGTGGCAGTCATACTCAGCCTTGGCACAACATTTCCAGAAAGCATCAGAGGACAACAGCAGAGACAGCAGAGAGAGAGCCAAGTTCAGTGGTCTGCTGTCTAAGTTGTGCACTGTTCATTTTCTCAAAAGTCTGGCACTGATGGTGGATGTTCTCACTGAACTAAAAAACTTGTCTGAAATTCTCCAGAACAGAAAAACTACTATTCCAAAGGCCCATGAGCTCATGACCAACTACCTGAAGCGCATTGAGAGCCTGAAAACCTACCCAGGAAAACACACTGTTGAAGCAGAGCAGGCCGAGCAGAAGATGGAATTTAATGGACATCAGTTAAAGGTGGGCAGGTCTCCCACCATTGACTCTGCTCTCTTCATAACTGCAGTGGTGGAGAGCATGAAGGAAAGACAAGTAGCGTGACAGCTGACCGCAAGGAGGCTTACAACAGCCTTATTAATCAGATGGCAGTCCTTCACCCAGAAAACTAGGATCAAGACAATCCTCGATTTGGAGAAGAGGAAGTCAGAACTTTGTGTGAACGTCTCAACATCAATGAGCAAGAGGCCCATCTTGAGTTCAAGGCTAGTGGAGGGAGAAGCATTCCTCCTCCATTAAAACAATTACTTCTGGCAGTGGACACACTCTCAGCCAGTAATGCAGATTGTGAAAGAGGGTTTAGTACCATGAATAACATAATGACTGACCTCAGAGACACCATGACGACAAAAAATGTCTCAAACCTCCTGTTCATCAGCTCATTTGGACCTCCCTGCATGAAGTGGGATCCAATGCCATACGTCAAAACCTGGCTAGGAAAAGGCAGGAGACCAGCGCACACAACAAGTGGCATGGCCCGCAGATCCCCTAAAACTGATGAGGAATATTACCAGCCTCTTTGGGACATTATGACTTAGTTCAGCTAATTAAGGATGACTCAAGTTCTGATCAATTCGGATGTTCACATTTTTCATGTTCTGAAAAACTCAATGTTCAATTAAAGATTGTTTTCACAAAAACACCTTGTTTACACACGTTATTTATGTATAAAATTTGATATCAAGTGCATTTATTTCCTTTAACTGCTTTAAAAAATATATATTTGGAAATAATTTGTCATAGTACCGGCAAAAGAAAAATTCTACTTTCACCCCTGGTAGTAGTAGAATAAATCTGCGCTTGACAGATATACATGATTTTTGTAAGGGCCTTTTCCCCTGGTCACATTACGAAATTAAAGTGCGAATATATGGAAACTCACGCATTTACACTGTTGGTTATTTTCTGCCAAGCAGACGCTCTCTTTAAACGATGCAGCGCCAGCAGTGTTGCTTTTCTACGCGAAAACAGGCCTGAACTCCTCGTGTGCACACTTAAAACCCCGAACTTGGGCTCCGTGATTCTAGAATGCTGCATCATGTTGTTCTTCTCCATCTGTTTTCATGGCGCCCGTTCATTTAGCAACTAAGAGGGTCTCGTGTCTTCATTGTGCATGTGCATTACTTCTGGGTGACCAGGAGGTGTTTTATTGAACTAAAACAAATCAGTTGTTTTTTAACAAACATAAGCGTTGGCAGGTGGGGAGTCGATCAAACTTGAATGTCCACATTCATGCAATTTCAAACTAAGAGGATTTTATATCTACTTTAAAAATAGCTTTTTCAAATGTTACCGGTTTAAAAAACAACATCATAGACATTTGAAATCACACTTTTTTTTCTTTTTTTTTACTATAAACATGAATGCTGAAAAAAATGATTTACCAACATAGAAGCCTTTTCCTTTCTGGATTTACAGCAAAATAATTAAAAAAAGACATTGATCCAATCCATTTGACAAGCTCCAGTCCATCAAAGTGATCTGATGCAGAAGCTGTAGTATTTCAAAACTGGACACTGATTTTCAAGGGAAATAAAAAACAGACTTGCATATAAGCTACTGCAAGATGGTTTTGACATTGTTAATGAGTCTGTACAGTTTTAGGACATTAAAAAGGTGTTTGTGAAACAAAAAAAATGAGATCATTGACAATATTAATATATTTATATTAATACCAACAAGGCTGTTATTTTTTTCTTGTTTAAGTTTAGAACATTAACCATTCATTTTAAAATTCAGGGTAGTAGTCATCACATTGCCAGTCACCATGTCTGTTTCTGAGCCTCCAGTGTGGTTCAGGGTCTTTCCAGTTTCCAGGCAACTTGAAACACGGCTCTCACATGGAATGAAAAGAAAAATTCACAAGGAATCTACACGAAGATCAAAAGTTGCTCTTGGCCTCTTTCTTGAGAAATGATGCATGAAAAAAAGAAAATAACATAACTGTGACCAAGTTACCCTCTTAGTTTACTCACGTTGAACTGTTACCCTCTGAAATAAAAATAAAAAAATCTTACAGTACAGTACATTACATTTTGTTTTACTTCACTTGAATTGCAAGTTGGGAGGGCTGGGATAGACCGAAACAGACATGAATTGACCAAGTCCACAGTGAACATGACTGTGTGCATCCACACAGGAATCAGAGGATAGTTAAACTGAATTTTTTTCTTTTGTCTGTTTATTTTTTTTTGTAGCAACGTTCATGTCAACTAAACCCACACGTCTTTCTCTGCTGAACCTCAACAAGTCCTCTCCACCCCAGCAGTGAGAACCAGGAGGAAGATAAGTGTGAAGTCTCGCTTAATCATTTTTCTTCTCCCCCTCTGGTTTATCCATGACAGCTACAGCATTTGCTGCCTCTGCTGTGCTGTTCTGAGTGTGGTCCACTCCACTGGTGCCAAACTCATTGACTCTGTTGGGATCAACCCGATAGATCCAGCGCTGGTAAAGGTAGATGAAGAACACCACATCTGCAAGAGAGGAAACCAATCACTCATTAAAAAAAAACATTTTAGAATGAAATCTTTCTTAAAATATTTTGATTTCCTTTCTGACAATACAGTCAACTGATTCACATACCGAGTCAATATTGGTTTTTACAAGAATAGCAGGATTAACCCACCCTAGAAGGTTAACTCTGACATTTCCATGTTGTTATTCAAAATGAGAACAAGTTCAAAAATGAAACATTGTGGTTAAAAAAAAAATTTTAAATTATGAAACCTAGAGTAACACTTCACAAATCACACTATATATACAAACCACAAATAGATACATTTCTGTAAAGCTGTTGGATGAAAGCAGGTCTGCCAAATCTTACTTACTAAAAAGTTAATTTGAATTTTTAAAAAACTGCTAAACATATATACAGACAGGCTTTTTACCATCTACTGGTCTGAAGGAAGCAAACTGCAGCAGGACCTAAATTATGTAAAGCTTAGCTTGAAGTGGTACTGGTTGATTTGCAAAAATAATTTGAGGAGTAGACAAAAACTTGGCCATAAAAGAAAGTCTTATTTACTCTTTAAAATCTACTCTGGGTGTGCCTTATTCTTGCAATTCAAAACAGTCCTTCCCCCATAATGCAAGCAAATCTGATGTCAAAAAATCACAATAAACAAATATTAGCTTATTGAAATACAAGTACATAACAATTGGTTTTACTAATGATCCACATCACTTCTGGATTGACGCTACATTTTAAAGGTATCTGAACAAAACTGACCATCTCTGAGGCATCCTATCCTGTACATCATGGGCATCTTGATGACGAAGGCAAAGAGGTCATCAATGAAAGTGTTCAGAGCCTTGTAGGTGAGCATCCTCCATGGGAGGTGGGCTACAGATTTCATTTTGTAGTTGATGAATAGTTGTGGCGTCATTGTAATGAAACCTAAGAACCAATGCAGAGACAGAAAGCAGCTTGTCACATTCAAAAAATAAAAAAAATAGAATCATCAACACAATTATGAGCAGATAACAGTCTTTGGTGAACCATATTTGATCAATTATTAATTCCATTGGAGTGAAAATATGCAAAATTGCAAAAGTACTTGTCTAAAAGAGAATAACTAATTTACAGACAGTCAATTCAAAAATTTTATTAAAAAAAGCATGTAATTGATTTTCAAAAATATTTTCTTTATTTATGTTTGCAATTTATTCCGTGTAACAGATGTTTGCGTTTTTATTAGGTCTTCCGGTTTCGTTTCAGTTTACTCCTACTTGTGATCCAACTTACATAAAGTGGAGTGTGCAGCTTGTCAAGTCCTGCATTTAAAATAACTAAACGGGAAGTTCCTTTGTACACCTGGATCAAATTTTTATTTTCAGTTTTTCTAAATGTAATTCACTTCCCATCTACAATCAGTATAAAAAAGAACTATAGAGAATTTAGATATAGTGCACTTTCAAAACTTACCAAAGGTTAACAAGAAGCCATAAAGCATGCCGAGTACCCACGAGTACCACCCTTTGTGCTCTACATACAATAAACTATAGACCGCATAGCAGCCAAACAGAGGATAGAGCAGCCATGACAGGTACTTGAAGGCCATCTGGAAAGACCAAGACAAAAAAACATGTAAAAACTTATTATAAGCCTCTTTTTTTATAAGATAAGCAGCTCCACATAATTTCATAGGAGGATTTTAAATGTGTATTCCTCACTATAAAACAATTTCTGAGTATTCCTCTTAAAACCCGCACTCTGAGAACCAGCCCCTCCCAACCCGCGCGGTAAACAAGCAGGTTCTCACATTGTGACGTAGACCTGTGAAAACCGCCCCTTCTAAGCAACTCATATTTTATAAATAATTTGTTCTTTAGTGTGCCAAAGGTAATTAACCCTGGTTAATTAACCCATAATTTACCCTGAAAGGCTTAAGAAAAGCATGGTATAGACCTTTTAAGTTTAATAATTTATTATGTAGAAGTGTCCCACAGAAGCTGTAGAGCACATATGTAAAGATTTCACTTACATCATCGTAAATTTTGGTTGAAGACTGCACGTATGTTGACTTGTCTTTGAATACTAATCTTGGGATCACTCCGGCAATTTTGTTCTCTCTGTCCAACTAAAGAGCAAAAAACAGAACAGGATTAATGGAATATAAAACTTTTTTTCATAAAAAGCTAAATGTTTGGTCATAAAGCCTTCTATTTTCTTCACACAAACAGTGTTCATGCAGACTTCTCAAATAGTACAAACTCACTAGCATGATAAAACAGGTTGTTGCGCCGTTCGATTGGTTGATTACTTACTCTGACATCCATGACCTTGGTGATTTTCCACAGGTCAATGAGAAGTCCAATGAAGACGCTGACCTGCACCACAAAATTGGTTTCGTTGTCCAGAATGTAGAGGAGGACCACTAGGGACTGAAACACCCCAAAAATGATGGAGCGAACAGACAGGCCTTCAAGAGACTGTCTGCTATTCCAAAATTGGATATCTGAAGAGAAATTTGCAAAGGTAAGTTCCAGGAGAACCATCTTAACTGTGAACTTGCTGTGGTCTCACCGTTCTTGAAGGCCAGAAATTCAAAGATGCTGTGCACTATGGAGACAACAATGGTGAGCCCCAGTAGGTAGGGGTTGGTTTCCAAAAGAGCAACCTATGATCGAAAAGTTACTCATGAGTCTGAATGTCTAAACCAGTGAGTTTCATGCAGAAAACACTTCCTTTATCAAAATAACCTTTTCGAAGCAGAAGCAGAAAAATCTATTTAAAAAAAAACTAAAGCAGTTGCAGTGAACCCACCTTAACAGAGTCCTGGTCTTCATCTGACTGCTCATAGGTATCCTCAGGTAGGAAATTCCACGGGGAGCGTGCATTCTGTGCGGCATAAAGCTGCCAGCGCCACAGGGACAGCGGGCAGTAGTTGAGGCGCAGCGGCAATTTGGTCAGCGTCTCATTGATGGGGTAGTAGTCTTTCTGAAGGTTCCAGTAGTCGTTGAAGTACACGATGGGGTAGTAGTCACCACTGACAGCATCAAACTTAACATCTAGAAAAAGTCGAAATATCGGACATGGTTTCAGACAAAACTGAAAACTTCAAAAGAAAGTTGAGTATCTTTGACATATGAACTCAGAAGACACTCACACTGGTCTAGAGGGGGTGGAACAGAGCCCTTCACCCAGGCTGTGTGATCATCTACCATGTTGATGGTGAGATTGGGGTGCCAGTGTGAGATAATCTCCACTGGACCATGGCTCTCTGCTCGCTACAAGGAAAAAAGGTCCATTCGAATTAAAACAACAAAAAAGGAAAACCTTTACAGTGTGCAACTGTAGCTTTGTGATAGTCTGAGAAGACAGTTTTATGGTTTTAACTCTGAAAACACAAACTCTTAAACCATTAAGGTTTATCAAAAAGCATCAGATTTATTAAACAGAAATAGTGAAATAAAAATCAACCTTAATCATCTCAGGATCAGCCTCCGTCTCGCCTGTAAGCAGATTCTTGGTTTTGAGGAACTTCCTCCGTTTGAACTTATTAAGCACTAACAGAAAAAAATAGTTAATAACTTCAATTGATTTTCTATTATAGCTTGAACATTTGTGCCATGCCCAGGTCCATACTTTTTGTTGAATGAACTGTTGCTAGTCTGCGATACTGCCCCTTGCGTTTAGGATCTGGGTGGAATCCACTTTTTGTGAAGTACACATGCATGTAAAGGGAGCCGTTATGCTGCAATTTCTGCAACCAAATGCCAAACATAGGACTGGGTTAGTTTCAGACACCTAAATAAAGATCAAACTTCATAACTAGTTAGAATGGAATCTCTGCTTTTCCCATCGTTTTGTCCCCCGCACACTACATCTTCCCCTCATGTTGCCCATTCCCTTTATTCTCAGGCAATCCCACCTCAGGGATGTCCAACTCTTTATACTGCTGGTAACAGCCATCTCCATCCTCCCCTGTGCTCCAGTCTCCATAGACGAGGTCTCTGTGGAACCAGAACAGGGCATCTGTATTGTTGAAGTCAGAGAACACCTCCTCCTGGGATATGAACACGTAGAGGTCCTGTAGACATGGTGAGTAAATCAAAGGTGTTTATCACATTACAGTCAGGAGACATAAGAGAAAGTGCAATTAGGTGGTGTTGAATGAATTAAGCTAGTCAGAAGGAAAGAAATAAGAAGAGATGTTCAGTTAAAAAAAAAAAAACATCTTTTCATTAGAAGAATTAGTATACCATAAGAGTATCTTTGGGAAAGAGGTTTCTGCTGGGTAATCTGGGGGCTCCTGCAGGTGTGTTTGGGTCGGGAGTGGACGGCCCTCGGCGGAACCAGCTGCTGATGGCCCAGATTATAAAGATCCTGGAAAAACATGTGCATTTAGAATATTTCGTAGTAGTTGGATCCATGCCAGACACAAAGAAAATAAAAATACAGAGGTTCCGAACAAGAGTGAAGTCAAAGCACTTTAAGAGCACAATTTATTTAAACAAATACTTTGGTGAATTTGGTGCAAAACAAATGCCTTTCTAAAAATCACAGTGCAATGTGACAAATCTTGCTTCCAGAAAACACTTGATGAGCCCCAAGTTTGAGGTAACAAACCCTAAAATGCCCAATTGTGGTACATTCTTCACCAGTTTGAAAAATACTTTTTTTTGGGGGGGGGGGGGGGTTATATGCCCATCTTACACACAGTTACATCCAACACTGTGAATGCAGGTCTTTTACACAGACTTCTGTCTCCATAGTTTATATTGGAAACAGTCCTGTACACAGTGAAAGTCCTTGTTTTAAAACAGTGATTATGGAACATTTGCCGTCTACAAGTTTCATTTCGGCTGTTTTTGAGTTGTAAAAATGCCTCATCTCTTCTATACTTAGTTCAATGTGTTTGTGAAATAAACATTGTGTTTTAATGCTGCAGATGTGCAAGACTGTGTGTGTGTGGGGAATATTATTGATTGAACATAAGTGCATATTCATTAAGGGATTTTTATTGTTTTTTAATCCAAGCTTTTAACAGGCAAACTGTATTCCATTTGTTCAGAAATAACTTCCTCAAAACAACAAAAACAGGAAAAACGGGATATAATAGAATTTCTTTAAAATGCTTGTATGGTTTATGCAAACAACAGAATTGTTGATTAAACGAGTCTTCGTGGCTATTTTTAAAGTTTTGGAAAAGTAAGGAATATTTGATGTATCATGGCGTGACGTGGCTTAGTTTAGGAATATTGCAGCCAGAAACGCATCTGTTCAGTGACAGAAAAACGGGTCAGAAGAAGTCTGGACTTCTAATTTTTCAAAACGAACTTGATGAGGTTTATGGTAACGCAACCAAATTTAACTAGGATTGATTGAAGAAGTACTGGTGTTACATTTCTTTAGTGATGTAAATTCTACTGTACGGTTTTTAGACCTTCATCATTTCATTGTCACATTATTCTTTATCTCAATGTGGAAACATACATTTTATTAGAATTAATTATAAATGTTCAAAAGTAGAATGATAAATCTAATTTTGTTATATTCACTTGATAAACATGATAAATTTTAATATAATGGATAAACTGTACGATGTCTTATATTGGAATTAGACAAGAAATGTAGGTTTTTCCATATATATTTTTGTCAAATTATTTATAACTACTATAAATTTTTCAATTGATTGCCTTTTCAGACTAATTCTTTTGAAGTATTTAGTCACACTAAACCTTTCTCTACCTTACTGCCTTGATTTTAATATTGCTGCCTCAGCCAGATTAAGCTTTTAGCGGCTTTGTCAGAGGAAGGCTTATTATATACTTGGCTCTCAAAACATGCTAGTCATTTTGTTTCATCTTTTCCTTTGTCCTAACCAAGGACAATTCCACACGTGACTGGGCTAGACGGACATTGAATTGTGGGGGAAGTGAGCCTTTTGACATGACCACAGAAAACCAGATAATCATCTAAATGTTTGGGTTAGGAGATTGTTTACGTTTCTCAAGTGACCATGTAAACAGGATAATCTTGATGTTATTTATTTATCCAATAATACAGGTGATCTGATAATAAATTTAGATTAAAAACAGTCTTGGAATTTTACACTAAAAATATTAAAATTTCCATTTTTTCAGTTTATTCTGTAATTTTATAATTGCACATGTATACAAGAAACACAGATGGATAGCATGGATCTTGAAACGTCTCTGTTTGTGGAACAAAAACAGGAAAAAAAAGCAACGCGTTTTCTGTTTTAAAGAGATGTTTGTTCCCAACATTCGCCCCCTTCTGTTCCAAGTTTAATGCAAACCCGGAAGTACCAAATGTTCCAGTTCTACCAAAAACCACTGGAAGCCCACCGCAGACAGAAGCAATTCATCATTGGCTCTCAGGTTAACCTTTGAACACCGAAGTTGTTGCCAGTGACAAGTAAATAATGCACGCTTTAGACGTACCGTAAATCTTTGACCGTTTACAGAATTACAGTGACGTGGAGAAATGCGGCTCTTCATGTAGGCTTTGTGCTGCTATACAACATATTAACCAAAAGTTTTGCTTATCAGCACAAAGCCACTTTTTGCCATTTTAGAATACACTGGAATTACTGGAACGTTAACCGTGTCAACCGTTGAAGAGTTATGTACCGTAGTCTAAAGAATGTTAACACTAGAGTTAAAGGGCCCATACTATGCCAACTCAATCTTTGAGTGTATTATAACATTCTGTCCTCACAAAGAGAAACCCAAAAGCGGTATTTTGATCCGTTCATGGATTACTGAGTATTCCTCTAAAAAACGGCGCTTTGAGCACCAGCATCTCCAAATCCACCATAACTAGTGGATTTATCACATTGTGACGTAGATAAGTGAGAACAACCCCTTCCAGGAAGAGTCTATGCTGCCAGCTTTCCCCCAGGCTGACACACACACTTTTCCTGCTGTACTAGCGTGTTTGGCAAAAACACTTTCCTTTCGGTACAATATGCTAATCGATCTTTGCAAAAGTTCGGATGTTGTTTGTTTTTGTGGGAGGAACACATACACACTGCCGAGGTCGACTCTAGAATGACATCATGAAATGGGCGACACCCACAACGAGCGAAATCGGTTCATCAGAGATTGAGTCGTCTTAAACTCAGGTTGGAAAATAGCATGCGAAAATAACCAATCTTTCATAAAATTTGCTCTTTTCAGTGCCAAAAGTAATATATTATCCTATAGATGGATATTGCTTACTATAAAAGGGTTGAGAAAAGCATGCCATAAGCCCTTTAAACTCCAGTGTTGAAAGATTAAAGTCAGATAATTAAAAACATATGTGTCTAAACTTTGTCATTTACTTTATTTTTTTATTACAACTGGGGGGTAGATTTTTACATCTATTTTCTTTGGTCCAATTTATACATACTAAAGGTCCTACTAAATGGTGTTTATTTTAATCAGCGGGTGGGTGATACAAATGGAGTTTAAAACTTTACTTTCCAAACTAGCAGTTTTGAAACATTGAGCTGGTTGAATTAAACTTAAATCAAAATACCTGTCAGGCTTCGTTTCCACCGTGCAGAAGCCTATGAGTGACGTCAGTGATGGTAAAGCATTTTAATAGCAACATAAAGCACCCAACCCAATACATCCGACTGTTTTTTCCAAATAAAATCCAAAAAAAACAAAATTTTCTCATGACTGCATTTCTAAAGTCAACAAGAAAAATGTCTGCAAGTCAAAAATTTCCAGTCGTATCCAATAATCAGATTGCTGTGCATGTAAACAAGTCTCAATGTCCTTAACAAAAAAGAACAAATTCTTACCTAAAGAGAACTCCTTTAATGACCTGCCATGCATTAGGCGCTTGCTGCTGCTGCTGCTGCTGCTGAGGGTCCTGTGCATTTCCTGCTGTCTGCACGGTCTGGTCATCTGTCGTTGCAGGAGTGCCATTGCTGCTCACCTACAAGAAACAAAAAATCATGGTCAGTGTGGCAAGGGAGCAACAATAGAAAACGTAGTAATGAAACTAATGAAAAATGGGGGGGGGGGGGGGGGGTGAAACCATAAAGCCAGCCTCTTTACTCTACTTTTAAAGAAGCCTTTCCACTGCACTGCACAAATAATAATGTGTTCTAATTAGGTCTTTTAAAAAAGTCAATCATTTGATCAAAATTCAGTCAAATCATGATGGGACAGTTTGTTTTAATGAAAACCTTGAAATCAACCCAAATGTAACCTAAACAAACAACAAATTTGCAAAAGAGAATAGTATTTAACTAACAAAACAAAAAAATAAGGATCACATGTTTCTTTTTTTCTAACATTTTAGTGTGAATTAAATGACTGTGGCACTGAAGGAAAAATGATAACATGAGAATTATTTCAAGTCATACAAAGAAAGTATGGAAGAAACTTTAAAACCCACACTTCAAACCAAAAAATTTAACCAAAAACTTAAGATTACTGTTATAAAATAGTAGGCACTACAAGCATGTGGTAAATGTAAAATTTAAGGGAGAAAAGGCCTCGGTTTAGGTAATTGACACACTACTGTGGGTCAGAATAAGAGGGGTAAAAGAAGCCCATATACAAACTGTTTAAAAATATTTGCAGTCTATTAAAAACAATCATTTAAGGTAGTGTAGGCCCCAACAGGCTTAAATGTGTCCATGTAACCCCTCTACACCACACTATCCCTTTGGCAAGGCCACAATCTATTCAAGTGACACAATGGACAAGCACATGCCAAGTCAGGAGACTCGTTCACTATCTAAACATCTAATCAGCCCTGTTGTGTTACGAACAAAAGCGAGACCAGTGATTGTCCCCTAAAAAACAAACATTACTTGAATGGGGAAAAAAAGGGTGTTCCATTTAAACACAGTACAGTTTATAATGGTTCCAAATCATAAAAACTTCTAAAATTAATAAATACAATCTATTGTACAACACTGGCCGAACAACAACTGTAGTGATTCAACGTGTTTTTCCATTTAATAAAATGCACCTTGAGCCACTGTTTTCAAACATAAATAACTTTTTTTGTTACAATGACCTCTACTCCTTTAAAAAATCATTCCAACAATTATACAAAAACGTTCAAGTTAAAGCTACAAGTAGCATTTAACTGGCCCGAGCACGTGCGAGCAACGTCCCGCTCGAGCCGTTTCGCATCGCCGCAACCACCCGCTTTGCACAAAGAAAGCATCGAGACGTCGCATTCAGTAATTCAACATCCAAGTCACGGCCTCACGACCGCAACCTAATCTTCCGAAACATCACAAACATCTGCAAAAGGCTTCAGTGTTACCAGGAATTTGTATTTTTCTACATAATTTCAAAGTATTTGGCTGAATTCCTATTTTCACCAAAAGGGGGCGCTGTAGACATGATCAATGAATCAACTTGATCTTTTTCCTCAGCCACCATTTCCATCACACATTTCCATCATACAGGATCTACCTGCAATCCCACCCCCCCCACCTGCCCCAAAGATCTGAGAACGAGATGTGGGTAAACAGTTTCAGAAGCAGAAGATCAGGAATGCTCCAGGACCTGATGGAGTGTCTACGGCCTGATTGAAAATCTGTGCTGTTCAGCTACGTGTTTGTTCTTGTTTATATCATTTAAAAAAATATCGTCAAAACAATTTGTGGTCGTGTTTTGAGAAGTGATGAACAGCTTCATGTTGTCAAGTGATGTAAGTTTTAACCTAATTAAACCTAAACATGCCACCCATCATGGTTCTCCATCTGTGTCTAAGGCTACGTTCACACCTCTACTTTGAAAAATCATTCCGACAATAATACAAAAACATTCAAAATATGCTTCACAGTCAAAGTAGGTTAAATCTTCTGGTCTAAGACAGTACATTATACTTTGGACACAGACCAAAGATTAATAATTAATCATGTGCATAAAATTTGAAGTAAGTGTTGATTGTAAAAGCCGATAAATAAGGATAGAAATGCCTCTTATCCTATGCTACCATAAAACTAAATGTTAACAACACTACCCACATTCCCAGAGTTTGTTTCGCATAAATTACTAAAATAATTGGCACTCTTACTTTGGCGAGAAAACCAAGGTTTTAAATCTGCCAATTCATCACTTATGGTAAGTCTCATTAATTACAAAAAAAGTCAACCTTATACCAAAGTTTTTGGTATAAGGTTGGAAATTTGGGTTGTTTCACATAAAGACACATTTTCTGTCAACATGGCTAAAATAGACTTTAGAAAATGTTCCCAATTCAATACTTGCTGGGTCTTTTCAATGTAGAGCTTGCAAGAAGTTACTGTTTTTTCTCCAAGCACAGTGGTTTCCTCCTACGGCCCAAAACCATTAAAGGCTGATTGGTATGTGCGGCTTATAGAAGATAGTGTGATTAAATGTGGTTGGCTGTCTCCAAATGTGGCACTGAAATGGACTGGCACCCCGCCTTTGCCCAAGGTAAATGGGAAAGGCTCCAGCAACCCCTAGGGCCCTATTAAAGATGAAGTAGTTATGGACAACATCCCAACTTTAATTTTTAAAATAAAAGTGCTGGTGTGTTGGCCCACTATAGTAACTACAGTTTTACAGCCTGATGTGGGGTTTTTTTTTACGCTGGTAATCGTGTGGAGGATAAGAACACAGAGGTCATAGGAGTCTACTGATGAGTCTTCAAAAAGTGATGATTCATAATAACCTCTGGTCACTCCTTATAAGCATTTGTCACAAAGAAATAAATAATGGTTAGCAAATAACTGCCCTAGACGCAAAAATTATAACATCACGTAAAATAGAAAAAATAAATATTTAATCAAATGACTAATATGTGCTTCTTTTGTGTCTTTTCCTGGAAAAAGTTAAGTATTTCATTTTCTAGATCTGCTTTTATTTCTGATCAAATTTATGCTTCATCACTGGGATATACTAGTCATGCAAACATCCTCCAACGTTTCCTTGACCTTTCTTTCTCTGAAAAATGCTACCAGGGACTGCAGTTTGAAAAAAATCGCCTATTTTTTCCTGAAGAAATACTTTCAGAACAAGATGTGCTTGTGCCAGTGAGTCAGGCGCACTTCTTTTTGGGAACAAACGTGAAGCAATACATCAAGACGCGAGTTCTAAGTTCATTACAATGAAAGATTTAGTACAAGATTTTTTTAAATACTGAAAAATAAACAGATTTTTAAAAAATGAGAGGAAGGTGTCGCTAAAGCAGCCCCAGCTAGGCAAGACAAGCGTTCAGGCCTTGTAATGAGTAACTGTCACGCTGCGGTGGCCAAGTGGTTAATACTTAACAGTTGCGGTCAACTAATTAAATTGCTAGTAACCTTTTTGCCACCTTTAAGGCAAGCATTCGGCGTGAACACGGCATGACTCCAAACCTTCAGTCGTTAACATTCAGGATTACTCAACACATCGGAAACGGCGAGAGGGGGTCGTTTTAAAAACCAACCGGCACTGACAACGTCACTGACTCAGGCTCGTGAAACGAATGCTACATCGTCCGGGTGACAAAACTGCCCCGGACCGCGCTCAAATTGTGCTGTGGGACATTTTTTTCCTGGACTTAACAGACACATACCGCCACAACAGTGCCATTCATTTTTACCTCGCCGTTGCTCGCAGAAGCCTTAGTTGACTCGCTCTCCTGTGTCGCCATCTTTCCTTGTCTCTATCGCGCACACACTCTTCACAGCCAGCTGCGAAACTGCGTGCCGTCTCGCGATACGTCGGTTGTCTCGTCACAGCGGTGACGAACCATACGTCACAACTCAGTGGAATTAAAAAAAAAAGAACTGTGGAATTTATCAAACACATTAGAAATACTTGCTATTCCTGAAGGAATTATGTTTATGTTTAAAGGTCTTGTACACCCATTACATTACCATATTCATTACCCATTAGAGAGTGGATTCATACAAGTACTTGGGTGTTCACCTCAACAATAAACTGGACTGGTCACACAATACAGAAGCACTGTACAAAAAAGGACAGAGCAGACTTTATCTGCTGAGGAGACTGAGGTCTTTTGGAGTGCAGGGATCACTCCTAAAGACTTTTTATGACTCTGTAGTGGCATCAGCCATCTTTTATGGATTGGTCTGCTGGTGTAGCAGCATCTCGGCTGCAGAAAGGAAGCGGCTGGAGAAGCTTGTGAAGAAGGCCAGCTCCGTTCTGGGGCTGCCTTTGGAGTCAATGCAGGAGGTGGGAGAGAGGAGGATGGTAGCTAAGCTATCATCCATGATGGAGAACGACGCCCACCCCATGTATGAGTCCGTGTCCTCTCTGTGCAGCTCCTTCAGCGTCAGACTGATGCATCCTAAGTGTCTGAAGGAGCGACACCGCAGGTCGTTTCTACCTGCTGCCGTTAGACTGTACAACCTTAACTGCTCCCAGTGAACCACGTTAAACAACATCATCGGCTCTGTCATATTTCTTTTATCCTGTGCAATAACCGATATATGGTCATCCTGTGCAATTTTTTTTGGAAATGTATGTGTATATTGTGTATATATGTGAGTATATTGACTCCATAGTTTGTTTCTTTTATATATTGCTCTCTCTCTGCCCTGTACTGCTGCCGCAAAAAGGAAATTTCCCCATCGTGGGACGAATAAAGGAATATCTTATCTTACCCTCACGTTCAGTCTCTTTATTTGAAACCAATATTGGTAAGACCAGCTTAATAAGATCCCTGTTTCAGAAAGATATTATTGCACCTGCACCAAAAGTGACCCACTATTGGAGAAAATTTGCCCCAGATATTGAATGGAAGAAAGTTTGGACTTTGTCTTCCAAATATTTAATTTCAAATAAACCCCGGGATGTTTGCTTTAAAGGTCTTCACAGAGGCTTGATAGAAACTGCTCCTTTTGTAAATTAGACACTGAAACAATTATACATCTATTCTGGAAATGCCCCCTAACAAGAACTTTTTGGAAAGACTTCACCTCTTTTATTCAATGTAAAATTTATAAAAAGATTTGATCTGGTATACAAAGATATATTATTATAAAGCCCTTATTCAAACTTTTTATGATTGAGTTAAACAAATATACCAAAACAATAAACTCTTCTTCTAACCCCAAAGCTAGAAGAACTTTTGACACCTTGGAATATTTAAATGTAAAGAATAGGAACTTACTGCTTTTACTGCTTTTGTTAATAAATAAATTGTTTTTTTCCCCTTGTTGTTTATGTTCCCCTGACACTTTTTGTTACTCATTTTTCTGTGTATTTTAAAGTTGACTCGATTTTGTACTATGATTCTTTATATTTTCAATGAAGATTTTAGAAAG
Organism: Oryzias latipes; assembly: GCF_053564925.1. Taxonomy (NCBI): domain Eukaryota; kingdom Metazoa; phylum Chordata; class Actinopteri; order Beloniformes; family Adrianichthyidae; genus Oryzias; species Oryzias latipes. The sequence goes on from NC_136249.1 coordinate 22,247,283, forward strand.
AAAAAAAAACATCAGAAATTATAGTAAATTAAGTAAAAATTGACCTTCATTAATAATGTACATAAATCAATTTTAAACAGATTTTCGGCTAGAACAGTCTTTGTTACAAAACTGATATTCCAAGTTAAACAAATTAAACCTTTTATAGTAATGAAATATTCAACTCTGTAGGAAGTAATTGATAAATGTATGTCATCTTTACATTGAAAGAGAAGCCAAAATCTTTTAGAATTCATAGTTAATTAGGCAGCAGTTAATAACTATTCTCCCAACATCTACAAAGATGGAACTTTTCTATGCTTTTCTACACAATTACAAAACAAATCTTTGTAAGAAAATCAATAAAGCTTGTCAAGTGCCAAACTTAAATTATAAAGCTTACACTAAATTGTATAAAATACAGACTAAATCAAGTGATCAGTCACAAAGCTTTTATTTTGAGCATTCGTTTTTTGGCACATTTTTTAGATCGTCAATGAAGACTTCAATGAAACCTCTAAATGTTCTGCTAACAATTGTTCACCAAGTAATGATGATCCACATTTCTTCTGTGAAACTGAGAAGAAAAAAAAAGGCAGCCATTTGCGGCATTAAAAAAAAAACAGAAATAAGGCAAAAAGTTTCAAACCTAAGTTGTTTCAAGCACATGGATGCACTCCTGATAAAAAAAAAACATGTTTAACTGGAGAGTGAGCCATACAACTGGACCTGAACACATTTTGATGTCATTTTCATGTAGTATTAACAAATGGCATCAAATCAAGAATAGAGTTTTGAATATGCAATACAGACACTTTAGTGGGGGGGGGGGGGGGGGGGGCATACCAAGGACTGAAGGGTAAATAGGAATGAAGTTTAAACACACAAAATTCAAAAAGGGTTCACTCCAAAAAGAAAGACAAAGGGCAAGAATTTATTTCACAGTTTTAAACCATTCCCATAGAGTGTGATCTGAAGTTTCATCTCCAGTCAACAGACTATAAATTGCCTTTTTTGAAAATTCCGGTTAAGCAGTGAATGCAATTCCACACTGCCTTAACAGATCCTTCTGAATTTTGGAAATAATTTGGCATAACAGAATAATTTAGGGTTTACAATTTAGGAGGAAATGTAAGAAGTGTCATAGATAAAATGTATTAGTACTCACACAATGCTTTTTTTAAAACCAAGGACAATTACAATTTTTACAGCAAAAGCAGGAAAGGGATAACTTCACCTGAAAATGATTTTTCTTAAAAAGAAAATATTTATTTGTGGAAGCAAACAGATTTGTGAACTGCTGTTAAGACTGCCAAATGTGCAAATAGGAATAACCCTTTTCATTTACCAGAAAAAATAAAAAGAATTAACAAACTCCTATTTAAACCACACTTTTTATTACAGGTAACAATGAAATAGTTTTTGTCTGTTGTAGATGTTTATGAAACACTTCTAAGCTGAACTTTTTGCAAATTGTATGTGTGACGATGTGCCTCTGTCCTGCAGCAATGAAGGAGAAATGAAAGCTAAAGTGCTTTTAGGATCATGCCTTACAGAGGCAAAAGATAAGTGTTACAATAGAAGGACCATCTTCTCTGAATGTTGAGCAGATTTGAGGTTAGAATTTAAATGTTCAGTCAAACATAAAGAGAGCAAAGAATACAAGATTTTTTTTTAGTCCTACATCTCATCCAAGCCGTAATCCTCCTCTGGGAAGTCACCAACAGTCACATTCAGGGGCCTTACGAATGCACCGTATTTGTCTCCACATTCAAAGTATTTCCTCCCATTGACACTGTAAAAGACAGGGGGAATGGGGGGGGGGGGGGGGGAGATCCAAATATAAGTTAATTAAACAGACATGTTTCCAGGTACAGAAATGAACCTAAAAAATTTAGTTTTCTTTAATATTATTTAACTTTTCACCTATTATAAAGGAATTATACCTTTTTTCTTGTTTTTTTTTTTTATCACTAATAGTCTTTCTTTCTAATACAAACGTAGAACGTTCTTTCAAAATAAAAACATCATCACCCACTAGTATGAGTACTATAATTTTGTGAGGCTCCACCGAGGACCCCATGAATAAACAGTAACAATTTATATGGATGGAAGTTCATCTGTTACTAATGTATCACTATTCACAGTTGTTCTTAATCTTAAACTTTCCTTTTGAAATATTGACATCTAAAACATTTCAGATATATTTAGCACTGTGCAGGCAGAGACCAAAAGGGTCCACTGCGGGCAAATTAATTCAAGTTAAAAGTTTAATAACAGCCTCTGCTTGTGATTACCGTACACACATGTTAAAAAATGGCAAAAATGTTAAACAATGAACTCGAAGCAGACAGCTTTCTCAGCATAAGGAATGTGAACATTTCATTTTTTGCAACTGCAGTATGAGACTTTTGTTCTATGTAAAATAAAAAACTTAAACCACTAGTATCACAGATGATATATAGGACAACTCAACATGCTTTAAGCAAATAGAAAACAAATGAGATGTCAAAAAACAAAAGCTCTTACGTTCCATTGTGTTTGCCCAGGGGCTCATCATACTTCACACCCACCCAGTAGCCTGGCTTAAAGTCTGTTGTCCCTGAAAGAAAAATACGGGTTTTAAACTACTTAATGTGTTTTTACAGTCCAAAAAAACTTCTCAATTTAAATATAAAATCTCTGCGCGTCGTTTTGTAGATAATACTCATTTAAACAGAAATAAAAGCCATTATATACCAACTTACAAAACATTGACCTTAACAAAAATTGAGGTCTAACATTATACATTAAAAAACAAATCTATAAAGAACAGAAATAGAATGTGAACACCTACCAACATACATTACAGTAGCAAGTTTGGTGGGCTGCCTTGGTCCTTCTACTTTGCAACGATTGCCAACAACAATAGAACTAGCAGCAGTTTTTTGTTCCTCTTCATGAGCAGCAAGATCAGCTTGCTTCTTGGCCATTTCTTCCTCGTTAAACCGCCCCAAACGCTGTTTCTTCAGGAATGCCCTCACTGAATCTAAAGAACATAAATAACCCAACTTTTTTTTGAAAAAAAATCTATAAATGACAAGTAAAACAATTAATATAATACTGCAGTCCTTACTAAGTTAGGATATTCTAATTCATAGAAAAGACAAAAAAAGCCTCAGCAGCCTCTTTGTTTGAGACAATCATTTATGATAGTGAGAAATGAAAGTATTTTTTGTATATAGAGCACACAAATTCCTTTAGGTACTGAGTAATTTTATTCCAAAACTATAACAAAGAGAGAAATAATGATACCTGATTTTTGTTCATAGGCTTCATCTGGAAGCTCAAACTTTTCCACTTTAGAAACATCATAAAACTCGCCCATCTGACCTCCACTTTTATCAATCACCTGCACAGAAAAGAGAGATTTAAACCAAGAAATGCATACATTGTGAATGGATTAAACAGATATATGATACGGGGGCAGGGCCTTCCTTTATTCTTACTTAAGAGAACAGTTGTGCATATTAAAGACGATTTTGAACATGATTAAAATGTTAACTCACAAAGATGAGTGAAGAAGTGCTTCTACTGAAATCATATGTTAAAAATAACAGCTAGTGTTCCCTTAAATCAAGATACTTAACATTTTATTTTTTGATTTTTCTGCTCAAATATAGATGATTATAAATGATTAGGCATAAAAACCATATACTGGATAAAGCAATCAAATATGTCCCTCCAATATTGTTGCACTCATAAAACAGCCTCTCCAATAAATGCACCTGCATTCATAATCATGACCAGTACTGATACCAGTCCCCACGGCATGGCAGATGACTGAGTTATTGCTTAGCTTTCAACTTTTACAGTTTCAATTGTTTAATTGCTATTACTAAAAAATTAGGATTCACGTACATGTATTCTGCAGTTGTCATCGACAGGATACGAGCCAAGCAAAGCGTCATCATTCTCCATTTTCTGTAGGAATTTATCACAGCCGCTGAAGATTTCCAGTTCCATGGAGGAGGCTGGTGCACCTACAATAGTCTCAAGCCTTGCCTGAACACACCACAGGAAAAACAGCACATGGATGAAGAAGAAAAAAAAAAAAAAAAAATTTATTTCTCACCAAGAATAGCAGGTCACATGTAGAAAATCCTTGCAATAAAGTTTTGTGGAGATCTCACCTTCAGTTCGGATATAGTAATCCCTCGATTGAACCTGTTCATCATCTGAACAGAAGAGAGCGAGCTTGTTATGCGTACTTCCACGACAGGTTTGGAAACGATTGTCACCTCTTTGTCCATTTCACTGTTTCAACGTGGTTGGAAGTGAAGAGCTGGAAAAAAAAAAAAGAAAAAAAAAAGTCAAATGGACTGTTTTACACTTTCATGAACATTAAGCCTTCAATTAGGACTGCATGATGTCCCAGAAATTCATTAGAAGCACAATACCAACAAGTTAGGAATAAATACCGGTTCATAGCTATAATAAAAATGGGGCCTCTGTTAAAATAGTAATGCTTTCTTCAATTTATTTAAATAAGTAAAGTTTGCATCATCACTGTGACCATGCATAAATGAATGAAGATTTAAAAAGGGTCTTTCTCTGTAAACAAAAAAAAGCTTCATTTAAATTCTCTTTACAATTTTCCTGTCTTTGCAATTTTTAAAGCTCAGCATTTCACATTTTCATCAACACCAGAATACTAATTTCCTTTCCTTTTATTTCGGAACTCTTTAGCTGGCATTTATAGTTTGTTTATTTAAATATATAAACAAAAATTATTTTTTATCTTTAATAAAAAAAACTGTTCCATAATGTATTCATTTATCTTTAAAGCTACATTTCATTCTAAAATCTTTGTTTTTCTTTTTTATTAATTAGTTAATTTCTTATAAGATGGTAGAAACAACATTCCCGAAACCGAAACGTCTGAGTTAAATCAACTCGTTCATAATATACAGACAATCGCCGTTTAAGCTAGCTGCATGCGTAGTTAGCAGGATCACTGTCACGTTGAGAAACCTAACGGGAATGCAAACAACGTTACTTACAAATGTGTGCTTTCCTCGAATCAAACACTGGAGAAAATGGGTGAACCTTTGACTCGTTTATACTAAAGTTTAGATATTTAAGACCAAGTAGTATTATTTAGAGAAGATAAAAGCAGTCTCATTGCATGATAATCCGTGAAATTTGTAACCTCAGTTCCTGTTACGCTCCGTTTAGGAAGCTTCTTCCGCCCTTCCTAAAACGCACCAATCATTTCTGACGTTGAAAGAATCTAACCAATGAAATTACAATAGATGTTGGAAAAGGACAGCCCACTAATTTGATTGATAAATGCCCAAGCCAATCATCGTACAATTTGCACAATGGCAGTTCAGTGCGCCACATATTTTGGAATTTTAATCTTAATTCAACTAGAAGACGTTTTTTTTATTTTATTTTACATCTCCAGTATTTCCGATATCATTTTTGAGACTACAACAAAATATACCAAATTAATTTTCCAATCACAATATATTTCAGACTAAATAGTAGTGGACACTATTTATCTTTTAAAATGTAGTTTAAAAAGCAAATTCATTTGTAATTTTTATTTTATGTAAATTAATCGCTGAATTAGAAATCATCTTCAGTAAGTTTTATGTTTATTTCAGAAACAACTATGGATCATTACAGACACTCAAATAATCATTAAACTGTAATGTTGGGTTTCTATTGATAGAGTGCAATCAACCTTAAATTCATTCCATAAGGTTTTTATTTCGAATCAATCCCTAATATGGAACCAGTTATGTCATGTCCATTTAAAAATGTTCAAATGAAATGTGCCAAAATTCAGTTTAATTAAGATAAATCTGTTATTTGCCTATTTATATTATGAGGTTAATAGGTGACTAATTTGCTTTTTTAATACTTTAAAAAAGCTGTTATTGTTAGTAATTTATACCAGACATCCACCTGCAAGGGTCGTTGGAATAACAAGCTATTTACAGAAAACAATTAGGAAAATTTGGCTTCATTAATAAAGTGAATTTTGAATGATTTGGGAAATGGTCATCTTACATAATTTGGACTCATTTAGACAATGACATTCAAGGATATTTAATTTTTCTTTCTTTAAGGCAACTTTAAGACAACCTTATTGGTGGAAAAAACAAACAAAAGTAAATTGGATTGGAACAAAATATTTGGTGTTAAAAATAATCAAGCAAAATTAAATGCCCTTACTGAATGAAGTGAAAGAGGACAAAAAAAGACCACAAACAGATGAATGACACATTGATGGGAGCACATATATGTCCATTCTAACATGTCAGTAAATTAGGTAGATCCAAAGCAAAATATCTGAATGGCTCAGACTCACCATGGACCTCAACTACAAGCTTGATCAAAAGAAAATATCAGGTTTGGCCTTAAACCTTTCTGAAAGCTTTGCCTTGTCATTTCCGCACTTTTGGAACAAGCAACCCTGCAGTTTTTTTTTCGGAAATGTGAAGTTATATCTATATATCTTTTAAATGTGATGAAGCTTGGTCTTTAAGCTTTTAATAGAATTTAGACTGAGGTTTTGGCAGGCAGCCAGCAAAACAACTAAAGGAATAGGAGTTTAGCATCAGCAGAGCTAATCAAATCTTGAAATACATAAACTGGTTTTCTCTGCATCCCTCTCAACCAGCATGACTGATTTTACCAACATATCAATTAGTTTCAGAAACTTAACGTGTTTTTTTTAATTAACATGAAGAGTCATAAAAATAATTAAAATGCATAATGTTTTGTGGTGTTTGAGAATGCTTTGTTATTTACATGAAAATGTGAATTATACCACTAATGACATTGTCATGGAAAGCTAGGCAAGACAGACCCAGACGCTGGAACCCAGAAGGAAAACACAGGTGAGTTGAAAAGTAAAATATTTTAATAATTCAGGATGACTTGAGATCTTGACGTGGCTGGAGACTGAAGTGAAGCAGATGAATGAGCTCGAGATAGTAATTGCTTGAGGCGAGGCTGGTGGTCGGAGTTGACTCGTGGCGTGGCTGGAGGTTGCTGTTGGCTCGAGGCGAGGCTGGAGGCTCTTGGTGTTCCGAGAGGTTCTGTGGCTCAGGTAATCCGGTGACTCGGGTGTCCACTCGTGGTCAGAATGTCCTGAAGGCGAGGCAATACAGAAGGTAGACATGAGGTGAATGGCCATAGCTGGGAATCATCAGGAGCCTAGCAGAGAGGGGAGGGGGAGGAGAGCTGACAGAGGCACCATGACAGACATTGGTCCAAATCGAATTGACCATATCAAAACACCATTATGAACCGTGTCAAATTGCATTTATTTCTATAGGAATTGAAACTATTTGTATTTCTTTATTCATATTGTTTTTAAAGCAGACGCAAAAATGTGTGAAGTGGGAGCAACTATGGCAACTCAGAAGCTTGAATCTCCAATGAACTCCCTGTCAGTCTGCAGAAACTATGTTCTAAAAAACGACACAGGTTTTTATTTTATTTTTTATTTTAGCTAAACACAGCATAATCACAATTAAACGACCTCTGGAAATGCTTTTAAAATAGATCAGAAGAGCACTGGGACTTTAAACTGTCTGTACTTGTGTTTAATAGCATGAAAATAGACTTTCTCTTTTTTTGGTTTAACCAAAAGTGGTAATAATTTAGGTAACATTTATACATTTAGAGAGAAGTTTAAAAAAAATAAGAAGAAGGTGGGCAACAGTGGTTTTGGAGTTTTAGAGTTTTGGTCGAGGGGGCGTGGCCAGCTCTGGCTCGCGGCCACATTCAGGTTTTGTTGGGCTGATGGAGGGAGAGGGAGAAGGAGAGGGAGGAGGCGGGGGGAGGGAGGAGGGACCAGTGGTGGAAAAAAAAAAGTTAAAGTGAAAATGGCTTCCTTGTCTTTAGAGTCCACAGAACAATCCGAGAACAGCCCAGAGGAACCATCGGCCACAGAATCCGAGGAAGCTAAAGATCCTCTCCAGCTTTCGGAACAATTACTCCAAAGTTTTCAAAAGTCGGCTTTGAGTTTTTCCACTGACCAAGTTTCATGTCTGTGCGAGGCCCTTCTGCAGGCGGGCAATGTGGATCGCCTGTGGAGATTTCTCTCCACCATACCTCCTTCGTCCGAGCTGCTACGTGGCAACGAGACCCTGCTGAAGGCCCAGGCTCTGGTGGCTTTCCACCGGGAGGAATTCAAGGAGCTCTACGCCATCCTGGAGAGCCACGACTTCCACCCGTCTAACCATGGGTTCCTGCAGGACCTGTACCTCAAAGCCCGTTACAAGGAGGCGGAGAGATCCCGCGGCCGCAGCCTGGGAGCGGTGGACAAGTACCGGCTGAGAAAAAAGTTCCCCCTTCCCAAAACCATCTGGGACGGAGAGGAGACGGTGTACTGCTTCAAGGAGAAGTCCCGCAACGCCCTGAAAGAGTGCTACAAGAGCAACAGGTACCCCACTCCGGACGAGAAGAAAAACCTGGCCAAGGTAACCGGACTGTCCCTCACGCAGGTCAGCAACTGGTTCAAGAACCGCAGGCAGCGGGACAGGACGCCGTCCGGCACCCACAGCAAAAGGCAAGAACACCGACCAGAACGTCACTCTTTTGTCTGTCTGAAATCATGATTCATATGCGTCTGCAGCTGCAGCTGCTCCTGCAGCAACTGTGCAGAATCGTACTATAAGGTTTTAGGTCAGGAGGGGACGGCGGCTTCTTTTGACAGCAGCTCCAGCTCTGAAACCAGGAGCGTGTTGCTTTGTTATGAAATGTGAGAGCCAGGAGGCCCACAAAGGCTCAGGTTTCCCCACAGCCCGCTGCACCGCCACCGGCAGAGCCAGGGGGACACAACCAAAAGCATGTCACTCCCCAAGAGTGAAAGAGAGGGGGGGGGGCGGCAGCGTTTGGAATCAAAGTGAGGAGGAGATAAGACAGACAGCACTGAGCTCTTATTATCTGTGGCTTTGTGCTGGTCTGGCAGACTCGCTGTCTGGTGTTCCTGGACGGTCAAGCTGGACACATTAATCACAGAAATCATCCATCCCAAAAAACAACAACAAAAGAAATAAAAAAGGGGGTCTGTAGGAACCTGAGACAGTTTTTAAAGGTCTAAATATTTGGTGATAAAAAGTTGAATGTAATTTAAAAGTCAACAATTGAATAGTTGTGAAGTCGTGAGATTTATTGAAAGAAGCAAACCAGATTTCCTTAATGTGACAATTTATTAATACAGGTTTTCACTTTTAGAATCAGAGTGAAAAAAGGTGATTATTTTACAGCTAAAAGCTTTTAATATTATTTCAACAGACATGACCAGTTAATTATAAAAAGTCCAACATTTTGTCACACTTTTACACTTGAAAATATTCAGTTCCATCAAAAAGAACTACAGCGATTTGATGCCTTTAAGTTGAATAAAAAATTGATCAAAGATCAGTTCGGACACAGACAATCTCGTTTTCCTCACTTTCCCTTTTCAGACTTGAAACTAACAGGTTTTACAAAGTTCTAAACTTTCTACAGAGTTTTGAGCTTACTACATATTTTCTTTTATTTTGGATTTATTCACTTTTAAAACCTCTTATAAATCAGTCTCCTACATTACAGGGTAATAACTGTTTTTGTTCATGAATAAAATAACATCAATGTAGCAGAGGCACATTTGTTATTACCAACACTGGATTACGAGCTAATCTCAATACAAATTTTAATTAGACTTTACAAAGATTTCAAAATTTTGAAATACACACTACTAAACATCTAACCAGGTGCCTTAAACGGCACTGTTGCCTGCTAAAGGCATTCTGGTTTAAATATATGTATACACATTTAAAAAAAAAGTTTTGAAGACCCTGCAAGTCTTTTCCAGCAAAAACATCATGTGCCCTGAGTTATTTTTAATTCATTGATCATCTTGGTAGGACTGGACACTGACACTCTGGATAGCACTCTTGTCTCACAGCAAGAAGGCCCTGGATCAAATCCCAGCTGGGTCCTTTCTGGGTGGAGTTGGCATGTTCTCCTCATGCATGTGTGGGTTTTCTCCAAACACTTCAGCCTCATTGGTTAATTGAAGGTTCCAAAATTGTCCCCATGGCAACAGACGCGCCACCTGTTCAGTGTGTACCCTTCCTTCACCCAACAGTAGCTGGTTTGACTCCAGCAACCCTGTGACCCTAAAAGAGATTCCAGCGGGTTCAGGAAATGGTTGGATGGATAATGTTGGTGACTGTTTAAACTCTGACATGATATAAAAAGACACATTGGTGGAGACTAGTTGGTCAACTTTTTGTTTTTTTTCTTCTCAAAAAGGCACCAATTTGAGAAGTTTAGTTTGAGTAGGTGTATTTAAAAAACAAACAAAAAAACAACTGAAAATGGCTGCCATTCTGTATTAACCCACACCAAATTTGGAGTGTTTCATGTTTGGCTTTGCTTGTTTCAGCGAGTCCGACGGGAACCACAGCACGGAGGATGAGGCGAGTGCCATGGACGACATCTCTGACAAACAAGAGGAGGCTGCCTGCTCCACAGCTTCCGTCATCTCCGTCTCTGCGGTTCCTTGTAACACTGGAGGCCAGCTCATCCTCAACGGCTCCAGCGGCATCCTCACAGCCTCCCAGCCTTTACTCCTCAATGGAAATTCCCTGATCTCCAACGCAGGCACCGGCGTCATCATTAACGGGCTGAGCTTCTGCGATTGCCAGACGGTCACACTGAGCCCGGTAGCAACCAGCTCCCCTTTAATTATGAACGGAGCTCAGGTCATAACCAAACCTGGGGTCGGCGTGCATCAGCCTCAGCCGCCAGCCTCTGCGCCAGAAGCCTCTTGTGTGGAGACTAAGCCAGTTGTTCTGAACACCAACGCCGTCCCAATGTCAAACGCTCCCACCATCATTTCTCCTCTGCTGCAAAACAAAACTGAAACCCACCAGGACATGGATTTTATTGTTGCTTCAAAATCAGAAGGCACCAGCCAGACTGTATCTCCCTCTTCCTCATCGTTATCCCCGCCTTCACCCTCTCTGTCCACCCCAACCAGTCTCCCTTCGCTCATCCTCGCACAAACTCCCCAACAGCAGGAGCCCCTTGCTCTCCCTGTCGCTCTATCGTGTGGGGGCGTGGTCATTTCCACCTCTAGCGTGTCTCAGCTAAGCCCCCCAAGTTCTGCCAATTCTTCTGGCAACTCCACCCCTCAGATCATTTCTTTGCCCCAGGTCGTGCCCTCCATCCAGGGAACACCGGTGTCCCATGTGGTGCAGCACTCCTCGGGGGTTCAGGCATCACAGTGTCCTCAGCTGGTCCCCGTGTCCCCCCTGACCTCCCCGGCTCCACAGTTCCAAAGCCCCCAGACTCTAACCACAGGAAACCGGCTGGCGCCACAGCAGCAAGATGCTTCTACAACTGTGGCTGAAAGTGCCAGAACCATCGTTTCAGTTTCACAGCTTAACAGCAGCCACCTCCTGCAGCACCTGGTGAACCCGCTCGGAGAGCAAACCACAGACTTTTCGCCCAGCAAAATTCAGGCTCCGCAGATCATTTCCATTTCCTCCCCGGCACAAGACGCTCCAGCCTCCCAGAGTAAAGGTAGCACCCCAGCACAAATGGTCCCAATCTCCATGCCTCAGCTGATTCCAGTCTCCTCCATCCAAAATTCGACCAGCATCTCTTTCCCTCAAGTTGTACCTACCAGTTCCAATCTTCCCGTATCCTCTACTGGAGTCCCCTTGCAAATTCTGTCTTCAGCTCCAGCTGCGGGTGGGGTCACCCAGAGCTCTGTGAGGATAAACCAGCTGAGACCCGTTCAGAACCCCCCCAGCAGCATGGCTCCTGCAGTGCAGCTCCTGAACCCTGGGATCATCCAGCTATCCTCCACTTCCCAAGGTACACTTACCTCACACTTGTACCAATCAGTAAACTGCATTTTGGTTTTAAAGCATTATTTTTTATAGCTTCTAGTATAGCAGCTTAATTGAGAATTCGGTTAAAAAAAACATACAGTTAAAGGGAATCCAACAGACAACAGTGACAGGGAGGATGTTTTGATTGATGTTGTTTTTGTTACACCGAGGTTCTTCATTGCTGCTCTTTTCATTCATCAAGGTGGTCTTCTCTTCGGGGGAAGTCCCTACCTGAGTGTCCAGCAGGGTAAGCTGATTCTGACCATCCCAGCAGGCCTTCAGCTGACCAGTGTGCCCCTGAAGCCAGTCCCAGACACTGCACCGGTTTCTTCAAATGGAATGGGTCTATCTCTAAACCCCCCCACCCTTTCTGTTGCCCCCCAGCCTTCCGTCACCCCTGCCCTAACCTCCAGTGGCCTCATGGCGTCTCCCTTGAATTTCAATAACTCCTCCCCACCGTATTGCGCTCCGGAGACTTCGATTGCAATCGGCCAAACCCCTTCCGTCCTCCCCCCGCAGCTGCTGGATCAGACGGCAAACGCACTGACTCCAGAGAGCATGCTCACCCTCAGTCCCATGTACAGCGGAGTCACCTCAAATGTCCAGTTGTCCCAGCCGGCTTGGAGCCCCATGCCACTGTCCACCTCGGCGAGTCTGGCAATGTTCGACGTTCGCGGCAAGGGGGACCTGCCCGTGGACCCGGCCTTGTTGGGTCTTACTGGGGGAGAGTCGCTGCTTCTGGGAAGCCCCACCCCAGAGCAAGATGGAGAAGCCAACTCGCCACTGGCTAATCGAGAAGACGGGGACTCCAAGATCCTTACTCAACTCCAGTCTGTCCCTGTGGATGATGAACTGGGCTTGTAGTCTGTTTACAAAGTGGGCTAAGGACTAAGAACAAAATTACACTAACACCTACTATTATTACAAACCCATTATTCTTTGAAATTTGCCTAGCAACTGACTCCACTCTGCTTCTTGTAGGAACCTCTTTTACACCCAGATGGGCAGAATTATTGGGAAAATTCACCAGCAGCTTTCCACATGGGAGTATCTGCTTCTTTTTATAGGATCTCTGGGTCTTAAAGTTCTTTTTATTCTCACTAATTTTTTTAAGATGAAGACAGAGCTTTGACCTGGAACGGTGTTCTCCAACACACTCCATGATTGTTTTTTGGTTTTGTTTTTTTGAGCCGGCAGAGTGATGTCTCCACCATAATAGTCTATAAACATTTTCAACCAAAGGAGAGCTGGTTTGGAGCCTCACGTGAATCCAACAACACTCCCAAGAAGACAATTGGTAACCAGTTTATCTTCGTCGATAGAAGAAGTAGACTGAGTTGCTCGTGAACCATATTATCTCAGCTTCAAAGGCTATGCAGCAGTATTTTCTGGTTTCATGTAAGTTACTGAAGATTTCTTGAATTGTTCCTTTGATGGCAAAGGAGGAAGAAAAAAAAAAACGTCAGGAAAACAAAGGGTTATTGTTGTTTTCAAACTATGCAATGCTTTTATTGCTTCTCATGGGACACTATTGGAACTGGTATAACAGCTAGGACATTTGGGAGATGAAGAGGAGCTTTGATTAAGGAGCATTTGCAGTTCATTACACTAAAACATTTGCTGTGATTCCACAAAGTCCAAAATCTCAGTATGCTGATGCTGATAAGTGCCTTATTTTAAACTTTTATTGATGTTCTATTAAAATGTTTATATATATTTCTACAGGAAAAAAAAATCAAGTCATTTTTACAGCTAACCAAATTCCTGAACTCACTTCATAGAGACTTTTGTAGAAGCCACATTTACGTGTCCTCCGTGGATCACACATTCGTCGACTCATTGTTTTTGTATATTTTGCACATTTCATTTCCACTATGTTTACGCTACGATGCCTTGTTGCTATGACTGGGATTCAACTCGCATGTGCTGCTTTTAAAATTTCAAACATTTTCTTTTTAAGGTGGAAAAAAAAAGAATCATTAAAAGCCAAAAATGTGAGTTTCCTGCTGTCATGACACAGGTAGTGGTCAAATCTTTGGCTATTTATGGTACACAAATAGACAGCTCAATGTCTTATCTAGATACAGTAATGGCCTGCATGTGTTTGTTGTGTCTTTTTTTTAACAGTTTTTCTCTCTTTTTCATGTATTCTATTTAAAGTATGTATTGGCTTGTTTTTGTTTTGTGTGAAAATGTGTAATTTTGGGGGGGGGGGGAACGATGCAAAAGCTCACATCTTCATGTCCCCTGAGTTTTACCATTTCAGACTGAAGTTACCAAAAAGCTTTCAAGGGTCAAGAATGCAACATTTTAAAACAGGTCACATTATTTTAATGAATTTAAAAAAAAAACCTTCCTTCAATCTGACTTTTAAGTCCTTTAGCTTTAGATGGCGATAAATCCATCTTTCTTACCAAAGCATGTTAACCATTTGAAGGTCTTCTCTTCCTTCTGTAGCTGGAAACTGTTGTTTCTTTTATTCTCTGAATATATGACTCCAGACCTAACCAAAGATATTGTACGCTGATAAATGTTTGAAATATTTCTAAAAGGGATCATTTGTGTGTTGTTCAAATTTGTCCTCTCTTTATTTTTATTCAAATATGTTTTATTTTTTTATATTACATGATATTCTAATAAACTCCAATTATCTGGTGCTTTTCTTTTCTGCGTCCTTTCATCTCCATCTAGAGCTGCTCGTTAGTCTTGACACGCATTTCTTTGTCCTGGTATTTTGCTTCTAATTTGACAAAGAAATTTTTATTCAAATGTGTTTGTGTATGACACTGAAACCTTCATGCGCTTTAGGAAAGCTGAAGGTGTTCAAGCACGTGTTTGTACAGGAGAATGAGGGGTATATGTGTGTTTTTCTAACCCTGATGGTCTCAGGTTACCTGTGTTAGGCTATGATAATGAGCAATGCTCAGCATACATACAGGTTCACAGGGCTGTTGAACATCCATTATGCTCCCCAGAGGCGTTGGAGGAGTCTAAAGGACGCGTTCCTAAACCTCCAGGACAGCCAGGACCCCGGCCTTGTTCCCAGAGCAATGATCTTCACACCAGAGCAGGTCATTTGTGTTTGTGAGGTCCTTCTACAGGCTGGCTGCATCGATCGCCTGGCTGGCTTCCTCCGCACTATTCCTCCCTCTTCTTCAGGCCTCGAGGAGCTGGAGGGCGTCCTGAAAGCCAAAGCTGCTGTGGCTTTCCACCACGGGCGTTTCTCGGACCTCTACGCTTTGCTGGAGAGCTTTCCCTTCTCGTCAAGCAGCCACTGGTTCCTGCAACAGCTCTGGCTAAGAGCCCGCTACACTGAGGCCGAAAGGCAGAGGGGCCGGCCCCTGGGAGCTGTGGGGAAGTATCGAGTAAGGAGAAAGTTTCCTCTCCCGCACACCATCTGGGATGGAGAGGAAACGATTTACTGCTTTAAGGTAGGAAATCGTAGTTTCAGGTTTCAGGGACCATCTCCTCTGCAACTGAAACATGCAAATACATATAACTTAGTTTCAGTTAATACCTTTATATGTTTACTTAACAGGCTGCAAAAGTTAAAATATTTTAGAAAAAAGATCATTTTAATGGTTTTGTTCATATTTGTTCACGTGGAAACAAATTTCCCACGTGTGGGATCAATAAAGTATTTCTGATTTCTGATTCTGATTTAAAAAACATTGCCTGGAAACTTGATAAAATTAAAGTGTTTGATAATCAATCAATGTTTTCTGTTTACATAAGGCACTTTTATTTATTTTATCAATTTTAACCAGCAAAAGGAGAGATGGAGTTTGGGGTGATTAGCATTCATTTCAGATGATTTGACAAGTTTTAGTGTTTTAAAATAGGACAAAAACACCTCAGGTCTGCCCTCAAGCAGCAGGATTCCTGAACAGGCATAAGCTTTTATCTTTAACTGACTTTTCCAGTTAATATTTGGAAACAAACTTGCATGGAAGTGTTTGCCCAGAATGTCGGTGTAACATCCTAACATAAATCCAGATGTGCTGTGCACAATTTATTTTGGTTTTTCAAAATACTTGAAGGGAATATGTGGAAAGTCAAAATAGTGAAGAGGACCCAAAGCAGCACCTTGAGGAACTCACATACTTCTTTGTTGACCTGCCTGTATGTCCAAATGTAAAGACCGGTCAGAAATCTTTCACAGATAAGTTCTAGGGCTTTTGTGTGATTTTTTGAAACTGGACTAAAACTCCTTCATTAGCACTACAAACTTAAAAAAAAACACCTAATGTTGTCCAATTGATTTGAAAAAAAGAAATGGTGATTGTTCTAAAAAAAAATGTGAAGAGTAAAAAAAAATTGCATATTGTTTCTTTGGGACTTTTCTGGAATTTTCAATTGTTTGAACAGGAGAAATCTCGAAGAATCCTGAAGGAGTGGTACAGGCGCGGGCCTTATCCTTCCACGCGGGAGAAGAGGGAGCTCGCGGCGGCCACGGGGCTCACAGCCACGCAGGTCAGCAACTGGTTCAAGAACCGCCGACAGAGAGAGCGGGCCACGCGTGTTGGGTCAGTACCACGATGACATTAAAGAAACGAACTTAACCGGATGTTGGTTTCTGAACCTCTCAATAAAGTTTTTTTTTTCGAAATAAAAAAATTAAAGTGTTAATTAGTGAAGCTTTACAAAAACAACTTAGCAGAGCTATAATAAGATTTATTTATTTTACATTTTGTAATGGCTTGAATTAAACGTCACACAATCAGAAACACCAGCGCCATCTTGTGGATAAACTGCAGAATGAACTAAAATCCTTGTTATAAATGTCTTTAATTGCAGTTTACCAGAAAGATGTTCTCCTGGACCTCCACGACAAATCCACCTGTTTTCTGACGAGTCAGCTCAAGACAACTCAAGACCCCAGTTGCACCACCACACCCCTCCACCCCTTTGTCACCCACCTTTTTTCTCGCAAGAAACACATGGAGACCACTCCAGATTTTAACTCCTTTCTCAGCTGAGATTTCCATCATTTTTTGTTTTAATACCAAAATTTGACAAAACAAACAATTATTCATGACATACACAAAGACATGATATAAAAGCATCAATTGGATTAAACATTACCGGTCCTCCCTCCACTTGTATTCACAAATGGCATCACAACTGCCTTTGGATATTAACTAACACATTCTGTACCCGTAGGTTGTATGTGTAGTAACAGCAATTTTCAGTGTTTTTGACCTCACAGGAATGAATAAACTAGATTTTTTTCTCTTTGATAAATTGTAAATCATCACATTGTATTTCTAATAATATCTTTGAAGTTGTAGTCGCACAGAAAGCAGCCCCCGTGACCAGGATTTTCACTCACCTGAAAGCAAGATCAGTTAAATTATTCACAAATGTGAGCTGCTGCTGTTCACTTTTGTCAGGTTAGAGACATCTGCCGAGCGCAGCTGCCTGTA
Source organism: Oryzias latipes (assembly GCF_053564925.1). Classification (NCBI taxonomy): domain Eukaryota; kingdom Metazoa; phylum Chordata; class Actinopteri; order Beloniformes; family Adrianichthyidae; genus Oryzias; species Oryzias latipes. The sequence goes on from NC_136249.1 coordinate 22,264,582, forward strand.
AAAGTGCATTTTTATTCGATTAGGGGGGGAAAAAAGCTAATAAGGCTTGTTTTTCCTCCTCAAAGGAAAAACATAATCAATTAAGACTCTGTCCACTTCACATATCAGTGAGTTCAAACTCATCCACTAGATTGAGAACAATCTATTTTAGCTTTTCATTTTTTTTAAATAGAAGTCACAGCTTCTTCCTTCATATGTCTGAGTGCTTTATGTTGCCAAGCCTAGGTACTCTGCCACAAACACAGCCATGATCTTGGTGAGGTTCTCCACAGTGGGCCTGTGCATGTTCTCCTCGGTGTCGTCCAGCGTGTGCCAGAACTGAGGAAAGGGAGTTGGGATGATGTGAAGCACAGGAACACCTGCAATGAACAGAGTGAGGATGACTCAGCTGGTGAAATACAGGTCTACATAGAGTCAGATGTGAGAAGAAACCATTGATAAAAAAGCTGCTTTTAAGTGAACGTAAACGATGTTAATACATGCAAGATGTATTAACTGGGCATCATTACAAAATAAATCATTGACAAACAGTGAAGATAAAACATAAAGAAAAAAACATGAAATCCAGAAGTAATATTGCAGATGATGCAGAAGCCAGAGAAGACAAAAGTTTAGTTTTGGATTTAATCTGGCTCCATCTTTGCGCAGCATAACAGATTAAAAGGTTTCATCCTGGCATCTGAATTGCTCCTAGGAGAGTCCTATAAAGGCGGGACTGTTGGTGTGGAGTAAACCAGCCGTCATTTCCCATCATGCTGCTGTTTAAACTCTTTCCAGCCAACATAAGCAAGCCAAAACTACCGGTGCGACAAAAATGGCGAGCAATATCAGAGCTATCCAGCCGTACAGTTGTGAGCCAGATGCCAGCTCAGACGATGAAAACAAAGACACAGACGATCGTCTACAAGTGGATGCATCAGAATGGAGCAGAGCAGGGGTCTTGTGAACGGCCGTATGTAACAACTACGAGCTTTTTCCAACAGCATCTTTCCAGCTGCTCCTGATTCAAAAGGATTTGAATAAAGAAATTCTCAGTAACACAATTTTAAACTCAATTTTCTTTATACATGTCCTCCATCATGAGAAAAATGCTACAAGAACATGTTAAAAACGCCATTTTCATTGGAGTGAGTCTTTAGACTTATAGCATCAGAGTGAACTAAATAAAGCAGGGAGGTAAGAACATCAATGATATCAGTGAGGGCTTACTCTGTGTCATAGTGTGGTACAAAGCCTGAACAAAGGAGGCTGTTGGTGCTTTTTAAGTTGAATTTAAACTACATTTTTAACTGTTTCTTCATGACAAAAAGTGTGGAACTTGTTCTGTAATCGTTTTATGCAGAAAGACTTTGGTCACTACATTTTCCATTTAAAAGTGGAAAATTATCACGAAAAGAGCGAACCATTCGATTTTTGTTGCACATGCAAGCTTTCCATAAACTCCTGACATATTTAACAGAAGTTGCATTTAGCCGTAACTGTTCACATTTTGATCCCAAACTATTTTTGTTCCTCATGAAGAATTAGAAAAAGGTTAATCAGCCTAAACCTGCACAGTAGACGCCCACTCACCTCTGTGAAGGAAGGGGATGTGGTCGTCCTGCACAGGTCCGAGGTACACATCCTTTCTGAAGTAGGTCTGCTCTGATGGGTGAGACTTCAGGAGACCCTGGCGATGGAGCCTCTTCTCTGAAAAGGACAAGCGGGACATTTGCTGGGACAAGTGGGCTTCAGCTGTTGGCTGATGAAGTCGCAGCCTTTTCCTATACCTGCAGCAATCAGCCGATCAAACCAGCGTGCCGTGTTGTCAAAGTGATTCGCTATCAACGGATCAGGACCACCGAGCAGGTCAAGCAGCACAAACAGGTCCTGGGAGGACAATATAGGTGAAGCGTTTGAGTAATAATATATTACATGTTACAGCTTTTTAGTTTTCACCGTAAAACAGTCGCTTTTATCTAGAAATGTTCAAAAACTGTTTATGTACGGGTAATTATATTTCTATATGATTCAGTTCATTTATGAAGCTCTAGTGTGAAACCGAGGTTGTCTTAAAGAGCAAAAACAACCAAACAGATAATAAGTTTGTCAGTCAAACAAACTACACATAATAAAATTTATTTAGGTTAAAGCTTACCTATAGAGAAAAGCGCCGAAGTAGGTGATTAAAACAAAAGCCAAAGCTTAAAAACATTTCACGTTGGAGGAAAAAGCTGCAGAGTCATGTTATGCTTTGGGTTAAAATTTTTGCAGTTTTCCATAAGATAAGAAAAAAAATCGTCAGAATGGTTCCTTTGCAACCTGATTTGAATGTTGGATGTCAAAAAAATAACTTGTTTGGGCAGAACGGAGTGATGACGGAGGGTTCTCACCACAGCCTGCAGCATGGTGGCGTGAACAGAGGCAGCAGGGTGAGCGCTGTTCGCCATGAGCTCGGCCAGGTGACGAGAGCCGTACAGCGAGTCTGTGTCGGTCCATTCCTCGAATGCCTCCTCGCCATCAAAGAACACCAGCTGAAGAGTGACTGGAGGTTTCTAGGAGAACAAGAGAGTCACGTCAGAGTGGAAACTTTTTCTGTCTAACAGTTAAGTTGGACGCTTGTGTAGTTGTCGTTTTTATCTGCATTTGCTTGCTGTGTTTTCCCGTTGACTTCACCCTCATACTTACCTTTTTGAACTAAAATGAACGTTTTGGACCAACTGCATGTAGATGAATTCAAACAGAGGTGGAGTCTCTGTTTGAATGATGGATGGAAGACTCAGATGGAACCAATTGATGGTTTGGACGGGTACGGACGAGTTGTAAGTGCACAGTTGACTGAAAGTGAGTGGATTGAGAATATCTAGAAGCAGTGAGGTGGTAGAGCTGCAACTCAGTAATCAGACCAGGACTCTAGAGGAGGACCTGGTGGAGGGGCTGGAGCGTAACCCGAGAAGAGCGAACCTCAAGATGACACTGGAGGAAAAACTCTGAGATGGGACATGAGAGGAACTGGGGGTGAGGGTGCAGGTTTTTTGGGTTGTCCGAGCCCGTGGAAGGTCGTAGACAAGTGCAGTCGTATCTTAAAAGGCGCATAGATGGGTCTTGCAGTCCTCGTGTGGTTTGCACGGCCACATCAAAGGATGTCATGAAAATGGAGCATACCATTGTTGTGCGTGTGGTTTGTGTATCATGAGGTATTTGTAAGGATAATGTAAGTTACACACACTTATGATGTACGGCTGATACTCTCATACAGCACTCCAGTCGTTTATAAGATGCGTGCAAGGTGGAGCCGCACTGACTGCACACGCACAGAGTGAGCAGGTGATAATAAAGGCACGTAGGACGCCCACACAAACCGCACTCTATTTCCTAAATTTTAACAGTCAGGATGAAAGCACGAAGCGCACAACAAGAAGGCAAGGAGTGCACATTTATCACTCGAACAGCACTAACAGGCTCCTCACACTGTGCAGGGTTTGACGGAGTGGAAAAAAATGAAAATTGTGTACAATGTGCCGCATCTCACCTACTTATTGTGGTTGCTACGACATCTCACCCACAAAATGCCTGCAGATACAAACATTTTGGCTATTCAGGCTCACCAAGCGATCTATGATCTTAAAATTTTGTGACGGCCACAACTCTTGACCCTGTAAAGCAAGTGTCTCATGCTTGTTTTCTTTTTTTTTACCCTGCTTGGACCACCAGCAGATCTGTGAAGAGTGGATAGCAACCAAGACAACACCAGAGCACAACCATCCAGACAGGAAAGGACCTGGTTGCTCTCTCTCTCTGTCTCATGAGTGCTCCTCTGTAGTTTATTAACGCCATGACTTATCTCTTTGTGTTGTAATGAGCCCTTTTCATCTAAAGAACATTGTGTTTTTAGACTTTAGAAGTGTTTGACATTTTTGCATTCTTATTTAAATGTTCCAATTGATTCCCCATATAAACAATAACCTTTAAATATGAAGTTATCTTCTGGCTCCTCCTTTCTGAACAATTTGAGGACTTTCTGATGCCTACAGGAAGGGGTTGTGATGCCTGACTGTAATTACCCCAAGTAAAAAGCTTTTTTTGCACCTTTTTAAAGCTGCGTCTAATAAAAAGGTGCCCATGTCATCAGTTTCTTCAGCTGATGTTTCCACAGTGAGTAAAATAAAGCCTCTTGAGATAGCATTATAGTCAGATGGCTGCTGCTCTCAAACTGGGAGCTGGAGTCAGCTTTTTCTGCTCACATACTGCAGCATCTGCAGGAACTCAATAAAGAGAATAAGCAGGACACAAGACTCTTGTCAGCATCTAACAACGCTATACGTCAGTAGAGCCTAAACAGGAGCATAAAATCTCCGCTTCAGCTCCAGTTTGTCTTCCGCTGATGTCCCAAGACGACGTACCTGCTGTTTAAACAATTTAAGCTGTGCATCCAAAGAGGTGGCAAGCTCCAGGATCATGGCACACGGCACTGCAGAGTCGCTCGCCCCAAGAAAGGCTCTCTCGGGGGCCCGTGGGTCTCGGGGCAAAACCTTGGAGTCATAGTGGCAGGCCAGGAGGAGTTTCCGTGGAACCACGGGATCCAGAGTTGCAACGATGTTGGTAAAAGTGACCTGGCCACGAGGGGTCGGGGACTGGAAGGAGTCCAGCTCTACTGACCAGCCAGCAGACAGTGAAGACAGGGAGGAGGTGATGTGCTGAAGTAAAGCAGATGAGGAAAACTGTGATTTTTATTTTTTTTAAGAAGAGTGTGTGAATGTATGCACACACACACACACCTGCTGCACAGCCAAACTGCCTTGTGTCCCTGGAAGCCGCTCTATCAGGATCGGATGCAGATGAGTCTCCCACAAGCGTGTGCCGTCCACCCGAGAGGCCAGATGGCGGATTTGAGCTGGATGGCACTTAGTGGGCTTGTGTGACAGCTGGATTATAAAACAAAAAACAAATGTACACAAGAAAACTAGGAAGAAAGTCATCCCAAAAGTAGAATAAGCAGTGTCCTTTAAGCTTGAAAGTGTATTCTGTTAGCTTTTTTTTGTGTGTGGGGGGGGGGGGGGGGTAAAAATACAACAAACATGCACAACAAGGTGTTTTGTGAAATGTCAGTTGAAACTGAGCAAAAGTAATAACAATGACAGCAATAGGTGAGAAGAAAAGGACTTCTTTGTTATTTTGTAAAGACAAAGACCAATTCTGAGAGCGTTTTTCATAAGCTTTAAAGCCCAAATCTTGTCAAGTCCCTGCATGTGACTGAAACTGAAGATCTCCTCTCTGAATCTGTCTGCAGATGTAATAAAGTATCATATTTTCTAGCATTTAAGAGACAGATTTTACACATCCAATGCATGCACTGATATTGATCTGTCATCTTCTGTCTATTTAAAGTCGGGTCCTGTCAATTTTGTCTGATTTTTCAATCTTTTTCCCCCCTCTTACCCGGTCCTTGGTTAGATCTGTCAGTGGTACATGACCCCCGCTGCTGATGTCAGCGACACTGGACAGGTAGAACCCCAGCACCAGGGACAGCACCAGAACACCGAGCAGGCAGAGCAGCAGCACCCGGGCTCGAGGCTGTCGAACTCGGTCGCAGCCGGGAAGTGAGCCGCCCCCGTTACTCTGCTGCAGAGCCTTGTATCGACGAGTGGTTCTGGACATGGCAGCAGACACAGCGAGTCCCTCGGTCCTGATAACAGCTACGTGTCCAACGGGGCAACGTGGGAGGAAATTTCAAACAGGAAGGGGTCGACATGCAGCGGCGTGACAGCTCCAGCAGCCGAACGCGCCGCGTTAACATGCAGATCCATCGTTAGCCTCCGAGAGCATCTCTGCTGCTGTTGACACGTCGAGACGTTCAGTTAAAAATGTTTATCAAAGAGATTGCTGGCGACGACTAACTCATCTTTTGAGTTTTGGCATTAAATGTGAATTAAAATAGATATAAGCTAACAAAATAAAAGCTTCAATAACGTTTTGTATCAAAACTTTTTCCAGAGCAACGACTCCAAATATTTAAAAGGCGATTTTGATACGGGGTTCCTCTTCTTCGATGTCCCTTCAGACGTGACTGAACATAACTCAAGCAGCGCATGACTGCCACCTTACGGCGGGGAGAGGTACATCTGCAAAACAAATTACGAAAACAAAACTTAACTGAAACTTAACATCAGTCTAAAAATAAATACAAATTTTGTAATTGTGAGTTTAGAAAAAAAACAAAAATGATCGCAAAACCATACGTAAAAGAACTAACAATGTAAACACAGATAAAACTTTCGAAAATGAATAAATAAAGACAAATATTATGAAAGAAGGAAAGACCCGCCAGATTGAAATCCCGGAAAAATAAAAGATGCACCATTCTGATTGGTTTAGACACACAAGGGTATACACATGATTGGTCCAAACCCAAGCCAATCTTCTCAGCTAGGTCACGCCTTTCCTAGTTATAAGCTTAGCGCGGGTTTCATCCGTCGTTCGCGGCTTCTCCTGCAGTTGTGTAGGGAGTTTGCGTCATTCTGCACTTTTATATTCTGTCTAGGTGTTCCTTTAGCCGCTTCTTGAGCTAACGTAATATCTTTATTCGTCATGATGTATGTGATCAAGCGAGGTGAGTACGGTGTTATACAAACGAACAGGTTGCTGCTAGCTAACCGACTCTTCAAACTCTTTGTATTTATGTTAGCGTAGTTGGTTGAAATCACTTCTTGCACGCACGCATTTATTAATATGCAGTGTATTCATCAGTCTGGGGTAAATCAATGTAAACTACATAAACAGCTTGGTCTTTCCATATGTTTGTGGACTCTATTGTAAGTCTTTGTCACTTGTGGCGCCAAAAAAAATTAAAGGGGCCTTTGAGAGTCCTCTTCCGGTTGAACGCCTGCTGGTTCTTTAACCCACATTTTATGTTTGAAGCCCCCTCTTGTGTCCGTAGTTTTAAGAAAAGTATTGACGGCTTTCAGAGGCGGTTTAGTAGTTCTAGGTTCTAGAGCAAGTTTCATAAATGTCTGAGCGCGCAAAGTAAGTCCATTGAAAAATTCTGTAACGGGCCAACCTGTTCGACGGCATTACGTTTGTATTACTCCGCGAAGAAAAGTAGTTCTTACACGTTAAAGCAGTGGTTAGTTTTGATAAGCATACAGATAGGATGGCCGTATACAGACATACAAAATGCAAATTTCAAAAGGATAACGTTTCAAATTGACGTTTTTATTTAGATGAGCTTTAGCTGACCTTTTTAAACCATATCCCATCCCTACACCTGTCTTCATTTTACTTGTCTGTGTTTGAAGCAAAGATGTTTCTCCAATTTATTATATCTAGTCTGTGCAAATTGAAGAAGCCACGGATATAAATATTTTAATTTAGATTCACAGACGTTACAAATAAAAAAAAAACATTTTAATGTTTGCTGATGTTTTAGTTTGAGTTTTTTTTCTTCCCCATCTTGTTTTTCCAGATGGGCGCCAGGAGCGCGTCATGTTTGATAAAATCACCTCTCGCATCCAGAAGCTTTGCTATGGCTTAAACTCTGAGTTTGTGGATCCGGCTCAGATCACGATGAAGGTCATCCAGGGCTTGTACAGCGGCGTGACCACAGTGGAGCTTGACACCCTGGCAGCTGAGATTGCGGCCACCCTGACGACTAAATACCCCGACTATGCCATTCTCGCTGCACGGATTGCCGTCTCCAACTTGCACAAAGAGACAAAGAAAGTGTTCAGCGAGGTGATGGAAGATCTGTACAGCTATGTCAACCCCCTGAACAAATGCCACTCCCCCATGATCTCCAAAGAGACTCTTGACATTGTTTTGGAGAACAAAGATCGTCTAAACTCGGCCATCATTTTCGACAGAGATTTCTCCTACAACTTCTTTGGTTTCAAGACGCTGGAGCGCTCCTACCTCTTGAAGATAAATGGCAAAGTGGCCGAACG